>NW_012114252.1:9521981-9587954 GCF_000951035.1 Colobus angolensis palliatus | reverse complement strand
GGGGGAGGGAGGAGGGGGCGCAGGCAGCTGCGGGCCAGGGCCGGGCGCCTCTTAGTCGGCAGGGCTGAGGCGGAGCGGCAGACCGTGCTGGGTCCGCAGAATCAAGAGGTGGGGCCGGCGGGAGGGGGCTGGACGGAGAAGAGAAGGTCCTGGAGGGGTTGCAACTCCCAGACCCCTCCCGGCCACCCAAGATTCTGTCCCCATGGCTGCCCCCTTCCTCCTGGGAAATTTCCGCGGCGTGACGTGGCCTTCTCACTCTTTTCACCCCGCTTTCTCCCAATTTACCTGCTTTCTGTCAACTGGGAAATTACACTTTCCCCCATCCCCCGCATCTCTCTCCCAGCCTCCCTCTCCTCCCGTGTTTTGGAGGGGCACAGGGGAATTGAGATGGGGCTTCCTCATCCAGTCTGCGCTCAGGGTGGGAGATGCCCCGGCGAACCCTTTGAGTGGGCTGAACTCCAGGAGGGAAGGGCTTCGGCATTCTCTCCTGCGCCCCCGCCCCCCCCCACCCAAGCCGGTATCCTGAAGTTTGGCCGCCTTTTAGGGAGGCTTGGGGGGCATGATGGGAACCCTCGCTAATTTAGCATTGGTGCAAATTCCTGTGACGTTTGGGGGTTCGAAGCAAGCAAAGCGAGCAACCCAAAATGAATCTGCACGTGGCAGAACGTCTTTAGAGAATAGGCCTCTGGGTGTGAGGAAGATGAAGTTTTCTATTAAGTTTTTCACAGCCAGTGCTGGTTCTGCTGTATTTGGAAACGCACTGCAACCCGGTTCACCTGGATGGTGCGGGAGTGGAGCGACGTTTGAGCAGGAGCGAGCCCTGCCAGGCAGCTGGGAACTTTTAGCAGCCCCTTGCGTTGCCGCTGGCATTTGTTTTCTTGAAACGGGTTTGTTTGTGGGTGGGTGTGACTTGTGGTGTTTGTTGGAACAGTGCAAGAAGATGGGCCTTGGAAGTGGTTGTCTGGGCTTTGTGGCGCGGTGTGTTGGGGAGTGTCGGGGCAGAGTGCCGGGCCCCTTAACACGGGGGCGGATGCATCATTTTGGTGGCACATTGATGCCCGTCCTGGGCAGACACAGAATTGCGTGAATGACGTTTGTGGAGACTGGAGATGAAACTTCGCTGATTTCTATGTCCAATTTGCTCAGTTTGAATTTTCTCTCGATTGCTAGCTCTGCCAACTCTCTCCAGATTCCTCAAACTCCAGTTTGATCCGTAGTAAACAGAGATTTAATTTTTCTATTTTAGGGAAGTCGATTAGGTAAGGAGTAGAGCAGGAGTTGGGAATAGACCAGAACCTGGCCATTTCTTCCATAACCAGCTAACTTCTGTCTGGCTTCCTGCATCTTCCTGACTTTTGCCAGTGCATGTTAAGGATAAAGCCTGCAACTTCTTTGGCATCTTTTCTGTTCTCACACAGAACTTGGTTCCTTTATCTGGGGCCTGCCGTGGTCGTCAGGGATTTGAGGCAGAACAGGAGTAAATAAAGTGTACTAGTGTGCCATAATTTCCAAGGTGCTGCAGGTACTGGTTTAATAAGCCGTGCTGGTGGAGCCCAGGAGTGCTGGTGCAGACGTGGTCCCTGAATATCCCCTTCCTGTTGAAGGATGGCCTACTAATGGTGACCTAGGAGTGTCCATTCCCACGTGTGACGGGCTGCCAACTGTGTTATGTCATGATACTTTAGTAGTACATCCGTTTTCCCTCGACACCCTTATGCATGAAGAGCCAGATGGCCTGGCTGTTGTCTTAACTCTTAGTCTTGTCTGTCTGTGGTCACTTGTCTGACAAAACCTGTGATGGAACAGCTACAAAATGCAGGGAAGCAGGTGGGCTTGCTCTGGCATGTGAGGGCGCCTGGCTGAATGGGAAATAGGAAATGCATTGTGATGGTTCTGAATTGCAGAGGGAAGAATCTGGGAGGGCCTACAGATACTAAAAATTACCCACATGCCTCATCCCCCCACCTCCTGCCTGGTACTCTGCCACTGCCTACTTCCTCTTATGGCTCCAGTGTCTGCCAGGGAGCCACAGCAGGTGCACCTGCTGCATAAGTTCTGGCCCGCCCGGCTTCATTGTGTGAAGGTCTGAGAGGTGAGGTAAGGTAACCCTAGACTTCTCAGGAGGCAGAGCAGCAACCCATGGTCTGTGAATCTGTCCTTAGATGGAAGTAATTACTCTGCTCTGTGTCTGATAACTTGGGTCAGCGCTAATACAATGCTCACAACATAAATGCTCAATAAATATTCTTAACTAGCTGACTAATAAAGCAGTTCTGCAGATGGATTTAAAAAAATTAAACTACGTATGCGTTTAATAGCTCTTCCCACGCTTCAAGTATTGATGAGTGGATGGTCATAAGATCAGAAACAATGAAATTAAATAGTTCAGCGGATGATAAAGGCTGCCATTAAAAACAAGCTTTAAAATGTAAACATAACATGGGCTTACCCATTTTTCATTGTTCAATAGCTTCATTTTTCATGGGTTCAGGTTCGTGGACCTTTATGAATGATTTTGTAGTAATGTGTTTGAAAAGCTTGAAAATAAACATACAAAAAGT
Source organism: Colobus angolensis palliatus (assembly GCF_000951035.1). NCBI lineage: Eukaryota > Metazoa > Chordata > Mammalia > Primates > Cercopithecidae > Colobus > Colobus angolensis. The sequence continues at coordinate 9,585,393 of NW_012114252.1, read as the reverse complement.
AGAGAGAATAGTATAATGAACCTTCATATTTCATCATTCAGATTGAATAATTATCAAGATTTTGCCAAACTTGCTTCATATGTCTCTTCCTCCTATTCTTTTTCATGTGTGATTGTGAGTCCCAGGCCTTATATCATTTCACCTCTATATAACTAGTATACATTACTTAAAAATAGGGTCTATTCTTACATAACTATAACGTCATTATGATAAATTAACAACTTATTAGTATGCTCTTCACATTTCCCAGATTATTTTTAAAAATCTTTGATTGTTAGTTTGTTCTAATCAGGGCCTAAAAAAGCTTTGCAGGCCTTGTCAGACATGGTTAGCTCTTTCATGAGCTTTAGAATTCTTTTTTTTTTTTTTTTTCTGAGATGGAATCTCACCTTGTTGCCAGGCTGGAGTGCAGTGGTGCGATCTTGGCTTACCACAATCTCTGCCTCCCAGATTTGAGTGATTCTTCTGCCTCAGCCTCCCAAGTAGCTGGGATTACAGGTGTGTTCTACCATGCCCAGATAATTTTTGTATTTTTAGTAGGGACAGGGTTTCATCATGTTGGCTAGGCTGGTCTCAAACTCCTGACCTCGGGTGATCCGCCCGCCTCAGCCTTCCAAAGTGCAGGGATTACAGGAGTGAGCGAGCCACCGCGCCCAGCCAGAATTCTTTATAATGGAGAGAACCCTCCATGGGGTCAGGACTTCTGGGTTTTAATCTTAGAGGTTTAGTAGTTCAGAGCATGGGTTGTAAACCCGGTTCCATGCCTCACCAGCGGTACAGTCTTAGGTATATAACTTAACCTTGTCGGGGCTCAGTTTCCTCATCTTTAGATTGGAGATAATAATTATGCTTTCCTTGTATTGTAGTTGGAAGGATTAATTGAGCTATGTGGGTGAAGCTCTTAGACAGTGGCTGGTGTATATTCTACCAGCTACTTAAGTCTCCTTGGACTGTTGCTTAATCTCTCTGAACTTCAGGGTTCCTGCTCTGTTAAATAAGAGACATACTTGGTTTTTTCTAGAGTCCCTTATTCCACCAATGGGCTTCTATTTGAAGCTGTTTTTATTTATTATTTATTTATTCTTTTTTTTTTTTTTGAGACAAGGTCTTGCTTTTGTCACCTAGGCTGGAATGCAGTGGCATGATCTTGGCTTACTGCAACCTCCGCCTCCCTGGTTCAAGTGGTTCTCCTGCATAGCTGGGATTACAGGTGCCCGCCACTACACCTGGCTAATTTTTTGTATTTTTGAGTAGAGACGGGGTTTTGCCAATTTAGCCAGGCTGGTTTCGAACTCCTTACCTCAGGTGATCCACCCACCTTGGCCTCCCAAAGTATTGGGATTACAGGGGTGAGCCACTGCGCCTGGCCTTATTTATTATTGTTTTAGAGACAGTCTTTATCTATCACCCAGTCTGGAGTGTAGCGGCACAATCACGGCTTGCTGCAGCCTTTGAATTCCTGGGTACATGCAGTCCTCTCACCTCCGCCTCCAGAGTAACTGGGACTACGGGCATGCACCACCATGCCTGGCTAATGTTTGTATTTTTTGTAGAGATGGGGTTTTGCCCTGTTGCCCAGGCTGGTCTCGAACTGGGCGCAAGCAATTCCAAACTCCTGGGATTACAGGTGCGAGTCAGCATACCCAGCCCTAAGCTGCTTTTATAAAAGTAGTGGAGGTACTACTAGGAATGTTTTTAACTGTAGGAAAAGTAATTTATGATTTTTGGTAATGAAGGAAGAATCCTCACAGTTTCAGAATTAGCTTTCCATAATTTAGAAAAGTCAGGAAGGTGGCATGTTCAGAACGTATGCAAGCCCAGAAGAAAAGCTAGAAAGAATTCCCTGAGCAGGGTTGAGTTATGATTACTTTTGGAGCTCCGGAAAGGATTTTACCTCAGATCTTTCAGATGTATTAAAGATGGCATTATAATGGCCTAGATCTAAGAGGATGTATTAATACCACTTAAGGCCTGCAAGTGTCTTTTCTCTGAAATATTTGTGTGAATATCAGGTCACATCCCTTTGCATGGGTGTGCTGACTGTCCTGCACTTGGGTATTAATACATAAGTCTTCTGGCTGCCTGGCTTCTGTACTGATCTTATCTCATTATGTTCAGCTTCAGACTCTTCTTCGATGTCAAGCCCTTGCCAGCGATGCCACTCCACACCCCTTTGAGTTCCAACAATGCAAATGAAACCAAGTCAGGTCGTTGCTAAATTTCGCTTGGCTGTTACTGGAGGAGGGCAGACAGGAAGTATGGGGTAGTAATGTCCCTGAGTCTGCCTGAGGCTTCCCGCACTGCCCCGTTTATTCAGCTCAAGATTCCAGTGCTATCGGAGGTAACGTGAGACCCCAGTAATGTTGTTCTTTGAAATTCTCAAGAAAGGTAAAATCTCGTTTTTGGCTATAATTTAAAATCAGATGTCAGTAAGCTGATAACTGGCCAGAGCTTCTCTGCACTGTTTTTCTCCACCCCTCAGTGGAGAAAACAGAAATGTCCCAAAATACAGGAAGCAGGGTGGAGATGCATATCGGACTAGATAATCAGCAGAATGTTCCACTCCTTTGCCTTCTAGTCCATTTGACTATTAGTAGTCAGGAGGACATTAGTGAGGCCTTGAGTTTGAACAGGGAGGGAAGGAACTGTGAAATCACTGTCCACATTTACTGAGGGCCGACTCTGGGGCAGGGCTCTCTGCTGGGTGCTAAGAACATGATACCACATCAGAGTAGGCCCTTGCCCATGCAGGGTTTATGATCTAAACAGGTGGACGGGTCAGTCACCTACACTAAGGTGACTAACAGTACCAAGGCGCACTATGGAAAGAGTCAAACGTGTGGTTCAGAGACCACAGAAAGATGAAAGCACAGAACCAGTGTATTCGGGAAAGAATTTATTAAGAGTTAAACTGGACCGGCCGGGCGCGGTGGCTCACGCCTGTAATCCCAGCACTTTGGGAAGCCGAGGGGGTGTGGATCACGAGGTCGGGAGATCAAGGCCATCCCGGCTAACACAGTGAAACCCCGTCTCTACTAAAAATACAAAAGATTAGCCGGCTGTGGTGGCGGGTGTCTGTAGTCCCAGCTACTCAGGAGGCTGAGGCAGGAGAATGGCGTGAACCCAGGAGGCAGAGCTTGCAGTGAGCCGAGGTGGCGCCACTGCGCTCCAACCTGGGCGACAGAGCAAAACTCCTCAAAAAAAAAAAAAAAAAAAAAAAAAGAATTCACCTGGACCTGGAAGATGCAGAGATAAGGGAGACTTTTATCCTTTTTTTCTAGGAAAGAATGAGAAATCGAGCAAATGCTTAGTATGCCCAGGTAGGACCAAGAAGGAGCAGAGCAGCTTGGGCAAAGAAGAGCAAGTTTTTGGAGGAAGGGAGAGAAGTTTTGAAAATACAGTTGCCAACTTTGGGAACAATTTCATTGATTGGCTGAGAGCACATCCTGAAATAGATTTTTTCATTTGTCTTTTTGAAACCTATTTCAGGAAAGAAGTTCAAACCAGCCATGAACATATGCTTCCTAGAGAGACCTTCCCTAAGTGTAATCCTGAGAGTAAATAGTGTGACTGCTTTCTGTCAGGCAGGCCCAAGACTGGGATGGGAGGTGTGACATGGAAGGGAAAATCCAGTAGCAGGCCTGTGTGTGTAGGCACTTAGGTATCATGAGAGCAGTAGTTGGATATGGTGAGTTACCATTCAGTAAATGGTATTACAAATAATAATGTTGGAACCATACCTTATAGCACATACTGAAATCAATTATAGTGAAATATAAGAGTTGGCCAGGCGCGGTGGCTCAAGCCTGTAATCCCAGCACTTTGGGAGGCCGAGACGGGCGGATCACGAGGTCAGGAGATTGAGACCATCCTGGCTAACATGGTGAAACCCCGTCTCTACTAAAAAATACAAAAAACTAGCCGGGCGAGGTGGCGGGCGCCTGTAGTCCCAGCCACTCAGGAGGCTGAGACAGGAGAATGGCGTAAACCCGGGAGGCGGAGCTTGCAGTGAGCTGAGATCGGCCACTGCACTCCAGCCTGGGCGACAGAGCAAGACTCCGTCTCAAAAAAAAAAAAAAAAAAAAAAAAAAGAAATATAAGAGTTATTTGTAAAATAAAAGAAACCACATAAAACATGGGCGGATAATCATGTAAGAGTGGAGAGGGATATTTATGTATTTATTTATTTATTTGAGATGGAGTCTCACTCTGTCACCCAGGCTGGAGTGCAGCGGTGCGATCTTGGCTCACTGCAACCTCTGCCACCCGGGCTCAAGTGATTCTCCTGCCTCAACCTCCCAGGTAGTTGGAATTACAGGCATGTGCCACCACACCCGGCTTATGTTTATATTTTTAGTAGAGACGGGGTTTCACCATGTTGGCCAGGCTGGTCTTGAACTCCTGACCTCAAGTGATTCACCCATTTCGGCCTCCCAAAGTGCTGGTATTACAGGCATGAGCCACCATGCCCGGCCTGGAGAGGGATTTTTAAAGTATGAAAGTTCAGGAAGAAACCAGCTGGGCCTGGGCTTTAGAGGTGAGCCCTGACTTTGCCACTGTTTGGCTGAGGACTTCGAGCAACGTACATTGCCCGAGCCTTAGTTTGCTCATCTGAGAATTGGGATTGGTAGGTATTATTATCTTAGAGAGTTTTTTAAAAGTAAAGATTAAGTAAGAAAATGCATGTAGTTAATAGTGAGTGCTTAGCAAATGCAAGCTCTTATTATGTTACTAAAGGAAAAGATTGATTATCTTGACTGAGTATTTCTGGAGCCAGCATTTATTGACCCACCTATGATGCCCTAGAATGCATCTGAGGACTTCACACACAGGTTAAGTCCCCTAAAGGTCACAGGTGTAGGTACGGGGGCTGGGTCTTGAAGCTGAGCACTATAACTTCACACCCAGAACTCCTAGCCACTCTGCCTGTTGCCTCCCCATGTTAACACTAAACGTCTGTCTCTGTAAGTACCATACCGGTGAAAGTCAAACAGTAAGCTTAGAAACAATATTTGCCCTGTAGCTATTTGTCTTTAGAGATCTCTCAGTCACAGTGTTAAGTTAAACCTTTTGCTTGGAGGGCTACCCCATTCTATAACTCCAGGGCCACACTCACATGGGCATAAGCTGTACTGTACAGCATGGAATGTAGGTTTGATAAGCATGAGATTTTAAAAGTGTACCTGTCATAAAATTGTTTTTCTTTAGCATAAATCTCTCATGTACATTCGTTGACTGGCTATCGGCCTGACCTATCTGTGTTTAGTCTTTAACATGAACCAGAATGCAGAATGTTAACAGTGGTTATCTTTGGATGTGGGATGATGGGAAGTTCACTTTTTTTCTTCCGATTTTCTGTCTTCCCCAGATTTCTACAGTTGACATGTATTGCTTTTATTACTTTGGTCAATATTGACAGGAGAAATGATTTTGAGAATGTGCTGTGATAATTGGAGCCCTCAGGGCAAGGCCACTTAATTCTAAGAGATAGTTCTTTTTTTTTTTTTTTTTTTTGAGGCGGAGTCTCCCTCTGTCGCCCGGACTGGAGTGCAGTGGCCGGATCTCAGCTCACTGCAAGCTCCGCCTCCCGGGTTTAGGCCATTCTCCTGCCTCAGCCTCCGGAGTAGCAGGGACTACAGGTGCCCGCCACCTCGCCCGGCTAGTTTTTGTATTTTTAGTAGAGACGGGGTTTCACCGTGTTAGCCAGGATGGTCTCGATCTCCTGACCTCGTGATCTGCCCGTCTCGGCCTCCCAAAGTGCTGGGATTACAGGCTTGAGCCACCGCGCCCGGCGAGATAGTTCTTTTTCTTCCTGTCATATATTTGAGCTTCTGCAATTTTAAAAAGTTGCTCAGAATTTAGCAAATGGTGGAGAGAGGGAGAGCTGGGAGTTTCTGAGATGCCGGAGGCTATTTGTCACAAGCTCTTCCCTTGGGTATTCCCTAGCCTGGAGCTTCTTGGCTCTACTGACCCAGCTCTTGTCTTTACTTCTACACTGGCTGTTTGGTCTGCGTCTGCTTCCTCACCGTCCACAGCTCCCTATCCCCGTGACCTGCTCGTGTCCTTAGTGTGGGGCGGCCTCTCAGTGCTCACCCCATACCACTCAGCCCCCTCTTCCCTTCTGTGGAACGGGATTCTCCTGCATCTCCCCCTTCCTCTCTGATGTCTGTTCCTGTGTCTTCTTCACTCTTTTTGCTGCAGTCACCACACAGGGGCATTCCTAAAGGGTCTCTTCTCCACCACTGGTTTATAGAATTTAATTTTTTCCCTTTACTCCGAAGGGGGGCACCATCTCATTGCAATTTCCACAGTTTTATCTCCAGTTCTGATTCTCTGCCTTCTACCACACGCTGTGCCCCACCCTGCCCCGCCCTAGACCTGCTTTTCTGTTTTCCTGCCTGACTCTTCTTCTTGGCTGTCCTACCAGCTCCGTAAGTTCAGCATCTATGAGACATAAATTGCCACTTTACATCCCAAGTTAGGTTGTCCTTTTTACATTCTTGTTTTAGTGGGGAGTGTCTGTGTTCATCACCAGCTTTGAAACCTGTAACTCCTCCTGTGTCTCTTCTGTTTATCTCCTTTGCCTTCCTCTTTCAAGAACCACTACATTCATTACGTTCTGTCATGAATCAGGCGTTATGGGCCAAGGACTCCCAGGTCTCAGTGGCTTAGAACAGAAAAGTTTATGTCTTCCGCACACTACCTCTCCATTGAGTGTGGGCTGGGAGCCTAATTCCATATTGTCCTGAGACCTCAGTTGATGGGACAGCCCCCATCTTGAATGTGGCAGGTCTATGTGGCAAAAGCAAATCACATGGCAGCACTGAACTCCAGGGGCAGGGAAGTACAATCCTTTCTGTGTATCTGCAAGGAGGACTCACATCTTTGGTGAGCAGCACTGATGCCTGCTGCAACCTGGCATCCCCTTTCCTGTCTCCTTTCTTTCCTGGTTTGTGCAGTAGTAGGGTGTATTAGTCCATTTTTGTACTGCGATAAAGACATACCTGAGATTGGGTAATTTATAAAGAAAAGAGGTTTAATTGGCTTATGGTTCTGTAGACTGTACAGGCTTGTGCTTCTGGAGAGGCCTCAGGAAACTTACAATCATGGCAGAAGGCGAAGGGGAAACAGGCACATCTACACATGGCTGGCAAGAAAGAGGGAGAGCAAAGGGAGAGGTGCTACACACTTTTAAACAGCCGGATCTCATGAGAACTCTATCATGAGAACAGCAAGGGGGAAGTCTGCCTCTCCTCCCACACTGGGGATTTGGGTGGGGACACAGAGCCAAACCATATCATAGGGGATAGGATCCTTCTTACCTGGTTTCTTTGCTACCGTAATTACTCCATCCTTATAGGTTCAGTTCTGAGCCCTGAAGACGTTAGTATTTCCCATTGCCCTTGGGATACAAACTCTTTCCCTTGGACCATAAGGCTCTCTCCTTACCAGACACCACCCTCCCATTATTCACTGGCTGGGCTGTTAGATCCTCATGTATTCCAGCCTCTCTCATACTTCAGGAGGTAAGAAGCTCTCACTTCTGCCTAGGATAATAATGACTCTTGGCCACCCTTCTCAGTTGCCAGGCCACTCTCTCTGGCCTTTGAAACTGTAGTCATATGTCCTGGCCTGTCCACCCAAACTAAAACATGCACTGCCTGTTCCTTTCTTTTGACCACTTATCACAATTTATTTATTTATTTATTTTTGTGCATTTGCTGAATGTCTTTTTCCCTCCCTGTACTGTTGGTTCACCATGGTTTGTTTCCCCAGGGCCTGGCACATAGCAGGGGCTCAGTCATATGTTTTGGATGTATGAACAAACCCTGAAAACGCCACATCTGACTCTATATCTTAATTTTATCCTTTTCTTATTTCCTATTACCTCTACTTTCTCTTCCCTGCACCTATTTCTGTTTATTTCATCCCAGTTTTCCTCCTGCTGCCTGATTAATTTTCCTAATGCACAGGCTCTATCATATCATGAGTTTCTCATTGCTACATATGACAAATTTGCTGATATTCTTGCACATCAGAATGTGTATCACTTTGAGGCTGGTTCTGTGTTTGTTTTCGTTTAGGAAAAGCTGTTCAGATTGTCAGTAAATCCGTATGATCTTTGCATAGGATTTTAAAGCAGCCACACATCTTGGTACAAAATGTTTAAGATTAATTTCCTTTGTTAGGACCTTTTGTTTTCACCAATTCCATAGAGCTCCAGTGTGTAAAAGAAGACACTGATCTAACTCTTGTGTTAAATATTTAGTAACTCATTTGTCTGAAAGAAAGCAAAACAAAACAAAAATACAAGGAATAAAAATCACTGGGAGTGCTGTTCATTCACTGAATAATGAGTTTTGCAAGGAGCACGTGGGTGGTGACATTATATTGTTTACACCTTTATTTTCTGTTGCTTTTTTGACTATCAGTGAATTTATCTTATTTTATACTTTCTGTTTATTTCTTGGCTCTTTATTGGTGAACTGGTAGCAAGGAGATGTACTATCTGATCAGAACTTTGAATCTTCCTACCTTTCTTTCTTTGAGGTTGACAGGGATAAATACAATTAAGATAGTGCTTGGGTGTGGTGACATTGGAAGACAGGCTGGGCCAGGGCCTGTGGTAGAGACTTCCCCACTCTATTGAATGTTAATCTGAAAGTGAATCTGAAAGCAGATGGTCATGAACTACCCAGGGTCTCTATTAAGCCCATGAAGTTTATTTTAAAACTCTTAAAATAGATTGAGATTCAAATTGAGATTCATGTAGTCTATTTTTTAAACATTTTGTCTTAACAAAGTAGATGTTCAGTCATACAGATAGGCAAATATTCTAAGGAAAGATGTTTACCATGCTAAGTTAAAAAAATAAAGTTATAAATAGTGCTGTTGGCCAGGTGCAGTGGCTAACACCTGTAATCCCAGCACTTCGGGAGGCTGAGGTGGGGCAACACTTGAGCCTAGGAGTTTGAGACCAGCCTGGGCAACAAAGTGAGAACCCATCTCTAAAAAAAAAGAAGAAAAGAAAAAATTAGCTGGGTGTGGTGGCACACGCCTGTAGTCCCTAGCTACTCAGGAGGCTGAGATGAGAGGATCGCTTAAGCCCAGGAAGTCGTGGCTGCGGTGAGCTGTGATTGAGTCACTGCACTCTAGCCTGGGTGAAAGCGAGACTGTCTCAAAAAAAAAAAAAAAAAAAAGCATACTACAGCTGACCTTTGAACAACGTGTGTTTGAACTGCACAGGTCCACTTATATGCAGATTAAAAAAATAAGTGCATAGTAAACAGTTTTGGAGATGTGCACCAATTTGAAAAAACTCGCAGATGAACTGCATAGCCGTTGAAGAAATTAAGGAAAAAGTATGTCATTAATACATAAAATAATGTGTAGATACTAGTCTATTTTTATCATTTACTACTGTAAATGATACACAAATCTATTATAAAAAGTTAAAAGTTGTCAAAACTTATTCACACAAACACAGACCATACATGGTGCCATTTACAGTCCAGAGAAATGGATATAAAGATGCAACATTAAATCATAACTACATAAAATTAACTACAGTACATATTGTACTACTGTAATGATTTCATAGCCACCTCCTGTAGCTATTGTGGTGAGTGTTGTGTTGTGAATATCCACTTAAAACATCATGTGACACCAATCATCTCCATGTGAGCAGTTCCTCTTTCTGTAAAAGAGAACCCAAAAAGAAGAAGAGGAGGCAAAATTTAACGTAAGTAGAGAGTTTATTTGGGCCAAGCTTGCTGCAACTCAGGAGCAAAGGTTCAAATTGCCCTGAATATACACTCTGATTAACAGTAGGTACAAGAGATTTTTAAAGGAAAAGAAGAGGCAGTTTCTGAGTTGTTTACCAATAATTCACAAGATAACAACATGAACTATTGATTGGCTATCTTTTGTTCTTTGTATTACACATTCTGGGAACATGAAGATAATGGGGGAGGCAGCTAGTCAGGAACCAAATGACTTTAAACAGTTGCCCTTGGGCACAGAGTGGGGTGACCCGAAGTCCCATACTCGTGTCTCTTCTCTGGGCCTGCATAGTTCACATAGCTCAGACTGCTCCGAGCTATTTTTCTTTTCTCTCTAGTAAATTGCTTATTGCAGTAAAAAGTGATCTCTTACCTTCTTGTGTATCATGTTTAGTGCAATACCATAGACATTGAACAACACCATTGGACCCTTACAAAGTGCCAGCCCTTACAGAGATCCTGGAAGTGCTCCTAGGAAACAGAGAGAAGTCATGACATTACAAGAAATAGTTGAATTACTTGATATATTTTGTAGACTGTGGTCTGCAGCTGCAATTACCTGCCATTTTAAGATAAATTAATCCAGTTTAAGGACCATTGTGAAAAAAGAAAAGGAAATTTGTGAGCTGTTTCTGTAGCTGCATCAGCAGGCCTAAAAACCTTGTACTTCTTGCAAAATACCTTTTGATCTTGTAGTGAAAATGCAGCTTTTATGTGGGCACAGAATTGCTCTAGAAAGGAATACTTATAGACTAATGACTTGAGAAAAAGTGAAGTCGTTATATGACAACTTAAAGCAAAAAGAATGTGAAAGATCTGAAGCTGGAGAATCTAATGCCAGCAAAGGATGGTTTGATAATTCTAGAAAGAGTTTTGGCTTTAAAAATATCAAGATAACAGGAGAAGCAGTTCTGCCAACCAAGAGGCAGCATACAAACTCCCAGATGCCGTTAAGAAAATCATTGAGGAGAAAGAATATCTGCCTGAACAGGGTTTTAATACGGATTAAAGTGCTCTATTCTGGAAAAAATGCCACAAAGGACATTTTTTAGTAAGGAAGAAAAGTGAGCACCAGGATTGAAGGCAGGAAGGCTTAGGCCAACTCTACTGTTTTGTGCAAATGCAATCAGGTTTATGATCAGGACTGCCCTTTTCTATAAAGCTGCCAACCCCCAAGCCTTGAAGGGAAAAGATCAATACTACCTGCCAGTCTTTTCATTGTATAAGAAGACCTGGGCAAGGAGAACCTTTTTTCTGGACTGGTTTTGTTACCAGCCATGGGTTCTTGGGCCCTCCATGCAATAGAAATTGACATGAGGCCTAAAGAAAAGCCTTCATTGGAGCTTATGCCTGAGCATAAGGGAGGCAGAACAAGAGAGAGAGAGAGAATTCCTTGGCCAACTCTCTGAGCCTGTAGGGATTTTTTATTAGGCAAAGTGTGGGAATTGACATCGGGGTAGGATATGCAGCGTGGGCTGGGCAAAGCATGTGGTAGGGGATGCGGGTCAGAATATCTGGTTGGTCAGAATATCTGGTTGGTCAGAATATCTGGTTGCGATGGTTGTCTTGAGTGATGGGCCACCTGGTGGTCTGGCCAATGGCAACAAGGCTTTAAATCAGTTGGTCAGCATTCCTTCCTGAGGTCAGACACTCTGCAACCTTGGTTCCATATTTTGGACCTCCTATGGCCAATTCCTGGAATTCTTTTTCTTTTTTTGAGACAGGGTCTGTTACCCAGGCTGGAGTGCAGTGGTGTGATTTTGGCTCCCTGAAGCCTTGACCTCCTGGGCTCAAGCAATCAATCCTCCCATCTCAGCCTTGCAGGTAGCTGGGATTATAAGTGTGTGCCATGATGCCTAGCTCAATTTTGTATTTTTTTAGAGATGGGGTTTTGCCATGTTGCCCAGGCTAGTCTCAAACTCGAGTTCAAGTGATCATCCTATCTTGGTGTCCCAAGTGCTGGGATTACATGTGTGTGCCACCATGCCTGGCCCCTGGAATTCTTTAAGTAAAAGGCATGGTTAAACATTCTGAGAGCACAGAAGAACAATTTAGAATGGCTGTTTTCTTTGTATGACTAAAGCCTCAGGCTTAGTGGGTATAGATAGCATCAGCGAGGTAGTGGTATGGGTTTTGTGATCACTGGGGATGCATGAAAGAATGCTCTGGTGGGGGTGAGCTGATGCCAAACCCCATCTTTAGGTTCCCTCAGTTTCGTCAGTGCTTTGTCCCTGAAGTCAGGAAGGACCTTGGTAACAAGAGAATGCCTTTTAAAGTTCTTTTGATATTATACAATGCCCCTGGCCACCCAGAACACATGAGTTCAACACCAAAGACATTGAAGTGGTCTACTTGTTCCCAAACACAATGTCCTACTTCACCCTCTAAATCAGGGGCCATAAGGACCTTTAAGGCTCAGTGGACACTGTACTTTATGGAAAGGATCGTAGCGCTGTGGAAGACAACCCAAATAAAACATCATGAAAGTCTGAAAGGAGTGTATCATTGAAGGATACCGTCATTGTTATACAAAAAGCAGTGAAAGCCATCAAGTCTGAAACACATTTCTGCTGGAGAAAACTGTGTCCAGATGTTGTGCATGACTTCACAGGATTTATGACAGAGCCAATCAAGGAAATCATGAAAGAGATTGTGGATATAGCAAAAAAGGTGGGGCTGGGGTGAAGGGTTTCAAGATAAAGATCTTGGAGAAATTCAAGCGCTAATAGACACCACACCAGAGCAACTAACAAAAGAGTGGTGGAGACTGGTGCTTCAGAACTACTGCTCCATGATAAGGAAGAAGACGTGGAAGAAGAGGCACTGCCAGAAAAGAAGTTGATGTCAGACAGTCTGGCAGAAGCATCCTAATTATTCAAGAGTGCTTTTGACTTCTTTTATGGCATGAATCCCTTTAAGATACGGGCACTGAAACTAAAGCAAATGGTGGAAGGATTGGTACTATATAGAAACATATTTAGAGAAATTAAAAAACTAAAAAGCAAGACAGAAATTATGTATTTCTGTACAGTTACACCTAGTGTGCCTGCCTCTCTTGCCTCCTGTTCCACCTCCTCTACCTCTTCTGCCTTTGCCACCCCTGAGACAGCAAGACCAGTCCCTCCTCATCCTCTTCCTTACTCGACTCAGTATGAAGACGATGAAGTCCTTTATGATGATCCACTTCCATTTAACAAATAGTAAATATATTTTCTCTTCCTTATGATTAATAATGTTTTCTTTTCTCTAGCATACTTGATTATAAGAATAGAGTATAATAGCAGGGCACAGTGACACCTGTAATTGCAGCACTTTGGAAGACCAAGGTGGATGGATAGCTTGAATCCAGAAGTTCAAGGCCAGCCTGGGCAACATGGCAAAAAAAAAAAAAAAAAATTAGCCAGGCATGGTGGCATGCACGTGTAGTTCCAGCTACTCAGGAGGCTGAAGTGGGAGGGTGGCTTGAGCCTGGGAGGTTGAGGCTGCAGTGAGCTGTGTTCACACCACTGCACTCCAGCCTGGGCAAAAGAGCAAGACCCTGTTACAAAAACAAAACAAAACAAAAAAAACCAGTATAATATATATCACACACAAAATATGTGTTAATTGTTTATTTTATCAGTAAGGCTTCTGGTCAATTGTAGGCTATTAGCCAGGTTTTTGGGGAGTCAAAAGTTATAGGTAGATTTTTGACTGTACAGGGTGTTGGTACCTCTAACTCCTGCATTGTTCAAGAGTTAACTGTAATATACAGAACTGTTTACTTTTTTGTGAAAGAAAAAGTAGTATTTTGTTCATGGAAGAAAGTTTTATGATCTTACAGATTCTAAAGTAAGCCATTCTCTTGTTTCAAGAATAAGTTAAATATCAAATGTTTATTCCCTCAGTTATAAACCTAGCAATGCAGTTGTATAACCAAGTTTCTGTTACTAGGGGGATAGTTCTTGCCATGGATGGCAGTAGGATATAGTGCATGAGAACTTGGGCTTAGGAGGCTTCAGCCCCAGCTCTTCCATCTACTAGTTCTGCCTTCTCAGTTTCTTCTCCCAGAGAGTGGACATTTTAATAGCACTTACCCCATAGATCTTTGTACTTAAGCAAGCAATTGCATATAAAGCACTTAGAATAGGGCCTGGCACACAGTGAATACTAAGTGCAAGCTGTGGTTATTTATGGGGGCAAGCTAAAGAAATACCGTATAACCCTTTAAAGTGCTGCTTGAGGAGAATTTGTAACACAGGAAAATTATATTGTTGAGAAAAAAAAAGCAGTAAGCAGAAGTGTGTGGTCACAATTGTGTGAAAACTTTATGTATAAGAAAAATGTTGGAAGGAAACACATGAAAAGATAGGAGTATGATTTGTTCTTTATATATTCTAGGATTTCCCACCTGTTTTACTTTCTTAAGTGAATAGGTAATAATCTATTAAGAAAAAGCAAATACATTGAATATTGGAAGGAAAGTTTGTACTACATGTAAGACATTCAAATTGGTATGCTTGAAAATTACACTTGTATATCTTAGTGCTTGTACACATGGGCATTGTGATGTAAAATATGTTCCCGAAGTGAGGGCACACACATGCATGTTGGAAGCAAAAATATTGTCAACAGTTAAGAGCCTTGCATTTTTTTTTTTTCTGAGATGGAGTCTCGCTGTGTCGCCCAGGCTGGAGTGCAGTGGCCTGATCTCAGCTCACTGCAAGCTCCGCCTCCCGGGTTTATGCCATTCTCCTGCCTCAGCCTCCCGAGTAGCTGGGACTACAGGTGCCCACCACCTTGCCTGGCTAGTTTTTTGTATTTTTTAGTAGAGACGGGGTTTCACCTTGTTAGCCAGGATGGTCTCGATCTCCTGACCTTTGATCCGCCTGTCTCGGCCTCCCAAAGTGCTGGGATTACAGGCTTGAGCCACCGCGCCCGGCTAAGAGCCTTGCATTTAATGCTCAAAGAGGCGGGATGCCCCTGTGAAACAATGAAACTTTGCGTTTGACTGTTTTATAAAGTTCTTTTTTTTTTAAAAAAAAAAAAAAAGGTCTTATCTTTGGCCTCTGGAAAATCTGGTCAGATAGACAGGGATAGTTTTATTATTTCCGTTTCTTGATGAGGAATTAAAGACCAGAGAAATCAAGTGACTTGCTTAATTAAGGTCACCTAGCTATCCTTAACCCTTTTCCAGACAAGATGGCAGAGATTGTCTAAAAGCGTCAAAACATTTTAAGATATAATTTTGAAGCTGGAGTTTCTTGAAAACTTTCAAGTGATTAACTCGAATCATTAAACATATTTTTTGGAAAGTACCACTAATTCTCTGGGTTTATAGAAATGCACGACATGAAAGTGAAATCATATTCTTTTGGAGAATGAAAGTTATCTTTGGAGGTTGTCTGGTCCAACTTCCTAATTTTGCAGATGAGGAAGATGAGGTCAGCCATGGATAAGCCTTTGTGATCATACAGCTAGTTATAGAGACAAGAACAGAATTGAGTTTGCCGACTCCTGGTCCAGTGAATTTTCTGGTGACTATAGAAAATAATCACATTACTTTGTTTACACTTGTGTGTTGTCAAGTGTTGTTGGTAATCAGATAGTAGGAGACTATGAAACATCTGTTTGCACCATGGATCTCCTCCCTGCTTGTATATTTCATTAGTCCAAGCTAGTTTGTTGGTGAAATTGACACTCATGTTTCCACAAGCCAAGAAAGGAGTTCTGCATTTCTGTTTAAGGGGTATTAGGATGAAAGGGAGAAAGAAATAAAAAGCAAAAATTACAAAATTAATTTAAAAAAAGTCTCAGTGGTAACTTTTAGTTCATGAAGGAAGAACTAATTTAGTAGTCAATGTTATTGAAGGGACAGAATATCACAGTTTTACATGTACTTTGGTTAAAATCATGATGTGACTTGAGAAAAAACCTTCCTGGGCCCATTAACCTAAAATTTGTTAGTGTAGAATAAGCTCTGTTAATCTAGGTCATTTTACATTTCAGGCTGCATTGCGTTGGCTAAAATAAATATTCAGCTGCAAATGACAATTTTGTTCAAACTGTATTATTATAGAAAGAGTTGCATTTCTAAGATTGTTTAGAGGACTTATTTAATCTGTCATTCTAACATATTGTTGTTGTATTAAGTAGAAAGCAGAGTTCCTATGGTGATAGCAGAGGTGCCATAATATTTATAGTAGGTTCATCTGTAAACTATTACACTAGCTAGAATTTACAGGATATTTAATCTCTTAGGTTAACTTTTTCCTTCCCAGGCTTTTACTGTGTTCATTTTGCCATTTTTATTTTCCTTCACTATTCTTTTAAGAATCTTCTATGTTATTTTTTCCTAAAAGATCGAAAGTAACTGCTGTTAAATGATTTTTTTTTTTAAGACTGAAGGATGTACATACTTAACTAATTTCTGTGGAGTTTGTGAAAAACTGATTGAGGTATTAGGGTTTTTTTTTTTGTTTGTTAGTTTTGTTTTTTTTGAGATGGAGTCTCCCTCTTCGCCCAGGCTGGAGTGCAGTGGCGTGATCTCGGCTCACTGCAACCTCCGCCTCCCGGGTTCAAGTGATTCTGCTTCAGCCTCCCCAGTACCTGGGATTACAGGCGCCCACCACTGTACCCAGCTAATTTTTGTAATTTTAGTAGAGACAAGGTTTCTCCATGTTGGCCAGGCTGGTTTCGAACTTCTGACCTCAGGTGATCTGCCCGCCTGGGCCTCCCAAAGTGCTGGGATTACAGGTTAAGCCACCACGCCCGGCCGGGGTATTATGTTTTTAAAGAGACTTTATTAGTTCTTCACTGAACACTCAGAGGGGCAGAGATTCCTGACAGTGTTGGTTTCTCCTGGAAGTTACTAAACACATTGGTGTTGAGATTTCCGTCATGTGTAAGAGGTGGCGTGAGAGAAAAAGTATCACCAATAGCAGGTGAGGGTTTCTTGAATTGAGGATAGTCATAGTTGGTGATTCCATATCCTGGTCTAGAGTGTCAGTGCTGGGTTGGGAGGTGGGGAGTTGAGGATTATGGGCTGTGGAGAACCACATGTGGGGTACTGGGAATGGGTTCTTTCTGTAGGCTTAGGGAACTCCATTTGAGGGGGGAGAGTTTCAGAATAGCTCCGAGAATTTGAGAGAACTACAGATGTGTTTTTCATGGCTTCAGTTGTTAGACATTGAGAAAAAAAAAAAAAAATTTTCTATCCTCACAGTGTGGAGTCTTGGCATCTTGGATATCCTCCACCCTGGGCAGTGGGCCCCAAAGCAGCCCTACCTCACAATCTCCTGGGCAACTTATTGGGAGAATCAGCATATTCCAGTGACATTGCATTTCAGGTCAGGAAAACGGGATTTTGCCCATACTACTTACTCGTTTATGGTCTTGGCCTGGTGCCTATGGGTGGCACCTGCACAATGGAGAAGTCACTGACCAGCCTGGAGTTGATTTAAGCTGCAGAGTTGATTCCTTTCTGACCATATCATTTGGTTTTGAGTCTGGCCTGGTGGAGACTTGGAGCTCACTTCCATCTCCAGTGACCTTTGGGAGAGGAGGGGGCAGAGGCCAGATGGAATCCAGTCTTCTCTGCTGCAGGCTTCCCTTGTGATCTTTTTCCACATTCTCAGGCCAGGGCATCTTTCCCTGGAATTTGGAGAGGATTCAATGTCCTCTTTTAGTTGAGGATCTTAGCAGATCTTGAGTCATTTTTGAGTTCTTAATGATGATGTTAGCAGAGAAAAATGCAGTGCTGTTTGAAGTTTTTAAAGCTGTCATACCTTAGTGTTGAGTAGGTCTCAGGTTGTCACTGATAATTCATTGACTCAACAAACACTAAAGAAAGGTAAACATTTGGTGAAGACACTATCCTTGTCCTCAAGGAGCATGGAATCTGGAGTGGACAAAGGAACACAGATGGGACCCAGGGAGCTTTGGTGTTGAGGTCCTCTTTGAGGGTCCTCTGTCTCTTGGCTATTTTGCTCCTGGAAGGAAGAAGGAAGGTTGTGGCCAGTGCAGATGGAGTTTGTAGGAAGGTGTCAAGACTGAAGTCAGCCTTCTGGGTAGCAGAAACGTACTGGGACCTACTTATCTATTACATTCCTTTCGCATGTCAGAAAGGACATGTAATGTGCCTGTTACTTGTGGGAGTAGTGATAGGATATTTCTCTTGTAAAGATTCTGGGTAGTGGCAGAAGAAATGACCGTGAGTGAGATGCATGCAGTGAGAATTGTGGGCCAGGACTCCAAGGAACAGGCTAGAGAGATGGGATGGGAGGTCTTTTATTTTTTGGTAATGTAGCTATTAACATCCTAAGGACTCCTAAAATTAGTATTTTGTAGCTGTATGCAGGTAATTTCCTTTTAAGCGAACTGGGAAAACAGGGCATTTATGAGATTTATTTCTCTTGGCATTTAGAATACGCTCTGTAGGTGCAAAGATCCCCAAAATATGCAAGGATTTGGATCTTGATGATGTCCTTAATTAACCCCAGAAGCCATGTTAAGCTTCTTAAATAATATAGTATATAAACATATTAAATTTATGTTAGGTAACATAGTATATTATTATAGTTCTTTGTCATAGTTGATACAGAATTGAAAATGAAACCAGTTTTCATTAGAATTGAAAATGAAATCAGTTTTTGTGGAGTTCTAGATTAAAAATAATCTGAAATGATTGTGTGTACTGGGCATGAAAAGAAAATTCAATCTTTTTTAAAGCTCCATGGAACGCAAATTTGCATGGCACCATTCCTTGGGGTTTTAGTGATTGTAAAAGATGCTGAATACTTACCTTGGGGGCTTTTGGAAACAAGGTGACATTCTGCTGATTTGCAGTGGGGCCAATGGTCATTGTTTCTAGAAAAACACCACTTTTTGAGTGCTAAGAAACATGCTAAAGTACTGAAGTTGGTTCTTAAGTAAAGATGCGTACACTTGTGTTAGCCTTGATCTTTGTTTAGTTTTATCTTTTTTACTTTTGCCATTCAGGACATGTGTGGGTCATGTTAATCTCCTGGGTAAAGAAATGAGCAAGTATTTATTTGATTGGCAAATAAATAAGCATGCACATGTATTTTATGGATGCTTGAAAATTGTTTCCCACATATGTCTGAACTGAAATATTTTAAATTTCACACATGCATCAATTAAGTGAACACATTTGTTGAGTCCGAACTATGTGCCAAGCACTGTGCTAGGTGCTTTGAGGAATCAGGATGAGCGAGACAGATCCTGTCCCATCTTGCCGACTGACTAATAGGAGAGAGAAGATTGCAAAATTAGCTTCATGTACACCTAATAAAAGATTGTATCATTGGAGTTATAAGTAAAGCGTTAAAGAGGCCTCAGGAGAGAGATTACCTCCAGTGGAGGGAATCAGAAAAAAGGTAACGAAGGAAATGTGAGAGATACAAATTATTCTAGATAGAGGGACCCATAGGAGTGCAGGCCTCGAGGAAGGAAATCGTGGGGTGTACTTGGGAAACAGTGAGTAGCTGAGTCTGATGACATGTAAGGAGAGTTAGAGGTACACAGATTCTGGTCACCCAGGGAGTGAGGAGGGTGGACAAGGCCAGGCTGTGGAGTGTTGACTTGATTCTTTGTTGTGGGTTTTCGAGCGGGAAGGCGTCAAGATTAGAACTTTGCCGTGGGAATACAGTGACTGTGTTGTCAGAGTTGAGTTGCTGGGGAATGGGTGGGGTTAGAAAGCTGGGGGTTGAGGTGTTACTCGGGAGACTTTTGCCATAATTTAGGCAGGAGGTAATGAGGGCATGAAGTAATGTGTAAGTTACGTGTAAGAAGTATTTTGGGATTAAGCTGATGTGTATTTGAACCTGATTAGATTAGGACATACATTTATTCAGTGCATTTTGATTAATAATCCTCCTTC
Source organism: Colobus angolensis palliatus (assembly GCF_000951035.1). Classification (NCBI taxonomy): domain Eukaryota; kingdom Metazoa; phylum Chordata; class Mammalia; order Primates; family Cercopithecidae; genus Colobus; species Colobus angolensis. Next base: position 9,565,731 of record NW_012114252.1, on the reverse strand, counting down.
CTCCCACCACACAGTGAGCTTGGAGCTCCCTGGCCAGGTGAGGTCAAAAAGCAAGAGGCATTAACTATAGCCTTAGGTTTCAGCCATGCCTGACTGTGGCTGGGAGTGTGGTGATGCAGAAACCTGAGAACACCCAGCCCGTTACACAGGCCTTGAGGAGAGTGTAGAATTTATCTGGTGCTTCGCTTTCAGATAATTTCAGATAAACCATTGCAGACAGATGAAAATCTCATCTCCCTTTATAAACCACGAGGAGAGAAACGGATTAGCAGTGAGCTATTAGGGGACCTTCATTTTTTAGCTAGTGTTTAGGGTAGAACATACAGCTTTAAAAACCATTTATCTTGTCCTCTTTAAAATACTCAGTCATAATCAGTGTGCTTAATCGTGAGGCTGCCGACCAGCTGTCTTCTCCATCACTGTGTCTTCAAAGCTGACATTTTGACTTCATACCAGTTTTCAGGAATGTCCTTTCCACGTTCCCCTTTGGTGGGAAAAATGAAGCCTTTAAAAATGGTAAGCTCATAAATAGTTATTTAGAGAGAGGATATAAAGTTAGGTAATTTATTTTGTTATGCTTTTTTGAACATTTTTGTAGTTTACTTTTTCCAGGTGAGAGAAAATAAATGTGCAACGGGGGCCCCGGTTCATTTTTAGCTGTGAACTTCTTTCACATTTCCAAATAAAAGCTCAGTCACTGCATGGATTGATAAATTATAGATGGAAAACTGCTCTCAGTTTTCCTCCTCTTAGATTTCTTTGCTTCATGTGACCATAGATCTCTCTCTTTTCTTTGAAACTCCACCTTCCTTTGATATGCAAATACTGTCACTGCCACCTGTTATTTATCGATATAGTTACGGCAGTTATAATGATAAGGCTTTCTTTGCATCCTTCTCTCTGTTTCATTATTTTCCCTTTCAGCTTCCTATTGTGGCCATCCCCTAGAAAATGGGGACCTGCTGTTCTCCTTTCACTTTCAGAGAATTGAGCTACTGCCTGTGTTCCAGTGACTCATTCCTAAGTCTTGATTTACGTCTTTGACCAAGACATCTGTGAGGGTCAGGAGAAAGCTAACTGGTGAAGAGAGAAGATGAGAGAAAAAGGTGGAGGATAAAGGAGAGTTTACTTCAAATGGAAGAAGATCTACAGGTCTTAGTAGAAGGCTTCAGAATAGAGAAGCATAATAGGAGGTGAGGCCGTGAAGGTGTTGAGCCTCCATTTCACGTTGGAAGGGAGTGCTCCTCAGCGTGAAACCTGTGGACGGGTCGGTCTGTGAACTGTTTATAACTGACCTGTGACAAGATGAGTTGTGTTTGAAGATGAATGGAAAAACAAAATAGTTGAGAATTCGTGTTTAGAAACTTTTAACACATCGACAGGGTATCTTTAAATCTGTTGAATCTAGCAAAAATTTGGGGCTTATATTTTGTATGTCTTTGTTTTTTATTTCATTTATTAGTAATTGTCATGATTATTTGTATTTTATAAAAGTATTGGTCCTCAGTGGCATGGAGGAGAAAGAGGACCCTCACCACACGTGGTTTGAGAGGCCCCGTTGTAGGCAAGTGAAGATGGTAGTTGGAGGATGTTTCCGTTGAAGTGGTTGGTTTGGGCCCCAGAAACCAAGGGGTGTCAGGTTGGGAGGCATATGGATGCTCACCCGAGGCAAAGGGAGCCCTGATGACATGGTGTCTGGTGACTTGTGGGAGTTGCAGGGTGGAGGAAGGTGTTTGGCCCCCTGGGTACCCACATCCAGGTGAGGCCTAGCCCCAGCATTTGGTAGGAATGTGTGTATTCTCTGCTGGGTGAGGCCTTCTAGGCTGGGAAGGTACCCCACAGTCTGAGTAGGGCTGTAGGGCTGTCACCAGCAGTGTCGTTTTGGCTCACTGGCCATGAATCGAGTGTGACATCTTTCAGTATGCCCTAGGCTTGCTTTTCATCATTCGTTTGTCCCTGTTCTTTTCTACCTTACCTCTGTCTAGACTTACTGCACAAGCCTTCCTGTTGGTTCTTTTCCTTTGTTTCTTAAATCCTTCTCTAATATTCTGACACGGAGAGTGATTCCTTCTGTTGCTGGCTTTCCTGGACCTCTCGTATTCTGAGTCTTGCACCTTCATGTGGGTCTTTTCCTAATTCTGTCCCTCATCTGACAGTGGCTGGTTTATCTTTTTGCGAAAGATGGTGTCATGATGGGTGCCCAGCAAATGGTAACACCCGCAGAGTAGATTTGGGGACCCTGGGCCGGCAGCTCCATAATTCTCTCTCCCTTTTCTGCCAAAGAGACAGGATATTAAACCACTGAGCTGGCGCGGTCCCGGGCTGCCTGCCAGTGGAATATTTGGGGAGAGAATGGTGCAGCTTTTGTTTCTCTTGCCTTCTGTGGAGCCCTGGGGTGGATTCTGAAGGGATGTTTTCCCTCGCAGGAGTAACCCATTTGGTATTGAGAAAGCAGGAAAGCGAGTTTTCCTGTTACGAGCAGTGAACAAAAAGCAGAAAAGCAGGCAGCGGATGGCGATATCCTGTTGTAGAAGGCTTACGGGAGCGAATGCAGACAAGTGCCCCTCATTCTTTCCGTGTCTTTAAGGAAAGCCAGGAGATGGGAGGGAAATCGGTTACTTTGCAGGCCACATCCAAATGGTTTTCCTTTTATTTATGGTGCTTAATAAGAAGGTCATAAGTGGATGCTTTCTGATTTAAAAACTTGTCAAACCAGAGATCTGTAACACATGACAAATGAGAAAAATGAAATAGATTGGTGGGGTTTGTTTTTCATATTTGTTTCCCATGAGGTCATTTGAAGTTTGCTTGGGAGGGGGCAGTGAACTGTAAAAGTAAATGTAAACTTTATACAAGTTTTATTTATTTTTAAGTTTAAAATCACTTAAAGATGGTAAAATTCCTACTGAGTTAGATCTCTAAGAAGTTGGCTTGTCAGATGCTCTTAGGGGACCATTCTTTGGTACATTTTAAAATGAACTAGGGACAGCCATGGTGGCTCATGCCTGCAATTCCAGCACTTTCAGAGACCAAAGTGGGAGGATCACTTGGGCCCAGGAGTTCGAGACCAGCCTAAGCAACATAGCGAGAGCCTGTTACAAAACATAAAAAAATTAGCCAGGCATGGTGGCATGGCGACCGTGATTCCAGCTAATTTGGAGGCTGAGGTGGGAGGATCACTTGAACTTAGGAGTTAGAGGCTGCGGTAAGCTATGATGGTGCCATTGTACTTTAGTCTGGGCAACAGAGTGAGACCCTGTCTCAAAAACAAAACAAAAAAAGAAAAAAGAAAAAAAAGCTTTTTCCTCTATGATAACTTGAGCAATACATGTTTATTATAGGAAAATTAGAAAACATTTACAGGCAACCAGACGGTACCAGAATTGGATAGAAAGGCATGGAGGTGGAAGATGAGAGTGGTATGTTGAGAGGGAAAAGGAAGGTCGCCTGGGAGCAGTGGGGGTGGGGAGAGGGCCAGGGAAACCTCACTGGGATACTCAGGGCCCCAGTGAGCTCCCCTTCCTGGGAAGCTGCCTCACTTTGATACCACACCTTCTGTTGTGACTTTGTACCCTTTGACGCTGGCTTCCCCAGTCTGCCATGGGTCTGGACCTGATCATTCCAGATTTGCTTGGCACTAGAAAACTAATGGCAAGTTGCAAGACCAGTTAATTCAGTGCATCTCACATCTTGTTAATCACAGGGAGGGAGTGCTAGGCAAGGAGGGTCTCTAAGACAGGCAGATTTCTAGCAGTGAGGGAGTGTTGTGTGTGTGACTCTCTGAGAATCCTGGCTGTAAGGGAGATAGATAATATTTTTTAAAAGATGCAGAGAAGTAAAATAAAATGTCTTTTTAGGGGAGGAGAAAGTGTACGGCAGCCCTTGCCACCCTTCATTGTCTTTTTGACCCTCATGTTCCCTCGGTGTCTTGCCATATTGACAAATGCTTAGGTGTTCTGTGGAATGAAGCAGCTTGGGCTCACTGTTTTATCTCAGTAAACATTTATAGAGCAGCTGTCAGTAGAGTATACTTTCAGTCAGCTTTAGCTTATAAAGATAGAGAGATCCTTAAAAGGCAAGGGATTAAACTGCCTTGAGCTTTTTTGTATCTGTGAAAACATATTTACTGTCAAATCCACTAGTTATTTTATTATAGGTAATGTAGGATTAACATGTAAAGGGAAAGTGAAGGCTCAGACTGGAGAATCTGTTGATTTTGGTAACTTGTTTATTTAACATGTATTCACTGAGTATTGTTACACACCAACCACTCTGCCAGACCCTGAGGACAGAGCTATAAATGGGACAGACTCGGCCCTGACCTTGCAGACCTTACAGTCTGGGCAGGACCTAAGTAGCTGATCAGACAGTTCCAGTATAGTGGGATCAGGGATCCAAAGATACCCCAGACAGGATACTGCCGATGTGTGGGGTGCCCTGTGATGATATGAGAGAGATACCTGCTCTGGACCCAAGGAATCACATCTTATAAAGACAGATATTATAAGATGCCATGTCTGTTGCTGTCACGTTGGTAAGGATGTGCAGATATTTGAACCCTCATACATTGCTGGTGTTAAATGGGGCAGGCACTTTGGAAAACAGTTTGGCACTTCTTCAAAAAGTTAAATATAGAGTTATTTGACCTAGTTCTATGACCCAGCAGTTCCACTCCTAGTTATATATCCAAAATAATTGAAAATATGTTCACATAAAAACATGTACTTGTGTGTTCTTAGTAGTATTATGGATAATAGCCAAAAAATAGAAACAATCGAACCAGGCACAGTGGCTCACGCCTATAATCCTAGCACTTTGGGGGGCCGAGGCAGGTGGATCACGAGGTCAGGAGATTGAGACCATCCTGGCTAACATGGTGAAACCCCATCTCTACTAAAAAAAATACAAAAAAAATTAGCTGGGCGGCGTAATAGGGGACACCTGTAGTCCCAGCTACTTGGGAGGCTGAGGCAGGAGAATGGCGTGAACCCTGGAGGCAGAGCTTGCAGTGAGCTGAGATCACGCCACTGCACTCCAGCCTGGGAGACAGAGTGAGACTCTGACTCAAAAAAAAAAAAAAAAAAAAAAAGTCAAATGTCTATAACTGATATATAGTATATCCATCCAATAGAATATTATTCAGCCATTCAAAGGAGTGGAGAACTGACACATGCTACAACATGGATGAATCTTGATAACATTATATGAAGTGAAATAAGCTGGACATAAAAGCCCACATATTGTTGGATTCCATTTATACGCAATGTCCAGAGTAGCATAGAGACAGAAAGTAGATGAGTGGTTGCCAGGGACTGGAGGGAGGGGCATGGAGAGTGACTGCCGATGGTGTGAACTTTCTTTTGGAGTGGTGAAAATTAGATTGTTATGATGATTCCATGATTGTGGATATATACTAAAATCACTGAATTGTATCCTCTGAATGAATTTTGTGGTATGTGAATTATATCACAAAACAAGTTTGAATTTTGTCCTGAGGTTGGTTGAGAGCCTCTGAAGGATTTTAAACAGGACAGTGACATGGTTGCATTTGTATGTTAGGAAGATCAATCTGGCTGCAGTGAAGAGTTGGCTTGGAAGGGGCTGTTAGAATAATACAGATGAGGAACATTGGGAAATAGGCGTGGAAATGACAGGAAGTAGACAGGTTCAAAATCTAAAACTCAGTGGGGTTGGGTAATTGATTAGATGTAGGAGGGAGGGGAGAGGAATCAAGAATGATGCCTCTATGCCCAGCTGAATCCATGTGTGGAGGAACAAGCAGGTGAGGGAAGAAAGGTGACCTCGGCATGCCACAGCTGGACCCATGGAGAGGTCCCTGGACCAGGCCCACTGAGATGTTGAGTAGGCAGCTGATACGGAGCTCAGGAACCCAGCATCTCAGGGGGCTTGCTAAAAATGCAAATTCTTGGACTCCACTGTAGACATTTGAGCCAGGATCTCTGGTCTTGGTGTATTTACCATGGCCTGCCTTGAAGCCACAGTGGTGTGTGTGATTTCCAGTGGAGAGTGTGTAGAGGAGATGAGGAGTGGGTCCCTCACCATTTACAGGATGGGTAGTGGAGAGAGAACCTCACAGGAGACTGGTCCGAGGCCAGAGAGATAAGAAGCCACCAGGAGGTCGGGTGTCAGGGAAGCCAAGGGAAGAGTGTTTCCAAAGCCAGGAGGCATCCTGGGGTGCCACAACCTTCTGAGAGGTGAGCTGGGTTATACATGCAGAGTTTGCACTGGATTCACCAGTGAAGTGTCGGCTTTGGTAAGGGCCATGGATGCTGCAGAGATGTCCCTAAAGCAGGGCTTGTGTGTGGCTGCTACATGTGCCCTGTGAGTCCTCTAGGGGGTGGAGTCCTTATAGTGCTTGAAAGGCAGCACAAGTGGCTCTGTTACCACATTGTAGTGGCCTCATTTGAGCATACTAGGTACTTCCAGGCCTCCACTGGGTGAGGGTGAATGGGGGGAACCCTTGGGGAATGGCCCCGGCTCTATGGGGCACATAGAGCAGGATGAGGGAAGAGGTGCAGCATTAGGGCAGGGGGTCCTGGGACCTGCTGACACAAGCAGATGTCCCATCTGGTTCTTCACTGGGCTCTGTGGCCCCTGGCACTGTTTGTATCAAGATATCAAGTACTGTTGGCCAGGTGCGGTGGCTCATGCCCATAATTCCAGCACTTTGGGAGGCCGAGGTGGGTGGATCCCTTGAGGTCAGGAGTTCAAGACCAGCCTGGCCAACATGGTGAAACACCTCTACTAAAAATACAAAAATTGACTGGGCATAGGGGCGTATGCCTGTAATCCTAGCTACTCAGGAGGCTGAGGCAGGAGAATCGCTTGAACCTGGGTGACAGAAGTTGTAGTGAGCCGAGATGGTGCTACTGCACTCCAGCCTGGGAGACAGAGCGAGACTCCATCTCAAAAAAAAAGAAAAAGAAAAAAGATATCAAGTACTGTTAGTATGCTGTGGGTCAGAATCACCCCACCCAGGCCTGGGTGTTTTGAAATTGGGGCATTTCATATTTTTCTCAGTTTATTGGTCGTGTACAGTTTGAGAGAGATATTGTATAAATACCCTTCCCCCTCTGTTTTGGCAGTCTTTTGCCTTTTGAAATACTGTTTAATAAAAGTTATGTAATTATTCTAGGATTGTAAATCTAGGTCTCAATCAGTATACAATCAGTTTTCAACATAACAGAATTACAGTGTATTATTACAGTGTATTATCAGTAGAAGAAAAATAAATGGGAATGACAGTATCTTCAAACTCAGTTAAATGTGTGTCAGTTAGTTTACTGTCCAAGGCGAGTGCCTGCTGATCTCTGTGTTGTAAGCTGGTGTGGCACTCCCAGACTGCTTATCAATGTTTTTGAAATTGCTTTTCTTTAAGGAGGGGATTGTTATTGTTTCAAAGAACTTTGAAGCTGTTCCACTTATAAATTTATAATTTGTATTTTTAATTTTTATAAGTTGCATTTGCTTTTCTCTTTTTTAAGGCAGCAAATCAATGTTATGGAAACCTTTAGGTGTTAAAATAAATATTATTCTTTTATTTGGGGAATATTGCACAACAGCAAGATGTGGAAATCCCCCAAATGCAAGGTTGTCCCTGAGTCAGTGGCTTAGTAAAGAAATCAGAGGTGCAATGAAGATCTAGTTCTCCGCTCACCCAGGACTTACCCTGCCTTAGTGGCAGGGTAATTGTCTGAAAATTAAGATTTAAGAATACCATTTTGCCCCTTTTCAGGGGTTATCTGTTTTGTGCTGAAAGATTTCAGGCCTAATATGTCAACTCGTAACATTTTGACACTATTTATTTTTTCTTGTGTGTGCTAGGAATTACACGTGTTAATTTGGACTCTTGGTTGCAAGTGACAGAAACTCATTCCAAGTAATTAAAGGAAAAAAGGGATATATGTTATAAGGACACAGTGTGTCTCCAAGAACTAAAGGGTGGGGGTCCAGCTGAGTGTACTGAGGGGGTCCCAGCCTTCAGGATACTCTCTTATCTCGGCTGCTCTCTGATGTTTTTCGGTCTTCTGCCTAGAGATTGACTGCTTCCAGTCTACATGGTGGGAATTTACTCTCTGAGAGACCAGCTACTTGGCAAGAAACTGGTCCTTCTCTCAGGCCTAGCTCTAATCCCCACATTGTGTCCAATACCAAGCCATGGGGTCATCTGTAGGAATGTGGCTTCTCAGAGCCCCGCTGATGTACTCATGGCTCCTCAGGGCCACTGTCTTTCCTCAGGGCGCGGAGCTGCTCCTTGGCCTCTAGGGAAGGCCTGTCCTGGGGGGCCTTGCAACAGTCCTGGCATGAATGACCCTGATTGCCACTGGGGGAAGGGAAAGAGGACATCTCAGAAAAACAACACGTTACAGGGAAAGGGAGGTGCCGGGCAGCCTCCCCAGCAGAGGTACTCTCCATTCAATTTATTTTAGCTGAGAAAATAGAATTGGTGGGGGAGGATTTTGTTGCCCCCAAACATAAATCCATCCAGAAATGACTTTTGGGTTGCTCATTTCTTTGCTCTGGGTGACTGGGAGCTGGTTTTATAGCGAAGTCGGGGCCACACCTAGTTGAATCATTACAGACATAATATCTTTTTCCCCCTCAGTTAATGTATAAAGTAATATTACATTTATAAAGATATTAATGTATCTTTATAATACGTTCGCATATTTAATATGTAACTCTTACTTTGATAATGTTTTCCAGTAAGATTTGTTGTTTTAAAAGACAAACTCTCAAACGACTTTATCAGCACCATTTAATGTGCCCAAACAATGTCAAACAAGCAGTGATTGGATATCCAGGGAAGCTGAATTGCCTGTTATTAGTTTGTATGGCAAAACATCTCACAATTGCACTTGCAAAAGTATTTTTTACACATATATTGTAAAAATGATCAAAACATTTGGCACTCCCTTTACAGGAAAAAAAAAAAAATTTCCAGGGAAACTCTCTATGTTCACTAAACTGGAAGACCTTGTGGAATTTAAATTTGTCATCTTCAAAGCCTTTGATATGGAATACAGTAACCAGACCAGGTTCTGTTTCATTCAGCTACAAAGGCACTTTTGTTGTTACCATTCCACATCCCTGTGATGCTTAGTGCAGCTGATACTTGGTTCTGACAGTGCTTTTGGAAAGCTTGGCTGATTTCCGGAAAAAAGCCCAGGTTTTTTGGCCTAGGAATTTATCGTGGGCCTCAGATCCTGGGTCTAGTCACCGCCGACTGCTAGTATATTTTAAAAGCTGTGTTAGCCTGTATCTAGTGTCTGTCTTCATTTAAGGCTGGAGAAAGGCTGTACAGGCTTATTAGGCACAGCTGTTAGGAACCTAGAGCACAGTTAACAACTGTGTGCAATATTATGGTAATAGTGTAACTTATAATTAGTAATGTCAATGTAGTTAATATTATCAATGTAATTGATTCATACAGCTTAGGCCACAAAGAACTGCATATAGTTTTCCATTAAAATCCCAATCCACATTCCATATGTGTCTCTTCCTGTTCTGCCCTGTGCAACTGACCCTGTGCGCCTGGCTGCTCCTCTCTTCTAATTTCTCCCATTGCCATCCCCTCCACAGTTAAGCACCGGCTCGCTTTCTCTTAGGTGCGATGATCCCTTCACCGCACTGGAGCCTGCCCAGCCAACGCAGACGTTCCCACTTCCTGGTCACACAGAATGGCCTCTTCCTTTCTCACTTCTCACAGGGAGTCCCCTTTCCCTGCTACTGCATGGGGACACAGATTCTGTTTTTGAAAGTTTGTAGAAAGTTCCTTTAGTGCTGATCTCCAATGGAACCCTACCCTACACAGAGGGCAGGTTATTTTCTTCCCATTGTGTTTTTTTGGAACTTTTTCAGACTTATATAAAAAGTCAAGAATAGTATAAGGAAGTCCAGGTGTACCCTTTAACTAGATACCCCAATTGTTTCAAATTATTTTTTACTGATCAATAATAGTAGAGTAATGGGCCATTCATTCATATGTTCATTCAAGAAAATTTCATAGCAGAACCTTTGTGCCAAAAAGTGCATGAGACAATTCTTTCCCTGCTTCATTTCTACTATTAGCAATTAATGACTAATTTAGCTCCTTGGTTTGTGAAATAGATGGCTGAAAACCTCTCCTAAGTTAGGAAAGTAAGTGAAGAAGGCACTTTAAAACTGAGATACCATCTTTTTTGTCTTCTCTGTGGGATATTCATCTTAAATTTTTCTCATAGTAAAGGCAAGCACAGATGGAAGGTGGTATAAGGTTCAGCCTCATCCCTTAACTTCAGCCTGATGGTGCTTGTGATAGTCTTGATTTGCTGGTGATACTGGTGTAGTTAAGAATCTCCTAGCTTAGGAGAGAGAACTTAACATGGCAAAGGTAAAAAGAGGAGCAGGTTTCATCAAGCTACTGTGCTTTATGCCTGGGGCAGGGCAATAGCAATGGAAGAACTTAGATGTGATTCTGGGCTTATGCTTTCCCTCTTACTTGCCCTCAAACCCCGTCCAACCAACCAACAACTAACTGCAAACCAAGTTTTTAGATTTATCACAGTTAGAGACTTAACTGCTTTATGTGGACTTGTGTGGCTTTCCCAGCTATTCTGTAAAACCTGCTTTATTACCATTGCTATTATTTCTGCCATTGTGAGCTCAGCATCTGTGTCTGGTTGTTAGGATGTACGAAGATTCCGGGTGAGGCTATGTTGGTCTGGAGCTCTAGGTTATAGTGGGCCATGGAAGCCCACCTTTCAAATTTTTGGCAAGGCCACACATTACCCCATTAAGGGGCTCAGAGCATGGAGAGTAACGTTTTTATGTTTTAATTACTCTAGACTGAGGCTGTTTTTTTTCTAAGTGAGAGCACTTGTATTTGTAATTTTGCAGCCATTGGGTTTATAAATATGCCTGAGTAATCCCCATGAACTAGATTTTAGAGTGAGCCACCAGAAGAGATGTGGCAAAGCATTGCAGTGTCTTACAGTGGTAAAGGAAGAGAGTGAAAAATGATCTATGCAGAAATTCGCCTTTGGTTTTGGCTTTTGACTTCTGCATGACTCTCCTTTCTTGCTTACCATGTTAGGCAGATAATCTTTGAGATGTGGTAGTCAGACTAACTCAGCCCCATCTGCTTTGTGTGTGTGTTTTTTTTTCAATGCAAAATTAACCCTGCTTCCAAAACCTCCTAGTATTTTCCTGGGAGCAGGAGGGTGAGTGAGGGGAGGTGGAAGGTGTGAGGTGCTTCACTCCTCTTGTAATCACCCTCAAGTGTGTGCTATCTGATGGGCTCAGGCCACATGTTGTACTATCACTGGGGACCAGGTAACAGTCTGAGGTTTCTTGGTTACAGTAACTGATCCTCACTCCAGGCCATGGCAGGAAGGAGAACCCTCCTGCAGTTACTGAAACCTGGTTCCCTATTTTAATTTCTTTAATTCTTTTTCACAAGGGTCTGAGTTACAGAGGTTTCTCCTTGTCTCAGAAAGTTCTTGCCATTGGCTTTAAATAAAACCAGGTGGCTTTCTTGGTTCAAGGGGCTTATGGAAAGAATATCTTAGAAAGTAATTTAATTAAACTACATTTAATTAAATTATATTGAATTTGAATAATTAAATTTATATTCCAAGTTTTTTTCTTAGAAGCATAATGAGATATTTTAAAAATATGTATTAAGGTTGCTGGTTTTTTCCTCCTGCCACAAAACGTGATTTGCCTGGGAAATCATTTATAGTAGCTTGTTGGAATTCTGAACAAGAGTGACAAAATTTATCTTCTTTGCTCTCCTTCTGCAAATATGTATAGGCTTAGGAAATTTCATCATTTAACAAAGCTCTTGAAATCTCTGTGGCTTAAGTTATTGTGGACATAATTCTTATCTGATTTCAGTAGAAAAGGACAGTGGGGATGTGAACACTGTGGCAGATGGGAGAGGGTGTAGGAGTGATGTTGGTGGTAATCTGTTTTATTTTCAGGTGTGCTTAGGAATTGGGCTCCTGGAGACAACCAAGAAATAGGGAACTAGAAGTGGTTTGACCAAAGGAGTAATGGGAAAGACTTCATCCCAATGGAGAGTCCCTACTGAGGCCTGAAAAACCTACCATTAGAAATTCATTAGCATTGATAGAGTGGAGAGATAGCCAATGGAATGGGAAGATGTATTTGCAAATCATACATCTGATAAGGGATTAATATCCAAAACATATAAAGAACTCAACTCAAAGTGAGAAAACAAATAACTCAGTTAAAAAAAAATTGGCAAAGAGCCTGGGCAACGTAGTGAGACCCTGTCTTAAAAAAAAAAAAGCCTGGCATGGTGGCATGTGCCTATAGTCCCAGTTACTTAGGAATCGGAGGTGGGAGTACCCCTCAAGTACTCCTTGAGCCCAGAAGTTTGAGGCTGCAGTGAACCATGACTGCACCTCTGCATTGCACTCCAGCCTGGGTGACAGAGTGAGACCCTGTCTCCCCCCACCAAAAAAAAAAAAAAAACTGAGGCACAGTCCTGCAGCTGGTAATTAATAAAACCAATATTTAAATTCAGTTCAATCTGAAACCAGAAAAAGCAATAGCCATTTTTCAAAAGAAGACATACAAGTGGCCAACAGGTATATGGAAAAATGCTCAACCTCAGTAATCATCAGGGAAATGCAAATTAAAACCACAGTGAGATACCACCTCATACCATGGAACCCTTGAATACAGAGCATGGACTGTACTTTGAAATCATTTAGGATAGCAAAATATTTTGTGGAATCTAGGGAGATGGGGAACTGAAGTCAGGGAGAAGTAAGCTGTGTGCTGGCATTTGTTTACCAGGAGATCCTTCCATCCTACTCCATGGCCAGGCAGCGAGTAGTGGGCCAGCTGTGGGGGTCCCTGTGGAAGACAGGATGCTGACACTAGACAGACACTAGACAGGGCACACTCCTACTTTTGCTGCATGTCCGCTGCCCCCTGCAGGGCCTTCATGTTTCCCTAGGGGCTGTGGAGCTGTGCCCGTCATCCCCACTAGAAGCCCCCAGCTCTGATAGTCAAGCATTTCCATGGGGAAAATTGGTCATGCTGAGAGCTAATGACTTATGGTTATTAAGGATGTTTTGAATCTTTAAACAGGAATGGTACTTGGCTGAATATCCGTTTGGCTTCTGTTGCTCATTGCATGTCTTCTTTATTTTCAAGAAGCCATCTGATTTCTCTTTCGTATGTGGTGTTTCCTGTGGTTCTGCTGTTTTTGTGAACAAATTTATTATGAGGAAATTCAGCAGATTGTGAGTTCTGATTTTTTTTTTTAGTCACTAGTGGAACATGTTCTTTATTTCCAAACGTAGTTTTTATTGGTTGAATTTTGGTAGGGTGTATGTGCTTTGTGGATCATCCTGAGCAACTGGGACCACTTTTGTCTGGGGTTTGAAGTAACTGCAGGTGAAAAGGATGAGTGTAGTGGTGGTGAGGTCTAATTTCCACAGCTGAGTCAAGTCCTCTGCAGGTCGTGTTCATCATTCATACTCCTGCTTTGCTTGGTTTGCTTGTATCAATATCAGTGAATGACCTGTAGAGCATTCGGATAGCCTTAAATTCTGGGTATTGAAAAGATGTATTTTTCTTTCTTGTTTGGCTGAAATTTTCGTTGGTGTAAAAGCTGCAGACCTCATGTTTCCATTGCGGGATTCAAGAGAGAAGGGAGAGGAATGAATGAAAAGTCCTTGCTTGGGACTCGGCCCCAAGCCCTGGGTGAAGAAGTTGTGTCTCCTCAGGCTCTGTCTGCTTTAGGGACTTTCAGGAAGTTGCAGGTGTGTTGTGCCTGCATTGTGGGCTCATGTGGAAATCAGTGAAGCGAAGAGCAAGAACTGAGCTTTGGACGTGGGGAGTTGGCGGGAAACGGGGAGCCTGAAGAGCTCACAGTGTTGAAGGAAGCACTGAGCTGCCTCCTAGGCAAAGAACGCACCAGAGGCTTCCGTTTAGCCTTTCAAGGCCACTATTACCTCCTCTTCCCTCCCGCATTGCTTCAGGTGACAGTGGAGGAACTGGAAGTTGCACAGAACACAGTGGCTCACACAGCCCTTTATTGCTGGATAGAGAGGGGGAGGGGTCCTCGCAGAGGTGGGCTGGGAAGCTGGGTGGGCAGGTGATGGAGAGGAAGTCTCCCACTGAGTTCTTCATCCTTCTTATGTCCACCTCTGCAGGATGAGCTGATTGTGCTTGGCCTTACGTCCTGGCAGCTGTCTCTGAAAAGTTTTGATATTTGATTTTGAGAGTCAGACATCTTTAGATCCAAGGGTTACCAACACTTGGGGAGGCCATGTATATGAAGTAGAGGCTGGTTTAAAGCATTGACACCTTAAAGTGGGCTGGGCTACAGCTGCTCTAGGGGCTAGATGGAGAGAGTTTGTGGGACTTGTCGTTAGTGTCTACAACATGGTGGGTGCTTATGACATGTTTATTTTTTATTTATTTACTTAGAGACAGAGTCTCGCACTGTTGCCTGGGCTGGAGTGCAGTGGTGCGACAGCTCACTGCAACCTCTGCCTCCCACATTCAAGTGATTCTCCTGCCTCAGCCTCCCAAGTAGCTGGGATTACAGGCGCCCGCCACCAGGTCCAGCTAATTTTTTGTATTTTTAGTAGAGACAGGGTTTCGCTATGCTGGCCAGGCTGGTCTCGAACTCCTGACCTCATGATCCGCCCACCTTGGCCTCCCAAAGTGCTGGAATTACAGGTGTGAGCTGCCGCGCCAGGCCATGACATGTTGATTGAATGGGAGAATAAGTTAGTCATGCAGGGTCACACTGTTTGTAGCTGATTCAGGTTTCGCTGTCTCAGATATTTCCATGCGTGTATCACTGCAAGGGGAAGTGGTTTTGCTTATTTTTCTCCTACAGGCCTGAAATATGGAATGAACTCTAGGTACTTGATTTTAATTAAAGCATTACCGAAGTGTTATTTTTGCTCTGTTACATGGAAACTACACATGCTATGTGTCTTTCCATTTTTGGTTTGTTTTTACTTGTTGTCCATGGCTTGAAATTTTAGACAGGATTCAGCATGCAAGCAGGTGTCATCTTACATGTTGAAACCTAAATATCCTCCATAAACTTTGACAGCTCCATAGGTTATTTTCAATATTTTCACATATCTTATTACAGTTTTTTAAATCTATAGTATAATTGCTTCTTGTAGTTTTAGATGTGATGAAGATATTGGCCAGGAAAGAACCTGAGGCATCGATTATCTGGAAAGATCAATCATTTCCTAATGAAATCCAGTTTTGTGTGTTAGGGATCATTATCTGATAATACAGCATGTGTCCTGCTTTCAAAAATTTAGCTGTTGGCTGGGTGTGGCAGCTCATTCCTGTAATCTCAACACTTTAGGAGACTGAGGTGGGAGTATCTCTGGAGTCCAGGCATTCAAGACTAGCTTGGGCAACGTGGTGAAACCCTGTCTCCAAAACATTGTAAAAAATTAGCTGAATGCCATGGTGCACACCTGTGGTCCCAACTACTTGGGAGGCTGAGGTAGGAGAATTACTTGAGCCTAGAGGTTGAGGCTGCAGCAAGCTGTGATCGCGCTTTTGCGCTCCAACCTGGGTAACAGAGCAAGACCCTGTTTAAAAATATATATATATATATTTAGCTGTTACATCGGTAGCCTTTAACACACTCCCTCTGTCCAGATTTGTCTTTTTCTTTTCTTTTCTTTTTTCTTTTTTGTAGCTGGAACTACAGGCGTTTGCCACTGTGCCTAGCTAGAGTTGTCTTTTTCTAAGATGTCCTTACTCCATGGCCACACCATGCCTCCCGACAACAAGGCTGACCACGTTGCCCCTGTCCAAGGAGCAGCCTGCAGCATTGCCTGCTACCTCCTTTTAGCCAGATATTCTGAGGTTGGAAGGTGAGGGCTGGTAAGGTATGTGGATTCAGAAGTACTGTAAACATACTCAGATGAACTCAGTATTACCATTTAAGAATTTTCGTTTCATAGTTGGGTTTCATCTCCAAAATTCTTGAGTAATGAAAGAATTGAGTAAGGGTAGTCATTGATGATTCTGTTGGGTCCAGAAAACAGAGTGATTGATTGAAATCTGTACAATGCCAAATCGTATTTTTAACTATTCATTTTCTTTCCATTCTCAGCCATACAGAAAATAACCAAACAAACAATTAAACACGAACACAGTCAGACTTATTCGGCTGTTTATTATTATTATATTCATTGTTTGTATTATTTATCTAGTTATGATTATTCAGCTTATTAAGCTTTGCTGTTTATTAAGCTCTGCTGTAGCAGAGCTTAATGTCAAGGATTTGAATTTCACTTTTTGGTGCTGATATCTTTACCTTACAAAGTGGGAAGTCCTGGCCGGGTGCAGTGGCTCACGCCTGTAATCCCAGCACTTTGGGAGGCCAAGGCGGGCGAATCACAAGGTCAGGAGATTGAGACCATCCTGGCTAACACCGTGAAACCCCCTCTCTACTAAAAAAAATAAAAAAATTAGCCGGGCGTAGTGGCAGGCGCGCCTGTAGTCCCAGCTACTTGGGAGGCTGAGGCAGGAGACTCACTTGAACCTGGGAGGCAGAGGTTGCAGTGAGCCTCACTCCAGCCTGGGAAACAGAAAGACTCCGTCTCAAAAAAACCAAAAAAAAAAAAACAAAACAAAAACCAAACAAACAAAAAAACAAAGTGGGAAGTCCTGAGCAGTGAGTGGTCAGTGATGGAATAATAAAGTTACAAGTGTATTAGTGCTTACAGTTACAAAGAGAACTGCAGAGAATGAAAAATAGTGGCACTGTGAGGATGGGAGTGTTGCCTGTGAGCTGTCCCCATGTGTCATAGCAGAAAGTCAGTTGAAGATATCTGGAAAGGATACAATTGAGAAATCTGTGGGTTAACATTATAGGGGCAGCAGGAGGGGAGTGAACACTGTCGAAGAAACACCAAAATATGGAAGGGAATTGCCTCTGAGGAGCAGGGCTGGGAGTGGAGTGTGTGAGCCAGGCCACCCTTGCTTTCCATGATAAGCCCTATTATTGTATTTTTAGTTATGTACTTGTTACGTTGATGAACACTGATGAGCACAGAGCATGCATTATTGAAAATTCCTTCTTATTTTCTTTTCTAGAGTAGGGACAAATAAGAGTGGTGAGAAGCTGAGCAGTAGCAGAGCGAAATGGGAACTGTGGCAGCTCCGCAGCTGGGGTACACACAGGCTGTCTCCAGGTTGGCTGTCTTCGGGCGTGCTTCTTACTCCAAAACTGGAAACTTGGTGAAAATCCTGCTGTTGGCTTTGAGCCGGCAGAAACAAAACAAAACAAATAGATAAAACCATAAACCAAGAAACAGCACATGAACACTTTTAAACACCATGTGAAGATTTTCCAGAACCTCGAAATACAATGGGATATGTTCTCAGTGAGAACTGTCGTCGGACATCAGTATTTGATTCATGATTTTGCTGCCATTGTGGTCCCTGGTGCTGCCCCCAAACTGGAGGCCTTCCCAGGGTGCAAATTTATGTCAGAGCCCATGATTTGACTCCTAGGAGCTCTGCTGTTGAGTATTATACAGGAGGGCAGGAACTGAGTTGAGTTGTAAAAGGTGAGTGAAAGGGAGGGAGAACAATACTTTGAGTTTGTACCCAGGGACCCTTTTCTGGAAAGGTGGTTGCTTGAGGCTGGTGCTTCAAGATTAGGGCCAGGCGCAGCGGCTCCTGCCTGTGATCCCAGCACTTTGGGAGGCCGAGGTGGGCGGATTGCCTGAAGTCAGGAGTTCAAGATTGGCCTGGCCAACATGGTGAAACCCCGTCTCTACTAAAAATTCAAAAAAATTAGCCGCGTGTGGTGGTGTGCACCTGTAGTCCCAGCTACTCAGAAGGCTGAGGCAGGAGAATGGCTTGATCGTGTGAGGCAGAGGTTGCAGTGAGCCAGGATTGCACCACTGCATTCCAGCCTGGGCGATTGGGCGAGACTCTGTCTCAAAAAAAAAAAAAAAAAAAGATTAGAACCACTGATTCTCAGAAAAAGTTTGACTTGACTTTGATTATTTTCAGACAACACCTAAGGAGTGAAAATAAATGAGACCAAGACGATGTTCTTAGGCCCCAAAGGTTTAAAAGTAGAAAGACAATTTCCTTATTCTAACCTGGGGACCCTGACGGTAACAGACGTGCTTGTGTGCTGCAATGGCAGCTCATACTTCTCAGCCTGTGGTTCTCTGCCCCATCCAGAGAGAGCCTGAACCTGTACACAGAAAAGGCTGTGTTTCTGAGGAAATAAAAAATAAGTACTTTTAAAATTTTGTAAATAGGCCCTAATTCTAGGATTAGCTGGCATGTATTTCAATTAGCACATCATCTTGGGAAACTTTACCACAAGGAAAAGTTTACTCATAGACTTGGCCATTTTTATTTATTTGACCCCCATGGATATGTCCAACATAGCCACCGAAAATTGCACAGATGTCAGTGGCTGTTCGGCAGTGTTTTAAATAAATATTTTGTCTTTTAATCGTTAGAGATAGGAGATTAAACCTGGACTCACCCAACTTTGGCTCTCTTCACGCTCATTCTTACGGGAGAGGAAATATCAAGATGGGCTTTCCTTTGGAACATAACCTGAACAGGAACCTTTTAAAAACCTACCCAAAGCTACACTTTGTACCTTAAATGCAGGCATGAAGTATGAGACATTTCTGGTGATGTCTTCAGGAGAGTTAAGAGGTCAGGAGTTAGATGTAAGAATGAAAATAAAGTAAGTGATAGATCTAGGCAGATGTTGGTATCTGAGCTTATAGTCTGAGTAAAACAGGTTTTCAGGCTGTTGTGTGTTTATTTTACACACATGCACGTACACACAGTATGTGATAACTCAGCAGTGATTCACAGTGGCTCTTCAATGCCCCCCATCTGTGAGTCCTGGACTTTCCTGTCAAGTGTGCCCCCTTGTAACCAGGCATGTTCTATGAGGTGTTTACTGTCAAGACAAGTCCCACAGGTTGGGCAACCCTTTAAGTGCTGTTTTCCGGAGTGCAGCTAAGGAGGTTAGCATACTGGGTGCAAAATCCTTCCTCCTTTTGGAAACCTCAAAACCAACAAACTACTTCCTCTGTTAATCTCTGATGGATGAGTGGCAAGGCCCAGGCCAAGCCCTTGGTTGTGCAATGTGTTATGGCCTTGGAGTTAAGGATCCTCCTACTCAAAGCAGGAGGGCATCATTCCAGCAAAACCTGTTGGTGTGCGTCCCACCTTCCAGGTGAAGATATGCCAGATGGGAGGTCACTCGGCTTGTTCTGCCCTGTGCTGAGCCTGGGCTCAGTGTTGGGGCATACATTTCTGCCTTTTCCGCCTTTGCTTAAGATATTTCCTGGTTGTCTTGTGAATTTCAGAGACAGTGATGTTTTTTTTTTTTTTTTTTTTTGAGACGGAGCCTCGCTCAGTCGCCCAGGCTGGAGTGCAGTGGCAGAATCTCAGGTCACCGTAAGCTCCACCTCGAGGATTCACCCCATTCTCCTGCCTCAGCCTCCCAAGTAGCTAGGACTACAGGCGCCTGCCACCATGCCCGGCTAATTTTTTTTTAAAAAATATTGTTAATAGAGACAGGGTTTCACCGTGTTAGCCAGGATGGTCTCGATCTCCTGACCTCGTGATCTGCCCTCCTCGGTCTCCCAAAGTGCTGGGATTACAGACGTGAGCCACCACACCAGCTGCTGTTTTTTTTTTTTTTTTTTTAAAGATGATTAAGCTAGTGAGGCATCTCTTTTTATACATACATTTTTTTGATTGACAAAAATTTCATATATTTAGGGTATACAACATGATGTTTTAAAATTGGAATGGTTCAATCAAGCTAAGTAACATATGCAGTACTTCACATAACATTTTCTGTGGTGAGAACTCAAATCTACTCTCAGCTATTTATTTACTGTAGTCACCATGTTTATACTTATTCCCCCTAGCTAACTGAAATTTTGTATCTTTTGACCAACATCTCTCTAAACCCCACCCCCAGTCCCTGGTAACCACCTATTCTACTCTCTGCTTCTGTAAGTTTGACTTTTTTAGAGTCTACATCTAAGTGAGGTCATGTGGTATTAGCGTTTCTTTGCCTGACTTGCTTCATTTAACATGATGTCCTCTATGTTCATGTTGTTGCAAATGACAGGATTTCTTTCTAGATGAGGTCATGTAGTATTAGCTTTTCTTTGCCTGGCTTGCTTCATTAAACATGATGTCCTCTATGTTCATGTTGTTGCAAACGAGAGGATTTCTTTCTTTTTTGCGCCTGAACAATATTCCATTGTGTATATACACCATATTTTCCTTCTCCATTTATCAACTGATGGCCACTTAGGTTGATTCCATATCTTAGCTGTTGGGAACCGTGTTGCCGTGAACATGGGAGTGCAGCTGTTGCTTTGACACTCTGATTTCATTTTCTTTGGGCAAGTACCCAGTAGTAGGATTGCTGGATCATATGCTGGTCCTATTTTTAATCTTTTAAGGAACCTCCACACTGTTTTCCATAGTGGCTTCACTAATTTACAGTCCCAGAAACAGCATGCAGGGATTCCCTTTCCACCACATCCTCTTAGTGAGACATCTCTTGAAGAACGTCTGTCAACTTGGATACTACTGAATGGTTTGTGGGTGAATATGCCTATGGGCTGGAATTGTGGCAGGAGTTCCCCTTTGTTCTCAGTATGGTAAAATCCTGTCTTGCTCCTGAGAAACACGGATAGGAAGGAATGGAGGAGCTTGTGCATGTGATGGAAGAACCTGGCTGTACAGTCAGGTGACAGTCCTTTTGGTTTTTCTTTTACTTATGGCTTTAAGCACTGTATTGTAGTTTGGGGAGAATGATTGCTCTTGTCTTCAACACATTGTTAGTAAGGGAGCCCAAAATATGTGTCTTTTAAGTTAGCTCAGTAGCTTTTTGTTCTAAACTTTTGTATTTCCAAATTCATTTGTTTTTGGTGGCAAAATTTGCACATTTATAAAGTGTTAGTGAGTAGTCTGTATCACTTCGAAGTAAGAGCTAGGAAGCAGTCCTGGTGTTCATACATAATAATCTGGTGTTCCTTTCTAGTTGCCACCGTGTAGTGGTCCTCATTGGTGTGGGTCTGGTTGGGGTGCTCAGGTGGCAGACATCTGTGGTCTCTAGAGGCTGAAAAATACTTCAGCTCTAGGAAGCATCTGCTGCTTCAAGAATTTCACAATGAGCATTTGTTGACATCCTACTGTATACCAGGCATCCTGCTGGTTGCTGAGGGAACAAACATGAATAAGACCCACTGCCTGCAGTGTTCTTGATTCGGTGATTCCACCAGAATCAATTACAGGAGGCTGGCTGGTGGCTTCACTCAATGTCTGTGTTTAATATTAATTTGCTTAATAAAACTCAGGGCAGTGAATATACAGGCTTGGTCCTGGCTTTCCTGTTAAGAACATTCAGCAATGTCGCATGAGCAGTTGAACTTGCCTTGTAAGCTGCAAACCATGGCTGAGCCTCCCTGAGCTATTGTTAGCAGATAACTTTAGAGCAGAGCTAATCTGCCATATAAATAAGAATCACAATTGGGTTACATGGTGATTAAATACAATTGGTAAGTGAGTGACTCACATTCATTCATTCATTCATTCAGCAAACTTTTATTAGAGGCCTCTGGCGCCAGGCAGTGTATGAGATGCCCTTCTGAGGCTGGCGTGGAGAGATGGTCACACCAGTGTTGTCCTGCCTACAGTAGTGGCATACGTAGGGCAGTGGGCAGGGACAAGCAAACACTGAAGCTGGCCGTCCCGTCATGGAGGGCCTCAAGGAGGGAGTGGGCTGATTGTGGAAAGGATGTGGGTGAGATGAGGCAGGGTAAAGGAATAAGTTATCCTTCACTATTAGCAATTACTTTAGACCCCATGTTCCTTCTGGGATGTCCTCGGCTCCTTTCCCTTCCCCTAGTGGACAGGAAAATAGATGGCCTTGGCAGCTGCACTTCGATGCATCTCATCTTGTTCTTGGGTCCTGTTTGTGGACCTGTCTGGCAGCCTCCCTCTCTCCCCGACGTACCTGCAAGTGTCTGAGTCCTCTGCTCCTGGGTTCTGCATGGCAACGAATGGAAAGCTAGAGGGGCTGACTTCCCAGGACACGAGACCGCAGAGAAGCAGATGGGCTGCCCCTTCTCCAGGCAGGGAGAAGAGAACCTGCCTAGGATTTCTGGGCTGGGGCAGGGGTGCCTCTGGGATGGGTGGATTCCCCACAAATGCCCAGGCTTCAGGCAGCCTACAGCTGTTCACTGAGGGTGGGCTGTCTTCAGGGCCAGCTGGAAGAGACGTTTGATTTCTGAGGCAAGGAACAGACTGATGATATCTTCCCCAGTTTCTTCCTTTTGCCTAAAAGTCCTACTGAGGTCACTGTAGGGGCTTCCAGGGATTTGGAGCTGACCAGGGAAGAAGATGTGACCCTGAGAGGCAGTGGCCCATGAGCTTTATTGGATGGCGGTGGGACAGGGTTGCTTGAGAGGGGATGTCCCTCACGGGCTGAGGCCATCTGGGGCCACCACTCAGAAGGGGCTGTGTCTAGGTGGTGCCATGTGCCTAGATGATGTCACTCAGCAGTGCTGTGGGAGTCTGCGTCAGAGAGCTCAGAAGGGCCGTGGCTGCCCGGGGCCTCTTGTCAGTGGGTGACAGTTGTCAGGCAAGATTTCAATGGGTATGTGAAGCAGGATACATGGCAAAAGATCTGCCTGTTGTGGGCTATTTTTAAAATAATTGGATGTATAAAAAGTTGAGTTTGACGCTAGAGGGCTTTTGTGCTAACTGGTCTCCACCTGCAGTGAAGAAATAAACTACCTAGGGACACTCTTTGGCCCATTTATATAACTATGACAAATCTTACTGTTCCACAGTTGAAAGTAAAATGTCTAAAAATGTAAACGCCTGGGGAATAGTAACTCATTGGTGTTAACATATTTCAATCGAAGTTTAAAAATATTTTCACGTTCTTTCGTCTCTTGACGGGAGATTGCTGGCCCCTACACCAGATGTCCCTTAGGCACCTCCAATCCATGTCCTAAACTAAAGTCAATCATTGTCCCTAAACCTGCTCTGTCTGGGATGCTAGCGATACCATCTTCCCTGACATCCAAGCAGACACTGGGACTCATGTCCCCCATTTAGAAATCTGGGAAGGATCCCCATTCAGCAGGACTGACGGGAGGCAGCTGGTGTGCAGAAAGAGGAGGCTGGACAGTGTACTTGTGCTGGACATGTTTTGGACGGAAGGCATGGAAGGGAATAAAAAAGACTGGATTCACAGGAATCTCACAACATGCTACCCTGCCACATCTTGCTGCCTGATCTCAAGGCAGTTAACTTTTGGTGCATCAGTGACTATTTGTAGCACAGAGGTAACACCTGTTAGAATTGTTAGAATTACTGTCTGTAACAGAATTTGTAAAGGGGCCTGACTTATCGCAGGCTGCCAGTTAAAGGCCACCAGAAAATTCTTCCAACCACAGAGTTTCCCGTATTAACCATGTTGGTCCCATGGTAATCATATTGGTCTCAGTATTTGTTTCCTAGGGTTGCCGTAACAAATGATCACAAGCCTGGTGGCTGAAAACAGCAGAAATTTATTCTCTCACACTTCTAAGAGACCAGAAGTCTGAAGCTTGGCAGGGCTGTTCTCTCTCTGGGGACTTAAGGAGAGAATTCTTCTTTGCCTCCTCCAGATTCTGGAGGTGGTTCTTGGCTGGTGGCCATGTCACCCCAATCTCTGCCTCTGTCTTCACATGGCCTTCTCTGCGTCTCTGTCATAAATTATTAGCATACGTGTCATTGGAGTTAGGATTCACCTGGGTAATTCAAGATGATATTATTTCAAGATCCTTCATTGTATCTGCAAAGATTCTTTTTTCAAATAAGGTCACATTCACAAATTCTGGTGGTTAGGATGTGGACATAATCTTTTTGGGGAACACCATCTAACCTACTGCAGTCTCCATCTGTATCCTGATGGTAGGAAGTGTACTTCAGGCACCCTGTGGCCTGCACTAGCTGTCTATCTCTAGGGAGTGATGGTTTTAGACAGTGTAGTTCATTCTTAGCTTGTGGTAAAACTTTTTTTTTTTTTTTGAGACATTCTTACTTTGTTGCCCAGGCTGGAATGTCATAGCCTGATCATAGCTCACTGCAGCCTCGACCTCCAGGGCTCAAGCGATTCTCTGCCTCAACTTCCTAAGTAGCTGAGACCACAGGCACATGACATCACATCTGGCTAATTTTTCTGTTTTTTGTAGAGAAAGGGTTTCACCATGTTGCCTAGGCTGGTCTTGAACACCTGGTCTCAAGCCATCCGCCTGTTTGGCCTCCCAAAGTACTGGGACTACAGGTGTGAGCCACTGTGCTTGGCCAGTATAACATTTTAAAAGTATAGGAGAGTGTAAAGAAATGAGGGGGAAAAATGCATCTGCTTGCCATTTCATGTTCTCTTTAGCAGAGTAGGAGGAGAAAGCGTCTTATTTCTACCCGCTGTCCTGCTTAAACTTCTTCATGTCCCCAGTATTCCTTTCATAGGTGCTCTGGCCACACATGTCCAGTGGCCCTATACACAGTAGCTCCACACTGTTGACTGATGACTCTTCGACACCTCTGAATAAAAGGTTCTGCAGGGCCCACTTTGGGTATTAGTAGAATGACTAGGAACCAGAAAACCAACTCTTCAAACATGTATGTGGGCTGCCAAACCAGTTTTCATTTTGTTTGCTTTTAGTGGAATAAAGCCATCTTTTGTTACATTGCTGACTTAGGGAATAGTCTCATTAACCATGCTCTGGGGGGTCCTGGGTGGAGCAGGAGTCAGGAACCGGTTGGTCAAATACATCCTATTATGATTTGTGTCCTCCCTCCCTCCTAATTTTTCCACCCTCTGTTGTCATGGACTCCTGTAGGATGGGACAGCTCGTGCCTCTGTGTATCCTCTCCCTTGTCTGGCACACAGTGGAAGTGCTCCATAGATGTCTGGTGAATGACATTTTGAATTCTGGGGGATCCATGAATGATTTATGCTGTCACTAAATCTCGTATAATATTTGGATTGAGTTTTAAAGTAGAATGCTTTATTTTTATAATCACCATGTACAACCATGTACAAATTTTTTAAAAATTTACATATTTCTGACTATGATATTATTGGTTTCTCAGAAAGTCAGCATGAGGTTGTTTTTTTTTTTTTTTCAGTTTCCATTTGGGTCGTAGCAGTACTGATAGATTATTGCTCCTGTTGACTATGTTATAAAAAGTACTTGCCTTAGTTTGGGCTGCTGTAACAAAATGCCATATGCTGGATAGTTTAAACACAAACTTTGTTTCTCACAGTTCTGGTGGCTGGAAGTTTAAAATCAAGGTACCTGCAGATCTGGTGCCTGGTGAGGGCTTTCTTGCTGGTTTGAAGATGGTGACTTCTCGTTGTATCCGTACATGGGGTAGGGGTGGGGGAGAGATGAAGCAAACACTCTCTTGCCTCTTCTTATAAGGGCACTATTCCCAGGGCTTAGTCACCTCCCAAAGGCCCTGTCTCCAAATATTACATTGGGGATTAGATTTCAACATATGAGTTTTGGGAAAACACGGCATTCACTTCATAGGGGAACTATATGGCAATAGCTCACGTTAGTTAATATGCTAGAGGTAGGTACTGTTACTGTCCCCATTTGACAGATGAGAAAACTGAGTCTTAGAGGAGTTAAGTAACTTGTTCAGGAGTACATGCCAGTAAGAAGTGGAGCTGTAACTCCTCAAATCAGGGCTGTCAGAAAATCTTAACTCCATAGGACAGTCCAGATAGGATTTTGTGTTCAAGGTATAATGGTACTCAGCCCTTAATGGTGTTACTGCATTGATGGTTGAGCAAAGGGAAACACTCAATCTGTTCCCAAGAATGGGCTCCTCTTCACCTCTTATAGAAAACTTCTCGGTCGGGCATGGTGGCTCAAGCCTGTAATCCCAGCACTTTGGGAGGCCGAGACGGGCGGATCACGAGGTCAGGAGATCGAGACCATCCTGGCGAACACGGTGGAACCCCGTCTCTACTAAAACAATACAAAAAAACTAGCCGGGCGAGGTGGCGGGCGCCTGTAATCCCAGCCACTTGGGAGGCTGAGGCAGGAGAATGGCGTGAACCCGGGAGGCGGAGCTTGCAGTGAGCTGAGATCCGGCCACTGCACTCCAGCCCCGGCGACAGAGCGAGACTCCGTCTCAAAAAAAAAAAAACAACTTCTCTACTAGACAGAGATCCTTATGGGAATGAATTCACTGTGTTGATACCACGTAGCACAGTGCTTGTTGAGAGAATGGTAACCCGATGGCATCATTTTGCAGAGAATAGCCACGATTTTTATTATTATTATTGATATTAAATTAAATATTACACACATGACTTTCTAACACATTTTCTTCTTTGTAACATTTTCCCACAGTTTCATATAAGAGCAGGATTTTCTTTTAGTACTAAAAAATAAAGTAACTTTCAAGTATTAAGAAAGGAAAGAATGGTTTTCTTCCCTTGAGTCGTGGTTGGCAATAGTGTACTTAAAAGTTAGATTGTAGAGCCATTTTCACACCCATCAATTATAGGTTTTATTTTGTGAGCTGGAGTGCCATGACTTTTAAGACTCCTGCCTTATGTATTGTAGTTTGTGAACATAATTATTTTGTATACAAAACCATAAATTTTCTAACTTCAAAAAGTATTTTATTTACTGGACCTACTACCCAAACAGATGTTGTTTTTAGAATAGTGCCTTAAAAAATTAATCCGTAAAAGATGTTTTCTGACAGCTTTTGTACTCTGTGCTGGATATAGTAAATGCAATAGCACAGAGTTTTGTTTAGAACTTTCCTAGGAAAGTAGGCAGATATAAATCAAGTGGATTAAATAGTTAAGTTATTTAATGTTTTACACTCAGAAGATGATGTGGAATAATGAATGTCATGCAGCAAACATGCATAGCTTCCAAGACATCCGTTAGATCTTATATTTGTGAGTTTTTCATTGCACTTTAAGGAATTCTTATAGTGGAATTAGGAGGACTTTGGTTTATCCCCAAATGCTCAATAACTTCTAGGTACTACTTATCCTTCCCTTTCGTAATCCCTCTTCAAAGAATACACATGTGCACAGGCTGAGTGTAAATGTGCTTTCCCAAGACAGATGCCACAAATGGCACGTGGGAAAACTGAAATCCTTTTGTTTTTCAAGGGACAGAGTGTGAAATATGAGTTCTTCTTCCCTTTTATCAGCAGCTGGTTTTGAGTTGAAAGTGGCATAAGCCGGGCGTGGTGGCTCATGCCTATAATCCAAGCAGTTTGGGAGGCTGAGGTGGGTGGATCACCTGACGTTAGGAGTTAGAGACCAGCCTGGCCAATATGATGAAACCTCATCTCTACTAAAAATACAGAAAATTAGCCGGGCGTGGTGGTGGATGCCTGTAATCCCAGCTACTCTGGAGGCTGAGGCAGGAGAATCCCTTGAATCTGGGAGGCAGAGGTTGCAGTGAGCCGAGGTCATGCCATTGCACTCCAGCCTGGGCAACAGGAGTGAGACTCTTATCTAAAAAAAATAAAAATAAAAAATAAATAAATAAATAAAATAAAATAACGGGTGGCATAAAGCCAGTTTTTCAGCTTAATAGTTATTTCCAGTTAATTATAAAGACTAGGATATTTTGAGAACTTTAGAATCTGAATAGATTCAAGCTAAAACAAGTAAGCGTAAATCTGAGAAGCTGTTGTGTGAAAATATTACCTTAAAGACAGTTTTCCCCTCAAATCCCTTTATTGATGATAATTGATGTACATTAAACTGCACATATTTACAATATACAATTTGATAAGTTTTAACTATATACACATCTGTAAAACCATTACCACATTCAGAATGATGTACATATTCATCACCCCCAAAAGTCTCCTTGTGCCTTTTATGATCCATCCTTCCTGTTCTTTCCTCATCCTTAGGTAATCTAACACAGATCTGCTTTCTGTTACTCTGAATTAGTTTTTATAAAAATGGAATCAGAGTATGAACTCTACTTTTTTGTCTTCTTCACATAATTTGAGATACATCCATGTTGTATGTATCAGTAGTTCATTTCTTTATATTGATGAATTCATTTGATTGTGTGGCTATATACCATAATTTATCAGTCAGTTTGTTGATGGAAATTTGGGTTTATTCCAGGTTTTGATTATTACCAATAAACTTGCCATGAATATTTGTGTACAAATATTTGTATGGATATGTGCTTTAATTTCTCTTGGGTAAATATAATAGCAGTGGAATATTTGGGTTGAATAGCTGGTAAATGTATTCTTTTTACAAAACTGCAAGATTGTTTTCCAAGGTAGTTATACCATTTTATATTTCCACCAGCAGAGTATGAGAGTTCCTTTGCTCCACATCCTTGCCAACACTTTGTATGGCCAGTCTTTAATTGTAGTCGTTTAATAAGTAGGTAGGAGTATCTCATTCAGTTTTAAATTTAATATCCCTGATTAGTAATAATTTTGAGCATCTTTTATGTATTGCTTTCTGTGTATTTTTTTTTTTGGTGAAGTGTTCCAATCTTTTTTGTATTTTTTATTGGTTTTCTTATTGAGATTTGAAAGTTCTTTATATATCTGGATACAAATCTTTAATCAGGTATGTGATTTGAAAACCTTAAATCACTGAATTAAATTTTGTGTCTTGTGAATAATTTTCTTCTGTTTTTGCAATTTTTTATTGTAACAAAATATCCATAATAAAATTTACTATTTTAACCACTTTTAAGTGTATAAATCAATGGCATTAAGTACATTCATGTTGTTGTCTTTTAAAAAAATACTGTAGTCTAAAGTCATAAAAGTCCATCAGAGTCTGAGCTCTATAAGGGCAGAAACTGTTATTCTCAATTATATTTGCAGAGCCTATACTATGCTTGGCACATATTAGGTCCAAATATTTGTTGAATAGACAAAATGTTTGTTTTCAGATTTCTTAGTTGTTTCAGTGTTAGTGTCTTAACTCCAGCTGCTATAAAAAAGTACCATTGGCCGGGTGCAGTGGCTCACACCTGTAATCCCAGCACTTTGGGAGGCTGAGGTGGGCAGATCACGAGGTCAGGAGATCAAGACTATCCTGGCCAACATGATGAAATCCCATCTCTACTAAAAATACAAAAAGTAGCCGGCTGTGGTGGCAGGCACCTGTAATCCCAGTTACTCGGGAGGCTGAGGCAGGAGAATCACTTGAATCAGAGAGTTGGAGGTTGTAGTGAGCCGAGATCGCGCCACTGTACTCCCGCCTGGTGATAGAGCAAGACTCTGTCTCAAAAACGAAACAAAACAAAAAACCATCAACCAGGTGGCTTACTAACTACAATGATTTATTTCTCACAGTTCTGGAGGCTGGAAGTTCGAGATCATGGTGCCAGTATGGTTGGGTTCTGATGACGACCTTCTTCCATGTTGCAGATGGATGACTTCTGTTGTATTCTCACATAGCAGAAGGAGAGCTAGCAAGCTCTCAGGCCTTTTCTTTATAAGGGCACTAAACCTACCCATTCATGAGGGCTTCACCTTCATGACGTAATTACCTCCCAAAGTTCCCACCTTCAAATACCATCACGTTGGGATTAGCATTTCAACGTAAGAATTTGGTGGGGTATGGAGCACAAATATTTAGTTTGTAAACGTGTAATAGGGTTCTCTAGTGAAACAATCAATAAGATGTGTATGTGTGTATATATTATATAGCCATGTATCCATATGTTTCTTTCTATCTTTCTATTTTAAGGAATTGGCTTAAACAATCATGGAGGCTTAAAAGTCCAAAATTGCTAGGCCAGGCTAGGCAGGCAGGCAGGCTGGAAGGCTGACAGGCTGGAGACCCAGAGAAGAGCTGATGTTGCAACTGGAGTTCAAAGTGACTCTGTTGTCTGAATTTCTTCCTCCACAGGAGAGGTCAGTCCTTTTCTTAAGGTCTTTGACTGCTTGGATGAGGCCCTCCCAGATTGTGGAGGGCAGTCTCTTTTACTCAGTCTCTTGATTTAATGTTAATCTCATCTAAAAATTACCTTCACAGAAGTATCCACATATGTTTGACCAAATATCTGGGTACTGTGGCCTAGCCCAGTTGACACATAAAAGAAACCATCACAGTTAGGATATACTTTAACAAAGATCAAAAAACAATGCCTTATAAAGGCTGGAAGTTAGGTCTCCTCTTAGTCCAAGTGTAAACAGTTCAGGGTTGGTTGATGACTCTACTGTTTTGGGGCCCCATGCTCCTTCTATCTTGTTGCTCTGCCCTTTTCCACGTAGTACTTCCTTGTAGCAGAAAAGGGAGATGGTAAGGGAATGGTGTACTTCCCATTTAAGTGCATGACTTTAAAATTGCACACATCACTTAATGCGTACATCCCATTAGCTGGAACCCAGTCTGGTAGACACACTTTAGTGCAAGAGAGGCTGAGAAATGTAGTCTTTGGCTGGGTAGCCAGAAGCCCACCAACACTGCTATTACTATATCAAAAGGGAAGGATAGGTGTTGGGGTGAGGGAGGTATTCATCAGTCTCTGATAGTGTTCGTGTTTTGTGTTGCGTTACGTTTGGTTGGAGTTCAGGATATTTGCTAATATTAAATCTGCTCATTCAAATTTGAGAGATTGAGAGTTATGACACAACTTGAGTTTCATAATTGATGTTATTGAATTTGACCTTTCTGCTGCACTTAAAGTACGTGTCTTGAGCAAACCTGCACATGAAAGTTGACATACCAAATGGGAAGCTGAGGCAGAAGACAGGAACACAGATTCAGAAACCCACCTCGTTAAGACTGTTCCACTTCATTCTTGAGGAAGTAGGTGACAGTGAAAGTTTTGGAGCAGTGTTAGAATATGACAGATTGGGGTAATGGGAGGATAATCCGGTGGTTCCACATTGGTTGCTGGATGACATCCAAATGCATCCATATGGCTTACAAGGAACTGCCTGTCTGCTTCACCTCAACTCCTGGCATCCACCTTTACTGTCTGTGTTCTGGCCACACCGATAACAGTTCCTTCACTGTTCCTTATTATTACACATCTCTATGTCTTCTAGCAACTCTGCTCACCATTTTTGTTACCTTTTTATTTATTTTTATTTATTTATTTATTTTTGAGACGGAGTCTCACCGTGTCACCCAGGCTGGAGTACAGTGGCCGGATCTCAGCTCACTGCAAGCTCCGCCGCCCGGGTTTACGCCATTCTCCTGCCTCAGCCTCCTGAGTAGCTGGGACTACAGGCGCCCGCCACCTGGCCCGGCTAGTTTTTTGTATTTTTTAGTAGAGACGGGGTTTCACCGTATTAGCCAGGATGGTCTCGATCTCCTGACCTCGTGATCCGCCCGCCTCGGCCTCCCAAAGTACTGGGATTACAGGCTTGAGCCACCGCGCCCGGCCTTGTTACCTTTTTAAAGTAGAAATTTGAAGATTAAGAAAAGGAGATAAAGGGCCTTAAATTGGAGCCTACTCAGGTCCACCTATCTGTCTCTGCTGTTCTTTGAGTGCTTTCTTTCCGGAAGTGTGCTAGCTGTGTTCTTTTTGTCACCTCTCCATCCTCATGGCACCCCTAAGGGATATGCCATTATCTATGTTTTGCAGATGAGGAGCTGAGGCAGAAGTTTAATGACTGACTCAAGGTTACAACAGTCAGAAACTGACAGAACCAGGAATTTTGACTGACTTCTGAGCCTGGATTTTTCCCACCACATATTGTTCTCTTTGGAAAGAAGGTCTTAGACTTAAGATGATTAGTAACCGCAGTATATCAAGGGGTTGTGGAATCTCTGGGAGCTTCAGCGTCAGGTTGGAGTTACACCTCCTGGGTGTGCTACTGGAGAGCTTTTACCTCAGTTACTTGTGATGTGATCTGCCTTGCTGACTCTGTACTTACTGGGGGAAACTGGGGAAATGAGGGAGGAAGCAAATTTGGAATATACCTTTAACCAGTTGGAATGAATTCATCCTTGACTCCTGAAAGCTTGTAATCTTCATAATCTCATAATAGTGTTGCTATTTTGGATGTGAGTATGGGATAGCAAATGAATGCTTTAGGGTTGTGTGAGCTGAACAGTGTTAAAAATGTGCTTTTCTCTCATCCTGAGGATCTTCCATTAATCCACTAGATGGAGCAGCTGGTTTGAATATATTTCATGATTAGAAGTTGGAAGAAAAGACATGGTCTTCATATCAGAGCCATGTCACAGACCCCCTGAAGTTGGCCAGGCGTTTTGATCTCTATTTTTTCCTCTCTAAATATAAAACTTTTATTTACTCAGCACACTTATGTGTAGGGAGCATTTGAGGTTCTTCTGGGACCTGACAGAAAACCGTCATGGTAGAATGGAAATAATTCGAATCTGAAGTCTGGGGATGTGAGAGTAGAAGTCCTAGTTCAGACACTCAGTTCTCTGTGACTTTGGTCTTTAACCATCTTGTATCACTGTTGCAATAGGTGAGATGTGAGATGTACCCTCTACAGGTTAGGTATATTGGGCCTCTGTGCCATCCCTTCAGACCACCTGCACAGAGATGCGCGAGCTTCCATTTTGCCTGGCTGAAACTGCACTCACTGCCAGTATCTACAATGTGGGAAATCCATTCCACTGAAGACTGGAGGGATTGTTGATGGCATTAGTTCCTTTGCCTTGTGATGCTTCTGTCACCCACGGGCATTCCCGCTCATGTGTGAACGCCTCCTT
This sequence comes from Colobus angolensis palliatus, assembly GCF_000951035.1. Classification (NCBI taxonomy): domain Eukaryota; kingdom Metazoa; phylum Chordata; class Mammalia; order Primates; family Cercopithecidae; genus Colobus; species Colobus angolensis. Next base: position 9,532,949 of record NW_012114252.1, on the reverse strand, counting down.
GGGGCAGTACTTTCATTCCCTCACAAATGGTTTATCCTATTTTAGGGCAACACTGCTTATTAGAGTTTTTACTTATTGGTCTTGGTTGATCCTTCCAGAGCAGTCCGTATCTAGTAATCTTATCCGTCTTTCATATTCAGATGTTCTGTTTTAGAACTAAGGTGGAATATTTATTTTTTTTGCCTTCTGTACTACTGGTTCTGGCTGAATGAAATGATATATAAGAAATTAAACCTGTTATCAAAATGCTTTTTAGTTTTTAGTTCTCACCTGATGGATAGCAAGGTGGCTATGTATATTTAAATCTGTTACCTGTATTCAGATGTCTTAAAACATGATATGTCCTAGAATTTTAAGGTTTCATAACAAGGAGCTATTCTTTAACAGTTGTTGACACATTTGTTCCTACAAGCCAGTGGTGTCTTACTTAGACTACTGGAATCTGCTCCTAAGTGTTTAATGAAGTGAAATAAAAACTTTCATTTTTAGGTAGCTTTGAACTATGGCAATGTGTAACCTCACTACTTCTGATTTCTGTTAATTTTTAATTAAATAAACATCTGCTAAATTAAAGACTTTCACATAGGTTGACATTCTTGCTGTTTGCCAAATACAAGAGTTTGTGGTATTTGGAAACAGATGCTTCAAGAATTCCTTTTAAACTGTACAGATGTGGTATTTCCAGTGGGAATCTACAAAACACTAACTGTGTTTTAATTTATGTCATATAAATTAATAAATTTATAGTACTTTCCCTTTCAGTTGAGGAAAAGGACCTAGCCTCAGCCTTATCTTTCCTAAAGAGGGGTTTTAGGGGTGTGTATATTTGAAATTTGGAATCAGTTTTTTTTTTTTTTTTTTTTTTTTTTGAGATGGAGTCTCACCCTGTTGCCCAGGCTGGAGTGTAGAGTGCAGTGGCACAATCTCGACCTACTGCAACCTCTGCCTCCTGGGTTCAAGCAGTTCTCCTCCCTCACCCTGCCAAGTTGCTGGGACTACAGGCGCACACTGCCATTTCCGGCTAACTTTTTTTGTATTTTTAGTAGAGATGGGGTTTCACCATGTTGCCCAGGCTGGTTTTGAACTCCTGAGCTCAGACAATCGGCCCGCCTCGGCCTCCCAAAGTGCTAGGATTACAGGCGTGAGCCACCACACCCAGCTCGGAATCAGTTTTAACGGTGTATAATCTCACTGGCACTCCTTGGACTGAAGCCAATTAGCATTAGCATGAAATAAGATACTTATTATAAAGTCTATGTTGTTAATTTTTTTTGAGGTAATTTACATGGGGTTTTGGAGAAAAATCTTAAAATATGGATGCATTGAACTTTGGGCTAAAGATTAGTTCTTTTCCTGTACCTTGATCTCCTGGTGACCTCCAGTGACCCACGTTGGTGACTCTGATGGGTTATCATTAGTTCTCCCCAGGAAATTTGAATTATCAGGATGTTTCTTTGGTTACATAATAGATTTAATCCAGGTACTGGCTATTATGAAATCAAGAAGCGTATCTTCCCAGAAGTGTCCTTGTGTGTATTCATTTGTGGAAGTTGGAGGAATCAAATCTCTCCCTCTCTTTAGAATGTTTTGGAATGCCCTAAGCAGGCTGCTGTGACATCAGCCCTTGAATTTACCCTGGTTCTCATCAGGAACAGTAGGAATAATTCCTCAACTTCCATGGAAGAAAGTGGAATGAAGCAAGCCTGAAAACAAAAGCTTTACATTGACTATGCATGAACCACCTTTGCTGTTTTAGAAGTTTTGCTAGGGGACCTGGGATAATAATAGTGACACCAGACCCCTTACTGCACATTTTCATCGGTGCTCTTTGGCTCTGTGGTTTTATACTGCTCCTTTCAGATGATGAAAAAAGACCTAGCTTAGCTTTAGGTTTCTCAAATAAAGGACCACATCTATATTAAGGAACCAGTGTAACTATGTAAAGAACTGTAAGTTCATATTCTTCAGAATCTTATGTGTATAAATACTTCATGATTTTTAATTCTTCCTTATATTATCCTCATTATTGTTAACAGGATTTAATGTGGCATGCTGGAAGGAGCAAGGACTTTGGAGCCAGAGAGCCCTGGCTCGTATTTCAGATACCAGCTGGATGACTTTGATCAAGTTAGCTCATTTCTCTGAGACTTCATCTGTAATGGAAGAGTGTTCAGGTGACCCACGTCTCATGGCTTAATTAGTTCCTGGGTAACATTTGAAGTGATCTCTGTTAAATTCATAGACATTTCCTTGGCAATGTTACAAATTGGGATTCTATTGCAGAAAATAATTTTATGCTATAAAAGCACCAGAAATTAATTTTTAAAAGTGATAAAGATACTTATTTTTTTGAAAACATCAATTGCGGAAAATAAGATACTTATTATAAAGTCTATGTTGTTAATTTTTGCTGAGGTAATTTACATGGGTTTTTGGAGAAAAATGTTCTTAAAATATGAATGCATTGAACTTTGGGCTAAAGATTAGTTCTTTTCCTGTTGTGAACTCTGTAGCAAGCGTGAACGTTTATCATCATCCAGCAATCAACAAATGAATTCAAAATTGGGGTCAGTCATTTAAAAAAAGAATTTGCATGTTTTTGAATGGTAAAGTAAGTGTGGGGAGTGGTTCCGTCTTCAGAGTTCCCTTACTTGTACATTGTGATGATACCTGAGTTCAAAGTCACATTTGTTTTCAAAGTCAAGCACAATTTCAGTGATGTACATGATGTATTTGGTTGTATTTGTTGCCAATGGTCAGTTAGGCTTTGTGGTTTTATAATGAGGCATCATTAGTCTGTCTTCCTTGGCAATGTCACTATTAAGAGGCATTCCTAAAGAAAAAAATGAAAAGCCTGTTTCTTCGCAAGAGAGAATTTTCTCAACTTAAAAATGTTATCTTTATCTTTAATGATGTTAGCTAGATCTGAATGCTGGTACTATCCCATCTGTTCTGTTTTGAAGCAGTGAAACCATCTTTCCCTTAAGCTGGACATTTCTTTAATGTCGCTTACCAAATCTATCCTTAAGCATTTGAAACCTGTTCTTTCATCATTTGCTAACATGGTTTGGTTCTTAGGCTTGCTCTATTTATTACATGTAATTATATATATGTACAGACACAAATGTTCCATTTTTGCATGTCAGTGCATTGTGGTTTCTTATGATTTATTTCATATGCCTATGACATTAGATTTTCTTGAAATATTTTTCCTAGTCTTTTATTTTACAGTACTCTGAATTTTAAATGTAAAATTCAATGAGTTTTAGTAAATTTGCACATTTTTGCAATCATCACCATGATCTAGTTTCAGAATATTTCAGTTACTCTTGAAAGAAGTCCCATGCCCATTAGCAGTTTCTCTGTACCCCCAAATCCAGGCAACCACTCATCTGTCTCTATAGATTTGCCTTTTCTGAGCATTTTATATAAATGGAATCACTCAATATGTAGCTTTTGCATCTGGTCCCTTTTGAGATTTATCTATGCTTGCAGCATGTGTCAGTACTTCATTCCTGTTTATTGCCAAATAATGTATTCCATTCTGTTGTCCGGATAAACCACATTTTGTTTATCCATTTACCAGTTGATAGACATTTGGTTTGTTTTCAGTTTTTGGCTGTCATGAATAATGCTGCTGTGAACATTTGTATACAAGTCTTTGTGTGGACATGTGTTTTCATTTTTCTCGGGTGGATACCTAGGAGTGGAATTGCTAGGTCAGGTGGTAGCTGTTTCCCACAGTGGCTTTGCCAGCAATGTATGAGGGTTTCACCTACTCTGCATCCTTGCCAATACTCACTATGTCAGTCTTTTTAAATTTTAGCCATCCTAATAGATATGTAGTCAGATGTCATTGTAGTTTTAATTTGCATTTTCCTAAAGACTAATGATGTTGAACATCTTTTTATGTGCTCATGGCCATTTTCATATATTCTTTGATGATCCTAGTTTTTAAAAATTGTTTATAACCTAATGTAATACAAAGTCAGGGTCCAGCATGGAAACAAAAGTTATTCCACTTATTTTAACAGAGATAATTAAATATAAAGAATTGTTATTAGGTATAAAGTTGTTAATAAGTAGGTAACTGAAAACATAAAAAGCAAATGCTATGATATCATAGAGGTAGTGGCTGTAGGAAGCAGCCATCAACTGTAGAGCTGGGGGCAAATAGGGTGAAATCTTTATTAAATCTTCAGAAGCTTAGAGGAGAGGCCCCACAGAGCTGAAACCCAGACCTCTGAGGTGTGGGTGATGGTGCACCTGTTTCTGAGGGGAGTGTAACAAGGCTGGTTCTGTAAGTGCGGAAAAACGGCAGGCCAGATTCAGCTGCTGCACTAGGAGGAACTGCTGCTGCACTAGGAGAAACTGCTGCTGCCCTGGTGAAGAAGTGTTGCTGGGGTGACACTGGGAGCTAAAGCCAGCGGGAAGCAGAGGGGAAGGAGCTAGTCTCCCTCTAGTGTCCCCTGGTGGCAGAGCCTAACAGGGAGCCAACTGGTAAAACAGAAATGGTTTCAGAGTTACAAAGCTGAGTTTGGAAGGGTATGGTTGGAGCTGGGAGAGAATACCTGTGTAATTGGCCAGCCCACCCCTTTGAATATTCAGTATCTAGACCTATCCTCCTAAACATATTTTAACTTCCACACAACAAAAACTACTTTCTTTTTGTCTAACAGAATATAAACATTCTCACACAAATGAAGATGTTCTCACCAGCTCCCTAAAATGCGGTGTCACAAAGTCTCATTAGTGTATCCATCTCTGGGAGGTAGTCACATTACCTATTGCTGGGCTTTGTTAATTCCTCCTTAAATTTATTTAAAGTTCGGCTTGAATGTTGTGTTATCCAGGGTTAAATTGTAGAGGTAAGTTTCAACAATGTTTGTATAAAATAATGCAAGAAGAAGGAGAAGAAATTGGTTCTAGTTCTCTCTCTCTCTCTCTCTCTCTCTCTCTGTCTCTCTCCAAAAGCAAGAAGGAAATATGCTTATCTGCCACTTGGCAGTAGTTGAGATTTGTATCTTTCTTCTCCTGTTACCTGTTCCGTGTTTCCTTTGCACTCAGCCAGGACTTCAACTGATTAGGTTTCTGTACCTGAAGGTCTAAATTCTCAGTGGTCCTGCCTTTTTTTGGATTGCTGTGGTTTTCCATTAACTTTTACTGTTGGAGATAGAAGTACTAAGAGCTGCCCTGATTAAGGAAGCCATGATCCTTCCTGACTCTTTGGGAGGCAGCAACCCAGGGTCCTCTCACCCCCACTGGTAGTGTATCCTCCTCATTGGCCTCTTGGCTAAGTGGCTTGAGGAGCCCAGAATGACTCAGTGGCAGTCTCTCCTTCCAGTTCACTGGAAATATTGCTGCCTCCCTTTAATAGCTTCCTTAAAATCAGGACCTCTGTATTAGCAGGGATGAAAACCAAAAATTTTTAGAGTGGAGTATTAGGGTAATAGTGAGAGGGGCCACTCCTACTTCTTCTATTGATTCCTGGACCAATGTCTTCTTACTTTGGGGAGACAGGTGAGTCAAAGCATGTACTGTGTTGTGTGAGACAGAACTCCATCTTTCAGAATGTTGCCTTACAACCGTTGTCTTCAGTAGGCTGTGCCATTCTTCCACTGGGTCACCTGCTTATAGATGATGGGATATGTAGTGAGACTGGTGAATTACAAGTGCTGAGAGATGTTCAGAACTGGCACATTCAGTGGTTTTTCACATTGCAGGCCATGAGCCACGAGTGGTCCTGAAGACAGTTCCGTGAGCCATACCACTTTCCTCCCTCGCTGTCTTCAGAGAGGCTGGAATAGCAAATAATATTGTATGACACAGGTTGTAATTGCAATTGTATTTTTGGAAATATTTTTTACACACATTTACTGTGTCATGACTTACAATGAATTTCTCAATATGATTCATGGTGACAGTACTTTGAAAGCTAGAGGTCTAAAGAGACATTTGACCTTGCGGTTCCCTTATCCCCAGCCTCTGGTGGTTTAATGCGTTGGTTTCTTAATAGCACTCCAGGTGGCGTTCGCATTGGCTGCAGCCCTTCAGTGGGCCTGAGCGTGAGGATGGGCTTCTGTTGAAATGTTGTTTCCTCGAAACAAGGTCCGAAGATGGACATTATGAGTGCGATCACATGTAAAACTCAACTTTTAGGTTGTTTAAAAGATTAAATGAGGCCAAGTGTGGTGGCTCACGCCTGTAATCCCAACACTTTAGGAGGCCAAGGTGGGTGGATCATGAAGTTCGGAGTTCGATACCAGCCTGGACAATATGGTGAAATCCTGTCTCTACTAAAAAATACAAAAATTACCTGGACATGGTGGCAAGCACCTGTGGTCCCAGCTACTCGGGAGGCTGAGGCAGGAGAATCACTTGAACCCGGGAGGCAGAGCTTGCAGTGAGCCGAGATTGCGCTGTTGCACTCCAGCCTTGGCGACAGAGTGAGACTCCATCTCGACAATGACAACAACAACAACAGCAACAACAATAAGATTAAATGAGACCATGTGACTCGGTTCTGTGCTTAGTATTTGGAATATAGCAGGAATTCATTCCCGTGTAACACACTGTTAAACCAAGAGGTACTCTGCACCGTGCTCTTTATGTAATGTTTATCTAGGTTTTATATTTAAAATTTAAATCTCCTATATTGTTGAGATGACTAGACTGGCCTAAATAGAGCCGATTTTTAAATATGAATAAAATTTCATATCCCTGTTAACCTTTTTCCATCCCTCCTCTGATTTTTTTCTCCAATTGGTATTTTTTTCTTGGATCTTGAGAACTTTGTGGTTAAAGCAGAGATGAAAATTTTGTGGGAAAGCATCTGCAAAATAAATTTCTCTGAATGAATTGGGATAGATGGCTTGGCCCTTGGATCCAGACCTTGCCTAACATAATGAATGAACCAAAGTTATTGACCAGACAAAAGGTTTCCCTTGAGTACTCTTTAATTTTAAAGCAGAATAGCTTTAACTGGCCCTTGATGAAGAAATCATCTTACCATTCTTAGCTGTCCTCTCTTCTGCATATGCAGTGCTGGGAGTGCTTTTGGGCATTTGCTATGTTAGGGGTAGTGATATATTTTGGAAAGATAACTGTATTGAAATTAGGGTACTTTCAAGAGAAATTCAACTTTGGATTGATGTACCTTCTGATATGTGCTGTCTTGTTTTTAAAGACGCACCTTTATCAGGATATGATTCATACATCATATGATTCATCCATTTAAAATGTTCAGTGGTGTTCAGTATATTCAGAGTTGTGCATCCATCACCATAGTCAATTTTAGAACATCTTTATTATTTCCCCAAAGAACACTGGATCCCTTAGCCATCACCCCGGAACTCTGCCCCATCCAACCCCCTAGCCCTAGGGAACTGTTAGTCTGCTTTCTGTCTCTAGAGATTTGCCTTTTCTGAACATTTCACAGCAGTGGATTCATGCTCTATGTGATCCTCATGCCTGGCTTCTTTCACTTAGCATGTTTTTAAGAGTCACTCATGCTGTGGCATGGATCGTACTTCATTTTTTAAAAATTGATGTGTAGTAGTTCTTTGTATTCTACAGTTGTTTATCCATTTATCAGTTGATGGACATTTGTATTGTTTCCAATTTTTGTTTATTATGAACAGTGCTGCTAAGAGCATTCATGTGTAAGTTTTTGTGGGAACATATATTTTCAACCTTGGGCATCTAGGAGTGGAATTGCTGGATCATAAGGTAACCTGGGTTTAACCATTTGAGGAACAGCCAGACTATTTTCCATAGCACCTGCCCTGTTTTGCATTCCCATCAGCAGTGTGCGAGGGTTCTAGTTTCAACACATCCTCACCAATACCTGTTATTTTGATTAGCAAAACCAGTCGAATTGGTATACCAATCCAATTGCTACACCAATACTTGTCTTTTTGATTTTAGCCATCTAGTGAGTGTGAAGTGAAAGCTCATTGTAGTTTTGATTTGCATTTCCCCAATGATTCTTCACTTGCTTATTGGCCATCTTTTTTTTTTTTTTATCGTATCTGTTTTGTTTTGTTTTTGTGTTTGCTTTCTTTTTAATATGGAATGCTTCATGAATTTGTGTGTCATCCTTGTGCAGGGACCATGCCAGTCTTTTCTGTATCATTCCAATTTTATAATAGTATATGTGGTGCCGAAGCAAGCACCTATTTGTTTTTAATTGACAAGGACGGATAGCGATAACTGTAATCTGTCCAGTTCTTATGTGGGGGATAGTTTCTCCTAAATTTCCCCACTTCTTTGACCTAAATTTACATAAAGATCAGGGAATGTTGGATTGAAGTAACACCGTTTTAAAACATAGTTACAGTTAAGTCATAACCCAGCTGGCTGTATATAAAAGAGAGTCTTGAGAAGGTTCAGAATTTTGTGTCTTTGTGAAAAGAAATGAAAACCTTGTAAGGAGTCAGCTAAAGAATGTAAAGTTTTATGAGCTTCTATAAACAGGGAAATATGGAATGTCTAGTTCCATTTAACCTGACTATAAGCCAGGTTAAGTGGAACTTTTTTATTTTATTTTGTGTCTTTTTATACTGCTTTAAAAAAAAATAGGACTATTTTGAAAAATTGCACTTTCCCTCCTATATTTTAGAGGTAACCCCGTTAGTGTCATTATTACTTTTGATTAATTGAAAATGTCACCAACTTGCAATAGTTTTTGAAAAGTCAAATTCAAATCTTATGTATGTTTTATGTTTTCCTCTTTGCCCTCAAGGAATATTTCTTCATGTTGAGACAGCATTTCTATACTGCCACAATGGCAGAAAAGACTTAAAACAGTCGGCTGCTAAAATGTAAGATGCAAGTGATTGGTGTATGTAGAATCTGAATTTTAGTCTCTTCACGTGTTGGAACAACTTTTCAACAGCTGTAACTCCATACATGAAGAGCATGAACAGTTTCAAGGGTGCATTTGTATGCGAGTTATACTTTATATCTCTTTTATTGTTTAAAGTTAGTATACCCTGCCGTTAAGTGATCTTTTCAGGTGTCTGCCTAAAATAGAATTTCCTTGGGAATGGCTGGTGAAGGCCAAGAAGAGGTCCCCAAGTTCTGACTTCATTATGCCATTGAGTTTGTCCTGCTTCCTTGTTCTTCATCCAGTGTCTAATTTACAGTGGGGCCATGAGTGCTTCCTGCGCTCATATGATCCTTGGTGCCGTCAGCCCTTGCAGATACTCAACGGCTTTACCAATAGGCGTGCTCTTTGGCAGCTTCTTATATTTGATATAGCATCAGCATTTATGGATTTATTGGTTTTTCTTTAAAGAACTGAGCTCCCTCAGAAACCATGGTTTTGCTCCATGACCTCCTGTAACAGTAATTTAAGTTGCCACTTCTGGCAGTTTCCTGAGCTGAGGGGTCAGTTGGACCTGTGTACATTGTATTTGTTCATTCATTTCATGGCTCTCAGTGAAAGTAGTGGAAGTTGTCTATGAATCAGAAATTTAAATCTCAGCCATCTTTTTTCTATGATGCTCTACAGTTGGAAGGGTTTTTCTAGGAAGTGCAATGCAGTCATTCATTGCTTAACAACAGGGATAGGTCCTGTAGCTTATCTTCCCTTCGTGAGGGGCTGGCAGGCCCAGGGAGAGAGACGGAGAAAAGACCAGTCACCCTCCTCGTTTTTCTGGTCTTACACCTCACCTGTTTATAGAAGTGATAGGAAAACAATGCCCAGCAAGTTGGTTTTCTATTTTTAAAAAGGATGGTAAGATATCTGTAACATAAAATGTATCATCTTAACTATTTTTAAGTGTACACATCAGTGATCCATGGTACATTCACATTGCTGTGGAGCCATCATCACCGTTCATCTTCAGAACTTTTTCATCTTCCCAAACTGTAACTCTGACTCCATTAAACACTAACCCCTCATTTCCCTTCTCCCAGCCCCTGGCACCTACCACGCTACTTTCTGTTTCTGGGAATTTGTCTATTCTAAATACCTCAAGTGGAATTGTGCAATATTTGTCCTTTTGTATAGAGTCCACAGGTTTCATCCATGTTGTATGTAAAATTTCTTGCATTTTAAGGCTGAATAATATTCCATTGTGTGTGTAGAAACCACATTTTGCTTATCTGTTCATCCACTGATGGACGCTTCAGTTGCTTTCACCCCTTGGCTGTTGTGGATAATGCTGCTCTGAACATGGATGTGCACATCTTTCTTCAAGTCTTGCTTTCATTTCTTCTGTGTCTATTCCCAAAGGTGAAATTGTTGGATGATATGGTAATTATGTTTTATTTTTTGAGGAATTGCCATACTGCTTTCCATAACAGCTGCACTATTTTACATTCCTACCAGCAGATAAGCTGTTTTTCTTAAACGTTTCTTCCTTTTGAAGACCTGATTGATGGATTGATTTTTAGATACAGGGTCTCTCTCTCTCTCAGGCTGGAGTGCAGTGCCACAGTCATAGCTCAACGCGGCCTTCAATTCCTGGGCTCAAGTGACTTTTCTCGCTTCAACCTCCTAAGTAGCCAGTCCTCCAGGCTTGTGACATCACATCCAGCTAATTGTTTAATTTTTTTGTATAGACTGGGGGTCTTGCTGTGTTGTTCAGGCTGGTCGTGAACTCCTGGGCTCAAGCAGTCCTCCTGCCTCAGACTCCAAAAGTGCTAGAATTACAGGTGCCAGCATTTCTGGCTGACCTGTGTGATTTTAAAAGCTATTTAACTTGGTCTCCTACCAGAAAAAGGAAGATTCTCTCATTTCTTTTGAGTGACTGTGGTCTCTGAAAGACCCCCTCCGGGTCACCTCCCGGACCCTTGCTCCCTGGAGCTAGCCCTGGTCGTTTCCACTTCCTTTCACTTGGTCACTCATTGAGCTTTCCAGTTGTTCAGAGCTGCCCACAGGGACTGTTTGCCACCCTGACATTCTAGCACCAACATGGAGAAACCTGTGTTATTTTGCATTCTCTACTTTTTTTTTTTTTT
>NW_012114252.1:9493172-9518973 GCF_000951035.1 Colobus angolensis palliatus | reverse complement strand
GATTCTTCTGCCTCAGCCTCCCCAGTAGCTGGGACTGCAGGTGCACACCACATTGCCTGGCCAGTTTTTTGTATTTAGTAGGGTTGGGGTTTCATCATGTTGCTCAGGCTGGTCTTAAACTCCTGACCTCAGGTGATCCGCCTGCCTCCGCCTCCCAAAGTGCTGGGATTACAGGTGTGAGCCACTGCGCCTGGCCTCCCCACCCGCCGGCATTCTTAATAGCAGCTTTGAGATAGAATTCACTGTTGGGGCCACTCCACAGAAACGGGATGGATCTCCTCCACTTGGCCACATTTGCTTTAGATATTGAGTCAGCTGACATCACACCCACCCCAAGAGGGTGTGAAAAGGTTTATTACTCATATAATGAGGCTTTCTGGGGAGAACAGGACAGCTCCCAAGAGGTCCTAAAATGGCTTGAGAGAGCAGGGAAAGGAGACTGGCTTGGCATTTTTTTTGTGATGGTTATGGGGAGATGGTGTGGAGTGAGGGTTCCCATTGAAGGGTTTGAATTTACTGCTGCTGTCATAAGAGGGAGCCACCTGGACTTTCCTCTCTTGCCTGCCCAGATGTGGACAGAAAGGGATGAAGGAGGAATGAAGCTTCAAAGCATCACAAGTGTAGTCACTTTTTAAAAATTACATTCACATGCCATAAATGTGTTCAATTCAGTAGTCACAGACTGTATGTGTGTATAGATTATATATACATTTGAGAATATGTATTGGAAACACTGTCTAATTTCTGAACATTTTCATTACCCTAAAAAGAAACCTCATACTCACTAGCAATGACCCCATATTTCCTGGTCTGCCTAGCCCTCCATAGTCACTAATCTGCTTTCTATCTCTCTGGATTTGTCTGCTCTGGACATTTCATTTCAGTAATACAATATGGGGTCTTTGGTGCCTGGCTTCTTTCACTTCACGTAATGGTGTTCAGGCCGTTCGTGTAGTGGCATGCATCAGGACTTTGTTCCTGCCTGTGATTGAATGATACTCCATTGTGTGGATGTGCCATACGAGTTTGTCATATTAAAGGATGATTCATTTGGAACATCTGAGGGTGAGATGGTAGGAAAGTCAGGTGTCAGTATTAGCAGGAGAGGAAGACATGGGCCTGCATCTCAAAAGGGATTCAAAGGCAGACATTTAGTCTTAGGAGCTGTATAAATTAGAAGTGACATTTAAAGATGGGAGAGTAAATGTGATCTCCAAATTGAAATATATACTCTTTAGGTGGCTGCACTGGTTGCCAATAGATACCATCCATGTATTCATGTCCTCTGATGAAATTCATGGTAATTTTCAATTTAGAACAACTCAAGTTCATCCTGATACAGAAAAGTCAGTGAAACCAAACATACCTTTTGAATTACTCATTTTGTCTTGCTTCTATTATCATGAGACCTGTTTTTGAATACTTCACTCTAAATATTTTCTGTTGCTTTTCAAGAGCCCAGTAATTTTGTTGGTTGGAAAATGATTAATACTTAAAATTTGGTACAAGTTGCTTCAATGTGTATATGTCTTAGTCCATTTTCTGCTGCTATAACAGAATACCACAAACAGGGTAACTTATAATGAGCAGAAATTTATTCGTCCCACTGTTCTAGAGTCTGGAAGATGTAAGAGCATGGCAGCAGCCGCTGGTTAGAGTCTTCATACCACATCATCCTATGGTGGAAGGTGAAAGGTGGAAGGAAAAGAGAACATGAAAGAGAAAGAGAGAGAAAGGGGGCTGATGTCATTCTTTCATCAAGAACCCACTCTTGAGAACACCATTAATCAGTGAGGTTCTGCCCTAATCACTCCTGGAAGGTCCCGCTTCCTGGCACTGTCCATTGGGGATTAAGTTTCTAACTCATAAACTTTGCAGGACACATTCAAACGGCAACATTTTATTAGTTTATCTCCAGAAAACATTGCTTTTTCTTTTGAATGAGTTAGGGAATTGTTTCATTCTCTCTTATTGTTTTTTTAAAATTTAGCTTTTACTTTTATCTATCTTTTTTAGCTTTATTGAGGTATGATTGGCAAAATTGTATAAATTTAAGGTATACAATATGATGATTTGATATACATTGTGAAATGATTACCACAATTGAGTTAGCTAGCACACCTATCAGCTCACTTAGTTACCTTTTTTCTTTATTTTTTTGGGGTGAGACCATTTAGACCAAGCTTGTCCTACCCACGGCCCTCAGGCCGCATGTGGCCCAGGGTGGCTTGGAATGTGGCCCAACACAAATTCGTAAACTTTCTTAAAACATTAAGAGATTTTTTTTTTTTTAAACTCATCAGCTATCATTAGTGTTAGTATATTTTATGTGTGGCCCAAGACAATTCTTCTTCCAGTGTGGTCCAGGGAAACCAAAAGATTGGACATCTCTAATTTAGACTCTTGTTTTAAACACGAACTGAGGGTTCTAAAAGTAAATCAAACAGCATATATCAGCAGCTTCCAATTTGCTTGGTTATCATTTATAATTCTTGGTAAAGTTCAAACATAATCTTTTATATCTCAAATAATATTCCCTGGCTTCTGCAGGTAGGATGTCTAAAATTTGTAATAACAATAACAAATTAATTTTAAATTTCTAGGTACTCTCTTTATTTCTATTGAATGAACTATTGCTTTTAAAGATATTTCTCTTGCTGTTTAGGAGTCAAGTTAATTGTAGATTTGCTGAATTCTCAAAACTGACATTTAAATTATGCATTTAGTGTTTTATAGTCTCCGATATTCAGATTCTGGGTAGATGAGTTTCCAGTTGTTTACCTGTCAGCCTTGTGATTTCGCATGAAGGCTCTCCTAATGTCACAGCTTGGATGTAATCTTGAACTCTATAACTCTGTTTTAACAGAATAACCCTTTGGAAGTGGAATGCTCTAGACCCCACAGGGTCATCCTGTTTTTTGCATGTGACCAGCATCTCCCCGTCTTTGATCTTGTACAGCTATTCGACACACTTTGCAAAGAAATGCAAGAGAAAGAATAAACCTAGATTTTTGCTTTTCTGTGGGGCCCAATGACTACACTACTTATAGAAAACAGACATTGTGGGATCATGTGCCTGGATGGTATTCCCTACAGGTGTGATTTTACTACATGCATGGGTTTACACAGCCCCCAGGTACTCAATCAGTATAATTCACTCTAACTTTCAAATATATATAGAGAAAATGAAACTATCTGTTGCCTTGTGAAATAAGAATATCAGAGCAGATTTTAAAAGACAGATAACTTTTTTCCTAGTTACATATTGTGGCTGGGAAAGGTTTTCCTGTGTGTGCAGCATGGTCTTTTTTATATAGTTAGCCTTTCCTTGTTGAGGAAGGAAAATGGCAAGAGTCAACTTGGTATCATATCACTGACAAGCTTCCCTGTTTGCCATTCCCAAAGATTCACACGAGGTAGTGTAGTGTCACTGAGTTCAGTCTACAGTAGAAGGAGTTGGATTACTTACACACCAAACGTAATCATGGTGGCTGTGGGACCTCAGCATGTATTTCCCATTGCATACTGGAGTGCTGCTTCAGAAGGCATGCATCTAGCCAGACTGGGTAGCCCTTTATTCATGTTCTCGTTTGCATCTTTGGGTACCAGGGATGGGAGAATCCTTTTAAGCAGTGCAGTCTTGCTAGCCCTCTCTAGCAAAGAGTAGAGGTGGGCTGAAGTCAAGATCGACGCTGCAACGTTGTGTTCCCTTGTGATTTGCTGTCAGCCAGCTGTTACCCATACATGCAAAAGGTTGTTTGAAGTGGGCTTGCACGTGTTTCCATAGCAGCAGTCATCTTAGCGATTTCACTCGTTTTTTGGACTTTTTTTTTCCTTTGCTTCTCTGTTTCCCGCTGATGCAGGATTAAATAAATAGCATATTTAGGTCAAGGAAAGAGATGTTTGCTAATATAGATGCTAGGCTAAGCATTCTGGGAGAGCGATTTCTTGCAGCAGATGAACATTCTTTGTGCCTCCCAGCAGCATCTGCAGCAGTGTGGCTGTCTGGCACTGTCTTTCTCATTTTGGGCAGGTTCTGAGATTCAGAACAATCCCAAGCAAATCACAGGAGCCGGCAGTTTTCCAGTAGCCACATGTAAATCTCCTGCTTATTTGTTCTTTGGTATTAAGAGTGAAGCAATCAGCTAGAAAAACGATACTTTAAAGGTTTTGGTGCATCCGAGGTGTGTCCTCTTATGTTTGCACCACCCCTCCTGTTTTACACTCGAGCCTGGATTTTTTGTCAGGCTGTTGAGCAGGAGCGGATTCTAGTACGGCAGCTCAGAGCTTCCCTTCTGTTCTGGTACCGGAGACTGCTTGTCATGAAGATGGTACAGTGGGAGATTGTTTCGGAAGAGCCAAGGAAGAGGATGTGGAAATGGAGTAGAGATTGCTAAAAAACTGAACATCCACACCTTGGGGATGGGTTGCACTACTAGTGTGATTCTGTTTAAAGGCATCCGCACCGTTTTTGAAAGAAACTGTGCTTATATGTGCAAACAGCAAGGAGAGAATAATGCCCTTGAATATACAGCATACAATTGGACAAAAGAAGATTCAGAACTATTGATCTCCTCCTGGCTGGTAAATGCTATCTTGCTTAATTAACAAGTAGTTTAATGGTGTTAGAATAAACTAGTCTTTACTTGTAAAGCAAATATATTTATTTCAGTGTACTTATATGTATGTAGTCTGTGTGTATAAATGGGTAATTAGTGGCCTTAAGTTTAAATTATGAAGTGAGTGTTTGTATGTGTGAGAATGCCATGTATTCATCAAAGCTAAATACATACAGAGAAAGGAGTAAGATATTTTATTAAAGAATAGTTTTCTAATGTAGCGTTATCAGCTTACACATTCTTGGTATAGTCCTATAAATAATATGTGGTAAAGTGTATATTTAGAGTATTATATATGTGAACCCTCTCCCAGCGGTAGTGAATTATGTAGCCCCTTTACATCCCAGTCTTCTAGTTGGCCAGGTTTTTCTTACTAATGGCTTATGGTCAGTCCTTGATGCGGGGGGAGAAATTTAAAGGGAGCATGAAAGAAAACTATGATGGGTATGAGACAAATATTTATAGTTTTATTTTTTAAAAAAACCCAGCTACTTAACATGTTTTGGGGCGAAGGGTCTTGAGAGTGAGAGGAAGTGCAGTTTGACATGACACTTCTGTGATCTGTCCCTTGATCAGGCATGAAAAGGTGTCAAGTCACAGATGGGTGTGCCTCTTGTGGCCTTCCCACCAGCACCAGGCTTGTGAGGAGCCACATATGGGTCTCCTCCTCCCTCAGGATGCCTTGCCATTTTTCCTTCTGTTCTTATCACAGCTTTTGTCAAAATGAGTGGGGACAAATATATCTCAGAGTTTCTGTGTGTGTCTTGCCAGCAGCTGCTTGGTACAGCGAAGCATGCAGAAATGCTGAGACCTTCCTGGCTGGTGAGGCTATCATCTGAGACTGAGAGGGGGTATTGGCATGCCATATGCCCTTGTGATCAGATCGGGTGGTCCCAACCTGTGGGAGCCCAGAGAGAGGACGCATTTTATGGAGGGTCTTATGTTAGCACTTGCAATATGTGGGAGGAAGAAAGGAGAGCATCACTCAAGGCATCATGCATTTTGCAAGTCAGTGTTATGTATAGTTGGAATTTAAGTGGTGCTATATTAACTGCTAAATATTTTAAGCTCTGAGGTATTTTGGAATATGCTTTTGCAAATAACTGGTATTGGAGATTAGAAGGACTAGCTCCTTATAGCGCTCTCTTCCATTAGTGTATCCATAACCCGACAGCCCGGGACCTACTTGGGCCAGTAATGGCAATGCCCCTCCCATGCGGCAAGCTTCTGCTCCCTCAGGCCAGACTGACTTGTCTTTGGTTAACCTGACTTTTAAGAGATTCTGCTTGTTTTTCTTTCCTCTTTTATTGCCTGAGGGGAGAGTAACCTGCCAGGAGCTCTGTCAGAGCTCTGGGTCTGGGATTCTAGAACACGGCTGTCATGCATCATGTCGGCTGCTTTCTGCCCACCACCCTTGCCTGCACCAGCAGGCCATCTGTGCATGTGGCAGAGGTGCTGCTAGATGGAAAGGTGCTCCCTCTCACTCCACACTTGTCTCTCTGTTGGTGTCCTTGCCCTCTGCGGCCTCTTCTGCATGCAGCAGAGTGGCCCTCTGAAAAGGAGTCAGGCCAAGGTCCTCTGCTCTGGACCTTCTGCAGCTCAGGGTCAAATGAAGAATCCTTACAGCGGCCTCCAGCCCCATCTCCAGCACTGCCTAGCACTTCCTCCTTCTCTTCACCTGTGTGCCTCTTTCCTGCTCATTCCTCACCTCGCTGTGGCACCCAGGCTGCCTTGCTGTTTCCACTTCCCAGGATATCTCCACCAGGGATTGCACCATTCCTTGCTTGGCCTTTGCTCAGACCCCCTTCTCAGTGAGGCTCCTAGGACCCTCTGCTTAATCCTAAAATGCCCCAGCACACCTTTCCCCAGACCCTGTATAGTTTCTTCTTCACCTGATGTCCTCTTTGTCCAGAACAACAGCATAAGTGTAGTAATAGTAATTAGTAGTAAGTGTTACTTAAGAGTACACTTATAATACAACAAGAACAAGATTCATGGCCAGGTGTGTGGTGGCTCACGCCTGTAATCCCAGTGCTTTGGGAGGCCAAGGCAGGAGGATTGTTTGAGGCCATGAGTTCAAGACCAGCCTGGACAACATAGCAAGATCCCATTTCTACCAACAATAATGAAAATATTAGCCAGACATATGAAGTCCCAGCTACTCAGGAGGCTGAAGCGGAGGGTCACTTGAGCCTAGGAGTTCAAGTTTACAGTGAGCTGTGAGTGCACCACTGCTCTCCAACCTGGGAAACAAAGCAAGATCCTACTGCTTTAAAAAAAAAAAAAATCAGATCCATGATGTCTGGGATTTTTGTGTGCTTTATTCAGTGCTCTGCTCCCAACAGCTAGAACAGTGCCTGGCTCTATAGTAAATGCTCAGTCGGTGAGGGAATACTGATGAAATGGTTTTATGGTCCTGAACTTGAACTTGGAGAAACTACTGAGAAGGTTAGTTAAAATCACTTATTCTAAAGCCAAAATGTATGTTTTTTTTAATTTTTAGTTTCCCCCAAACAGTAACTGGCTCTCTGTTAATGATCTCTCCGAGCCTGTTGACCATTTCAGTCCCTAGAGGTGTGCTTCTAACCCTTCTGTCATGGCACCACACCAAGAAGTTGTGTGGTTCATGACTGAATGTTCCCTGGGCTTGCAGTGGTAATGACTGACAACTGGATATTGTCCAGACTACCTCTATTGATGACCCATTTCTTAATGGAGCCCTGCCCATTGGTACTTCCTTGGGTCACCCCCATGCAAAGATAGGCATATATGGGTTTGCACCAGGGTTCTCAGCTTGCATGGGATGTCTGTCCTACCTCCAGCTCAGGTGGTGACTCCAGCCTGTGATTCTGCCTTAACTGTCATCAGGTAAGAGCTGTATTTCACCTGCCCTCGGAAAGCATAACCCCCACTTCAGCTACTCATTGTGCACCAAGCCTTTGTGGAGGGAATGTAACATTCATGAAGGATGGCCTAAAGGGCTCGAGGCCACGCATTCTTCTGAAGACCCTGAATGTCCCAGATGTCTATCCATCTGTCAGAGAACCACATGCCTGGTCTGCCTCGTTTGTTTTCAGTGGAGTTTCTGTTCCTGATCTAAGCTTTGTGTTTTTTTCTTGGCCTATACTGAAACACGTGATAAGAAACATACTTCAGAAAGTGGAATCAACTATAAGGATCTTATTGAAGGCATTGCTTACTTGCTATTGGAATGGCAAGAGGCTCTGTAGTATGGTGGTTAAGAGTACTGACTCTGGGCTAGGTGCTGTGGCTAACACCTGTAGTCCCAGCACTTCAGGAGACTAAGGTGGGTGGATAGCCTGGGCCCAGGAGTTGGAGATCAGCCTGAGCAACACGGTGAAACCCCGTCTCTACAAAAAATACAAAGATTAGCTGGGCGTGGTGGTGCATGCCTGTAGCCCCAGCTACTTGGGATGCTGAAGCTGGAGGATCACTTGAGTCCTGGAGGTTGAGGCTGCAGTGAGCTGTGATTACACCACTGCACTCAAGCCCTGTTGACAGAAGGAGACCCTGTCTCAAACAAACAAACAAACAAAAACAGAATGCTGATACTGGAGCCAGCCTTTGGGGTTTGAATCCTCTTAAATTCACAACTTAATAGGTGTATGACTTTGGGCAATTTACTTAACCGCTCTGTTCCTCAGTTTCCTTATCTGCTGTTTGTAGATAATAATGGTACTTGCCTCATAGGGCTATTAAATGAGTGAGTATGTCTAAAGTTCCTAGGTCAGTGTGTTGCACATAAGTGCTAATTGTTAGCTATTATAATCATTGTCATTTCTGTTTTTTGGTGTTCCTTTTATGAGGAGCCCTGGAATAAATTTCTTCCCTTCATAATATGAATGGTTTGTGCTTTTCATGAGGAACTGCTTTGTTTTCATTTTATGTACAGTGTGGTTCATGTAACTGATCCCAGCCAAGTCATCAGTTAACTGTTAAAGCCTATTTCCAAACATATGACCAAATTCTAGCAGGTTCTAGGCTTTTTCAAAATGACTTTCATATTAGCCTTCAACTTTGCTTATTTTTTGTATTACCTGCCATTTTATCAGCCTTTTTCTCATCTGCTTATTAAAATACTTTTAAATTTTATTACATATATATGTAAATAACTTTAAATCCTTTTGGAATAAGTTACAATATAAATTAAAAGGTAAGGCCGGGCGCGGTGGCACACGCCTGTAGTCCTAGCACTTTGGGAGCCCGAAGTGGGTGGATCACTTGAGGCCAGGAGTTCAAGACCAGCCTGGCCAACATGGTGAAACCTTGTCTCTACTAAAAATACAAAAATTAGCCGGGCGTGGTAGCACGTGCCTGTAATCCCATCTACTCGGGAGGTGAGGCAGGAGTGTGGCTTGAACCTGGGAGGTGGAGGTTGCAGTGAGCCGAGATTGCGCCATTGCACTCCAGCCTGGGCGACTGAGTGAGACCCTGACTCAAAAAGGTAAAAAGGGTAAGAGAGAAGCATATAGTGAAGAAAAAGCCTTTTTACCATCACTAAGGATGGCTCTGAAGTAACAAACAGATGTCTTGCGTGCAGGATTTAGCTTTGTAAGGCTGGGGCTGTTCAGGCTCCTACTGGAATTTATATTTAAACAGTGAATCAGCCGCATGGTGGGTGCTACATTAGGAGATGTCCTTATCTGGCAGTTGTGGACAGGCTGAATTTCAAGTATAGACACCTACGTTTTGACTAGTAATTCTACCACAGTTGAGGGACAAGACTGATTTGGGAAGATTTTATTCCTGTGTATAGATTTTTCCTAAAGTATTTCCCCTCTTCTGATTAATTGACTATGTTAGTTTAACTCCTTTAGGATGCAGTCTCGATTGCTTATTTGTGCTGAGTGTACAAAAATGATGGGGACACTGAGACGTGGGACATGCAGGTACTGTTTGAGGACAGGAAGGGATGGCTCAGCCTAGAATCTCCAGTGGAGGTTAGGAAGGAAGCTTGAGCTGAAACAAAACACATCGTCAATTCCATTTTTCCTTGTCTGGGCAAGTTTGTGATAGGCCTAGCCTTATTGGCTAGGATTGACCTATTTTACTCATAACTACTAATATCATATTCCATGTCAGGTAGCTGTGGAAGAACTGAAGAGCTGTTGGATTATTCTCAACATGTTCTGTTTTTGCCAATTATAACTGAAGTGGAAGAACTTGCTCGGCTAGAACTTTAGCAGCAGCTAGGACCCTGTCAGCCGCTTAATAAAGAGCAGTAATACAGGCAAAGTTCTTGTCACGAGGAGAAAACGAACCTGTCTTCAGTTTCTTTTGTGACTTGTTGGGATAATGCAGCTGTAATTTTACCCATTGTTAATTAATATTTCTCTTTTTTTTTTGCCTTATGGCTTTAAAACCTTGAAGTTTTTCATGTCTCTACCATTACAAGATTTCCTAAATGTCTTCAACATGTCTTCAGCCTTTAGTACTGTATAAACTTTTATCAGACCACTTTAATTTCCCCAAACAGTCCCGAAGGACTAAACAGTCTTTTCTAATGAGAAAAACCTACCGCCTATGAAAAAAATCCTTTAATTGATCATGTACTTATTTAACAGTCATTTCTTGAATGTGTGCACTGTACAGAGTTGAAGATGATATGTCCTCTGGCTCCTGAGAGCCCCCATCCTGCTTGTCTGTGTGTTTGGGGGTGGGGACAGGTGGGATCTCAGGGGCTGGCTGAGAGGTGAGTGAATAATCAGGGACAAGGTATGTGAAAATAGAATAATAATACCTGTCAGCTAGAGGCAGGTGGGGAAAGTAGAGGCCAGATCTTGATTATCTTAGGTGTTCTCATGACTTTTTCTTGTACTTTTATGTTGGTTTTATCTGCCTCAAGGTGTCATGAAGGCCCGGAGCCTGCTTGGCTGCCTTCTGGTGCCAGAATACTCCTTGGCGCCACCTCTGGTCACAGCACCATGGTTTGGGTAGGCTGTGTTTTCCATTTTATTTCTAATATTTTTCCTAATGATGCCCGGTGGATTTTGTTGTCTGTTTTGATCACAACAGTAAACCGGGCTGATGTTTTCAAGGAACAGTCTGCTCTGATTCCTCGATCCATTTCCTGTGTCGTAACTAAGATTGCCCTGCTCTATTGTGGCTGCTTTTTGTAAGTGCAGCCAATGTGTGCGAGCGCGAGAGAGGACCAGACCTTTCCCCAGTGCTTTATTAAAATATACTGTCTTATTTATCAGTGGGGTTCCTTTGCTTTAATATTTATTAAACTATAAACCAGTAATACACACTTATTGAAGAAACTAAGCATGCCAGTGTCCAGGAACACAGAGACAACTGCTGTTTTAAACATTTTGAGACACAACCTTTCCAGATTTCATTCACGTATACCACTATTCTTAAAAAAATATGTAACAAGTTGCAATAGACTGAATTGTGTCCCCTACCTCCCTAATTCATATGTTGAAGCTCTAACTCCTAATGGGACTATGTTTGGCAATAGGGTCTTTAGGATATAATTAAGGTTACATGAAGTCATAAAGGTGGGGCCCTAATCTTTTACTACTGTGGCCTTAAAGAGGAAGTGATCCTCCTGGCACCCCCCGCAACTCAAGTGAGGACACTGGAAGAAGCCAAGATAGCCTTCACCAGGCCCCTGACCATACTGGCATCCTGATCTCAGACTTCCAGTCTTAGAATGGTGAGAAAATACATTTCTGATTGCTTAGCCAGCCAGTCTGTAGTATTTTGTTATAGCAGTTTTAGCTGACTTAGATACAAGTAGAGTATAAGAAGAACGTTGTTATGTTGTATAGTCTTTCTTGTATCTTGCTTTAAAGACACTCCACATGGGCCGGGCACAGTGGCTCACGCCTATAATCCCAGCACTTTGGGAAGCCAAGGCGAGCGGATCACCTGAGGTCAGGAGATTGAGACCAGCCTGGCCAACATGGTGAAACCCTGTCTCTACTAAAAATACAAAAATTAGCTGGGTGTGGTGGCAGGTGCCTGTAATCCCAGCTACTCAGGAGGCTGAGGCAGGAGAATTGCTTGAACCCCAGGAGGTGGAGGTTGCAGCGAGTCAAGATCACGCCATTGCACTCCAGCCTGGGGGACGAGAACGAGACTTCGTCTCAAAAAAGAAAAAAAAACATATATATATATACTGCATAATATATCATAAACATCTGTTCATGTCAATGAATGGATATTTATGTCTCATTCTTAATGGTGTCATTTCATTTTATGGATGTAACATATTTTGTTTAACCTATACCCTCTGTTCCATTTTCCTTTCCAATTATAAATGTGATAAATATCTATGCATATGTACTTTAAACATTTGTCCAGTTGTTTTCTTAGCAGATTTCCAGATCTGGAGTAGCTAGGTCAAAATATATTTACTTGTTAAAGGATTTTGGTATGTGTAGCCAGACTGCCCTCCAGAAAGATTATTTTGAGATTTTTAAAAATTCAAGATAAGAAAGTTTATGTTCACCTCTTCTGACTTCAAGCAGTTTGTTTTCATCGTTGCCATTTATGAAGCTGATGATGGGGCTGCCTGTTGAACAGAATACAGTGACTTAGATTGCTGTACACTTAGGCACATAACACAGTCATATCAGGGTTCAAATTAGCACTAATTTTGCCTCTGCTTCTGGAAGCATGATCATGAGCATTCTTAAACATCCCAGGAGAGTTCTGAAATGTTCCATTGTGGGGGCTGGAATGTGTTTGTTCTCAGAGGTCTTCACCCTTTGAGAGTTGATATAGCTGTTTCATGGATATTCAGCAGTAAAGAGCAGCAGAAATACTGAGTAGAAACAGATGAATAAAGCTGCTACTGCTTTCCTCAAGTTGATTTCTATTTCTCCCATGGCTTTAGTGAGAAGCAATGACCTTCTCGCTTTTTATTTTTAATTTTTTAATTTAATTTAATTTAATTTAATTTAATTTAATTTTATTTTTGAGACGGAGTCTCCTTCTGTCACCAGGCTTGAGTGCAGTGGTGCGATCTCAGCTCACTGCAACCTCCCCCTCCTGGGTTCGAGCAGTTCTTGTGCCTCAGCCTCCTGAGTAGCTGGGATTACAGGCACCTGCCACCACACCCAGCTAATTTTTGTATTTTTAGTAGAGACAGGGTTTCACCATGTTGGCCAGGATGGTCTCGATCTCCTGACCTCATGATCTACCCGCCTCTGCTTCTCAAAGTGCTGGGATTACAGGCCTGAGCCACTGTGCCCGGCCTAAATTTTATTTTTTTGAGACAGGGTCTGGCTCTGTCACCCAGGTTGGAGTACAGTGGCACAGTCTCGGCTCACTAAAGCTTCCGCCTCCTGGGCTTAAACCGTCCTGCCACCTGAGCCTCCTGAGTAATTGGGACTACAGGCAATCACCACCATGCCTAGCTAACTTTGTATTTCTTGTAAAGATGGGGTTTCACCTTGTTGTCAGGCTGGTCTCGAACTCCTGAACTCAAGTGATTCGCCCACCTTGGCCTCCTAAAGTGCTGGGATTATAGGTGTGAGCCACCACACCCCACCATGCTTTTTGCTTTTTAAAAGTAACATTTGTTGTCTTTCATATTTAGAATACATAAGTACTGTAGAAAATTTAGAGTCTACAAAGAAGAATAAGAGGAAAACAAAAATCCTCCATGACTCACAGCCCAGACACTAAAGCTGCTTAATTTGTTGTATATGTTTTCTGATTTTTTCTTTGCTTATGTAAATATTAAAAATGGGATCATTGTCCGTAAACGTTTCTGATGCATTTTTAACTTACCATATTTTATTATGAACATTTTCTTATGCCCATAAAGTTCTGCTAAAATATGATTATGATTTAATGTATGTGTAGTATTCCATTGTAATATATGTACTGGAATTTATTTAAATGCTTCTCTGTGGTTCAGTAGTTAGGTTGTTATAAATTGAGATTACAGAAGACATCTTTACCCAAAAATCTGTGTGGATCTATAATTATTTTTGTAGGCTAGATTTATAAAAGTGAACTTGCGAAGGCAAGAATGAATTTTTTAAAGGCCTATTAAGGCATATTGTTTTATTGTGTGATGATTGATCCAAGTGACACTCCTAGCAGCAGTGACTGTTAGTGCTTTTTTTATATATGATCATGGCTAGCATCATTTTTTGCCAGTTTGAGAAACAAAAGATACACCTTTCAAACTCTAAGTCCTTCGTTACATTCATCAGGTGTTTCTCTGTTTTGTCATTTGCCTTTTAATTTTGTTTAATTTCTTTATGGTACTTATTTTACTAACTGAAGTTTGAATGTAAATGGTATACATAACCATCTTTTCCTCTGTGGCTTCTTCCATTACTTTTATGCTTAGAAATTCTTGCCTATCTGAGATCAGATATTCACCAGTATTTTCTTTTGGAATTTGTTTGTTTGTTTATTTACTGTTTGTCTTTTCTCCTCAGGGTTAGCAGACTAAGTCTGTGGGCAAATCTGGCCTGCCATCTGTTTTTGTAAATAAAGTTTTATTGCCACATAGCCACACTTGTTTTTTTTTTATTTTGTCCAGGCCTGCTTTAATGGTGCCAGACTGAGTCATTAGGACAGAGACTTATTTAAGTCAGCTGATAAAGTCACCTGATAAATATTATCAGCTGACCTGAAGTATTTACTAGCTGGCCCTTTGCAAAAAGTTTGCTGTGCCCTACTTTAGTGGATTTAGAATTTATTTGGATATATAGTTTAGTTGAGACCCTAATTTGATTTCCTACTCAACCTCAATACCCATTTTTCCCAGTCCCATGTTGAATAATCCATTCCTTACTCAGTGATTTGTGATACTGCCTTTATTATATTTTACATTCTTTTATATACTAAGCTTTGCAACAATTGGAAGAAAACCCTAAAGCCTTTTCCTTTTTCCCCTACTCCCCATTTTTTCTTTAGTATTCTCTGTGCACTACAGAAGCGAGGTTCTTATCCAGCTGTCAGTTTAATTGCAATTCAGGAAAAATGAAAACAAGAAATTTGGGGAGAGACATAAATTCTATAATTTAAAGATAGAATAAACAGACCATACTGCATAAGTTCCTGAATTAAGTAATCTTATGAAACATATTGGTTAAGATTCAGGAGCTAAGGGTTAAGGTTTAAGTGTACAGTTAATTATATTTGTAGGTTTGTTTCCTCAGTAAATAGCCTGTTCATAAAATAGATCAAGCTTGTCTTTATATGGACTCTCTAGGGGTATTTTGATGAAAGAAAAATTCCAGTGTGGCAGCTGCATCCTCAAGTAACCTTGATTTGAATCTACTTTTTTTTTTTTTGTATATCCGGTCTTTGCTGACAAAAGGAGCCCCAGCAAAATATAAGCAAAGGTGCTAGCAGAGTTTCCAAACAAGGTCTATTCATGTCTGCAGGAAATATATCTGTATGTTTATAGATGAAGAGTACATTCTGATTTTCCTTTTATACATTATGCAAATTCTAAGGATAATTAGTTTCCCTCGTTAACTAGATTTTATAGTGTATATGAAGGTTTGGATATGAATATGTGTGAAGTACATGTGACTCTGTGTGTGTGTGTGTGTATAGTTTTTTGGTCAGTTCAGTACTAGAATATTGGATAAAGGTGTATTTTACTATTTTTCAAATGTCAATGAACAATGAATGACCTCATCCTAGGATATGTTTCAATCAGCATTTGTTTCTCTGCCAAGGAAAAACACATATCCTAGGAGACTCAAAGTAAAAATGGCTTGTGAACTGAAGCAGAGGGACCACTTGGAGCCAGCTGCTGATGATAGGTGTTTTCTCTGCTTCTTGAGTAGGTTCTGCCTTTGCAGAGTCTCTAGTGAGAGTGTTTATGGGATTCTCAGATGCAGTCCTATATGCTAAGTAGTTTTATGGATGTTTAGTATTCCCTGTATGTTTTCTAGGCTTATGAAACAGGTAACAACATTATCAAAGACTCAGTCTTGTAACTTATTATTTCTCTATGCTTGCTTTATTGTTGAAGAACAACTGGAAGAGAATCCTGAGGTCTTTTCCTTGTTCTCCCCCAACCTCCCATATTTTCTTCAGTTCTCAAACATCCACTGGATGCTTGCCAATTACAGGGTGGTATGATATGAAAGAACCATAATCTCTGCTCTCAGAGGGCCTGTAGGGCTCCCACATGGGATATGGGCCATGATGGGGGTAAGCACAGGTACCACAAGCACCTACGAGGGGCTCCTTGTAGAAGGACTTAACCAGGTGAAGGAGAAGGAGAGGGACATTTCTGCAGAGGGAGCAAAGTCCCAAGGAGGGAGAGCTGAGGGCTCCTTGGTGCTGCTAGTAATTCCACAGTGCTGGAGGGGGCTTATCGGGCTGGAGGACAATGGTGGGAGTACGGGGGTGACCAGTGAGGCTGGAGAGGTAAGCAGGGGCCATATCATGGTGGGTCTTGTTGGAACTTTATTCCTTATTAGAGGGAAGCCATTTAGTGAAGGTTTTAAAGAAACATGTTCATGTTTTTAATGAATCTCATACTGTACTTATCCTGCAGGGTGGATAACGGCTTAGAGAAAGGAGAGGTCTCAAGATAGGAATACTAGTGAGGAGGTCATTGGAGGGTCACAGGTGATGGTGGCCTGAAGCAGGTGGTGGAGGAGACAGAAGATTTAAGAGAGTGTTAAATGAGAGATTTGGCAGTTAAATAAGAGAGGAAGGAGTCAAGAGTGTTCATATTTGTGCCCTGGGCACCTCCAGGGAGCCACCTGCTGAGCTGCGAGCACTGAAGGAATGGATCAGGAAGAACTGGGAAAGGAGGATTTCAGTTCCAGACATCTTGAGTTTGAGGTTTAGTGCATCACAACATGTAAACCAGTGGGATGCGACTAGTAGGACCATAGCTAGAGTGTGGATCCCAGCATGGACAGATGTCTGGTAATGAAGGATGGAAGGGGCCGAGGTCTCCTGGTGAGCATGTTCAGAAGGCTAAAGTTATCATGCAGTGTTCCAAGGGCCCTGGAAGGGACAGGAGAAGGAGCTAGGAAAGGAGCCTGGAGCTGAATGCTCAGGGATAGGAGAGCCTGCTGTGCATCTGGAAACAGAAGCTTAGCTAAAGAAATAAATGCCTACAGCTTGAAGACCTCTGTCTGAGCATGTTTGTTTAAGCCTGTTGCCTCTAGTTCACCAAGACCGTCGTCTTTACTATCCACAGGAACATTTAACAAAATATGTTATGTGCGCACCATCCTTTTAGGCACAACAGAATTTCAAGGTATCCCCTCGGCCTCGAAGGGGCTTATGTAGTAGATTGGGGAAAGAATTGATCATTGAATAAAGCCATTTTCTTCTTCTTCCCCCTCCCCTCCCTCCATCAGAAAAGCAGACTTTTATTGTTAACTAGTTATGCAGTGTTCCAGCTCTTTCTGTCTATTTACTCGTTCTATCCTTATGACAACCCCCCTGATGTAGAAACTGTGGTTGCCTTTATTTTATAGATGTGGAAGCCAAGGGACAAAGAAAAGGGTAAATACTGTTTAAAGTCACACAGCAAGCGAGTAGGACGAGCCAGGATTCAAACCTGTCACTTAGTTCCAGAGCTCTGTGTGCTCTTTCTGTCCATGCCACAGAGTCCTGGGTGTCAGCTGAGCTTAGCAGACAGGTGAAGTCAGGACAGGGCATGGAAAAGTTCTCAGAAATGAGCGAACCCCACGACAGTGGGAGAGTGAGAAAACGATGAGACAGAGTTGAATGGGGAGCCTGGACTAGCGTGGAAGCAAAGGTAACATTAATAGAAAAAACTTGCTGAATTCCATGAGCAACCAAAGGCTGTGTGGACGCACTGACCAGGGACCATGGAGAAGGCTAGAAGAGAAGGTGACACCTGAGCTGGGTTTGAAGGATGAACACAGATGCCTAGGAGGTTCGAGTGTGGATGTGGGTGGGGAGGACATTGCCCCAAAGGTAGTAGTGTGTTCTGTGATGCTCAAGGAAGCCTGAGAAGCTCAGCCTTTGGAATGCTCTGGCCAATTTGTGCAGAGCTACACACGTGGGCTGAGAAATTTGTGTTCAAGCCTGGAGGCCTGCAGGCCCCTGATGGGAGTGGTATTAGATCCTCCTCTCTCATCAGAGTGGGATCAGAATCAGAAAGGGAAAGACGGGGAGCAGGAGTGAAAGCTCTGAGCCCCCACACAAACCCTGCGGCCAAGGGGATGAAGGGAAAGGGTCAAACTGGAAGAGTTTTCATGGATTTACTTTTTACTAGAATTTACTTGACTGATGCACACTGGAAGTGAATGAGGGAGCAGGGGTAACAGCGCTCCATCTTCTGACTCCCAGGTAGTGGTGCCCTTGATCAGATGCAAGTGCAGAGGAAGGACGGATGTAAACGTAGGTGGGGAATGGAGCGGAGAGGTCAGGAACTCACTCTTGGTCTTGCTAAGTTCGAGTGCTTGAGGAGCTTTCAGGTCAAGGACAGATCCAGCTTTCATAGAGCCCCAACGTTCTTGCCAGTTGGAAGTTCCTCTTTAAGAAAGCGAATAGAAAATTGCAAATACCAAGCAAAGTACGGGACCATAGCGGGGAGCCCCTGCTAGGGAGCATGCGGACGCTTGAGCTTCCATAACTTCCCAACCTGCTCCTGCCTCATGGCAGATATCTCAGGCTGTCCGGTCCTCTCTCATGTCTCCATGCTGTGTCTTCCTTGGTGTCAGAAAGGCCCCAAGTCCTCCTCTCTCAGCCATAGGCTGGTCATCATCTTGTTTTGACTGTGAGAGCTAATTAAGTTAATCCAAGGGTTTTTACCTTAGTGTGATGTCTGGAAAGACCCATACACTTACGGCATGCCTTCTGATTTTCCCACAGAAAAAGTTACCCTGCTGCCTCTTCTAACACACAAGAGAAACTGAAAGAAAAAGCCACAAAGGGCTTGTGTGGGATGAGGGCTCCAGGCTGTGAGCACTACCCATGGCAGAAAGAGGGTGAAAAGATACTCTCTCCATTTAGATTGTCAACAGGACTTGGTGGCTGTGTATATAACGGGCACAGCACTTCCAGCTTTTCCTGTTATTAAGGAGTTCTGGGGAACTAGTTTACCTAAAGTCCCTCACTGAGAACAAAAATTTTAAACCAAATTTAAGTGGTTTCTGAATAGAGATTACAAGTGGTTTCATACCAGCAAGTAAACGTGAGGCAGTATGTTTAAATAATTATCCCACTACTACTTATGAAGTGAGTTCTGTAGATAGGAGTGGAGAAAGAAACCTTAGAATCATTGTTTAGTCTGCATCTTTCACTGCTCAGACTGAAGGCCTTTCCTTGCTGAGAGGTAAGTGCTGATGCCACCAGGGATAAGGGTATATTTGGGGAAATGCACAGAAGCCCCTTCTTGTCCTTTCTTGTTCTCTTTTCTCCTGTTGCACCTTGGCCTCTGGAACCCTCCACTGCAGAGCTCACCCTCCTGCCCTAGGTGCTCCTGAGCTCCACCCCCCTGTCTTTTTTCACTGTCAGAACTTAACTGTTTCTGCGTGTGAATGACCTCGGCTAGATGTTAGGTTCCTATCTGATTTTTTAAAATCACACTATGGTATAAATAGCTAATAGACTTATATCTGCTAAAGGGTATTTGCATTTTGGAGGGGAGTTTGTTAACTGAGGGTGGCACTGGAGGTGAATATGGAAGGTTTTGGGGCATTTTGTCATTCATTTCCGAGTTGCAGAACAAATGGAGTCTGTATGCCAGCCCATCTCTGTGCGTGAGTTTCAGTTTTTATTGCGAGTGAGGAGGAGAATGCTTTTACCTCATTTTTCTTCTTTCTTTTTTCAAGTATATGACAGTTTTCTGGAGCAAATTTCAAATGTTTAACTGTGGAGGGCATGGGATTTTTAATGGCCTTCCCTGCTGTATCTTGCCACCTGCAAGCCACCCTCTACTAAGCTCCTCTGCCAAGCCCTCAGGAGGAGAAGTTTGGGAATCTAGCATCTTGCTTTGAAAGGAGCTGAACACATCAGCAGATTGCACTGCTGGTCCTAACATCCTGGGGCCTTGTAATGAGAGGACAGGAAGATACTGCTTTCTCAGTCAGATGCATGACCTGCTGGGGTTCTGGATTCTGTTCAGAACTGAGTGTTGCATCTTCAGAAGGACACATCATGGCAGGAGAAGACTCAGAGAAGGGCTGTGAAAAGGATGGTGGCATACTAATAATGAGAGTTGGTGGTAGGAGCCCCATCTGCGTGTATTTTCTCACAGATCCCAGAGTCAGATCAGGTCATCTTGCTTTTACCAAGCTGATTTAGGGGGTCAGGTAGGTTGGGTATTAAGGCAGGCAGAGCCCTAAACATTTTAGCTACTCCCCAGAAGTGTACATCATTGTCTTGTTGCTTTTTTTTTTTTTTTTAAACCAGTTCTTTGCCAAATAACAAGCCAGGGAGTGGTCATGGTGCCTGGGAACTTTGGTGCAAGAGATTTGATACTGAATTTCCGTTTTCACTTTTCACCCTTAGCATTCAGCCACCTTTTGGACTGGACTGTTGTGTTACAGAAGGATACAGGCTTCTGTCCAAATCATACTCTTTGTGACCAGTTTTGTAAAACAAGTGGAAACTCTGATAGTTTGTGCAGATGCATGTTTATCTGAAAAGCACTGGACACCATCCAAAGGCAAAGTCTGCAGGAATGGTCTTAATTTTGAAAACAATCTCTCTTTGCATCAGGAATTTAAACCTTTTTTCATTTTTATAATTTCGTAACACCCTCTCTCTGTTAAAAAAGAAACATTAAAAGAAAGAAACATTGAGGATAAGTTTTAGCACTGTTTATGTTGTCTGTCCTGCAACCCCAGACACGTAGGACTTGGCTCAAATCAGGCAATTAGAGAATTCAGGAGAAGGCCAGATGATCTGGAAACAAGCAAGGGAAATCATCGTTCAAGAATTCCTTCTATTAGGAAATGAAATTTTAAAAGCCAATTTAAAACTATTTTTGGTTTTCTTGTTAAAAAAGGTTGTTTTGGTATCCTCACATTAGTCATCTTCCAGAGTGTGGTGTGTGTGTGTGTGTGTGTCTGTGTGCGCGCGTGTGCACATCTGTTCGTAATTTGCTCCTATGACCTGTGTTCCAGGTCACACATTCACCCTCTGAACATGTGAACAAGAAGATTAATTAGTTGGAAAGACTATTCAAGGAACTCAGGGAATCGCCCCACCAGGCTTTTATTCCCCACATCTGCAGTGTCTTAGCCTCCTTTGCCAGTGACTCTCTGAAGTTAGGGTTAGGTCTTTTTATCATAAGAGTTCAAGGGGGAGTTGATATGAATAATTGACTTCCTGTCACCCTGTTATCTGTGGTTAGGTGATTCACGAAGCAAAAGTGTGAGCCAAGCTTGCTTCCCTTTCTCCAACCCCAAGGACACTATGGTTGGCTTCCTCTGCCACCCACTTACTGTGAGTTTGGGATTGCAAACTAATTTTGACAGTGGCCCAAAGTGAAACACCATTAGGAAGATGAGCCTGGTTGCTCAGACCCACAGGGAGATCTGGAAGGCCTTGGATTGTCTGTGCCTTCACCTCTCTCCATGACTGCTTGATAATCATTGGAGGGTGAGCTGAGGGGTCCCAACGAGTCTGTGCCTACTTTAGCAGTTGGACGATTAGGGGCCATGCAGCCTAATCTCAGCCCCATTTGAGAGTGTTGCTCCTCTGTGCCTGGGTGGGTGATGGATTGGAAGAGGCCAGGTGGGTAGGGTAGGGGACTGACCTGGACCATGCTTCCTGTACCACAAGGCTTCCTCATTCATGGATTTCACCAAGTCTCTTGGTTCGGAAATTCTTAAAAGAGTTTTGGCAGCTTGGTGTGGGACTCTGCCTGGATGATTCAGATGGAAAGCAAGGCCGGGAGTGCTGTAAGTGCACCCGAGGTTAAAAAGGATTGTCGAGTGCGCCACACATAATTCGTGCCAGGTGTTTCCCGTTTGTCTCTATGCCTAAGTCTTAGTGGATAACCAGAGGGTGAGAACAGTTTGCATCTTGAGGGTAGGGTGGCTCCTACCTTCAGGGGCTTCCACTTCATTTAGTGAATTGAGACATGTGCGCTGTGGGTGTCTGGGTGCCCGGAGCTTGCTGCCCCCTGTCTGGCTTCTCTGATGATACATGCCTGCCAGCTGCCATCACCCTTGCCCCAAGGCTCCACCGTCTATCCTGGCCCCACCTCAGCTGTTCTCATCCGTGACTCATTCACAGAGGTCCACCAAGTACAGAGGAAAAGCTGAGGAGAACGGTAGGTGTCACATGCATGACACCCTCACCATCACCCTGGAGATGTTTGTGTGGTTTGCAGCAAATCTTGGAAGAGCAGGATGGCCTCAGCCCTAGTCTGAGAAAATCCTTGGGGCTTTTACAGAGATGATCCTGGGGACTTAGCAGAATTTGCTGTGTTGGTCAAGGGTGGGGCTGGGCCAGTGCCACACTTTGGCAGAACAGACCCCTCCTTAGCTACGGGGCTGGAAAGCAGCATGCTTCTCAGTTATTCTCCCAGAATCCCCGCATGGAAGTGTTTTCTATTATATAACAAAGACGCACAAAGTCAGGGGGCGGCTGGAGTATTCCTGACCAGCCAGGGCTGGAACTGCAAGCCAGCAGTGCACAGAGACAGGAAAACAATTCCCACGAAGAACAATGAAGGCTGCCCATGGCAATCCCTGGAAATAGTCTGATGTGGATGGAGGGAGGGAGGGAAGTGTTGAGAGACCAACGAAGGATGTCAACAGAGTGGGCGTTTTGAAGACAAACCTCATTTCACATTGCTGCTGGTCTGCTCTTCTTTCACATGTGGCAAACAGGAATCTAGTGGTCAGCCGGGAGACTTACCGTCATGCCCTTGAGAGAGGTCTTTACAGATGTTTAGGCAAAGCACCTCTGAGGTGCGGGGCTCAGCAGGACTGAGCTGGTCAAAGAAAAGGCTTTAGTTAGAACTTTGAGCTGAATTGGTAAGTTCTTTTTCACTCCAAGTTTTCGTATTGTTTGCATCTGGGCATGGGGTGGGTGAACCCTGCCTGAATAACCAGAGGAAAGTGAGGTGATCCACAGAGGGCCGCAGCTCGGCGATTTTACGGTGTTCACTTTAGTTCCTGAGCGTTGTGGGTCTGCAGGCAGCAGGAGCAGGTGCCCTGTGAAGCGGCGTATTCTAGGGTAGGTGCCCTGTGAGTGTCTGCTGCACACATTGACCACACGTTTGAGAAGCCCTCTTTTCCTTCTTTTCCTCTGTCCTCTTGTAGAAACCCTGGATAGTCAGCACATCTCCCAATACTCCTTTCCCATTCAGGTTGTGGGAGGGGCGCACGTGTCTTTTCTTGTCTTCTTTCTGTTACACCAGCTGAGGAATGAGAACCGATCGGAGTTTCTTTGGATTTCAGAAGACCCGCATTTTTGGGGTAAAACTATGCTGTTTGCTTTACCATTGGTAGAGCAGCTTAATTCCAAGTTATTATAATAAAAAATATAAACAATAAAACCAAGGAAGGGAAAGGATTAGATCAGGGGTGTCTGATCTTTTGGCTTCCCTGGGCCACACTGGAAGAAGAAGAACTGTCTTGGGCCACACATAAAACACACTAACACTAATGATAGCTGATGAGCTTTTAAAAAATGCAAAACTCATAATGTTTTAAGAAAGTGAAAGTTTACAAATGTGTTGGGCTGCATTCAAAGCCATCCTGGGCCCCATATGGCCCCGGGCCGTGGGTTGGACAAGCTTGGATTAGATTATCCCCTCCAGGTCAGAAATTCTTTGATTTTGAAATCGATTATTAGAATATATGGGTAATTGTAAGGCCTTGTAAGGCACAGTCCAGTTGGAATGTGAAATATGTATTTGTGAAGAGTTAAATAGTTATGTAATACTAGTATTGATCTCAGCTCTAGATGGCTTACAAGGTATAACATAAGTCAGCTAGTGATTAATTGCTGTTAGTACTACTTGGGGTCTGGAAAAAGATGTGTGACTGCTGTCTTAGTTGTGTTCTGCTTTGTGCCGTGGACACAGTGTGAGTGAGAAGGATGGGTGGTGGTAATTACCAGCAGCACTTGTATTACTGAGGGCTCCGTCGTTGGCCAGCGTACTCTTTTTAGGTGATGTCATTTGCTTTCATTGTTTTAGCCACCACCTGCCTGTATGTGGTCATGACTCTGCTTGCATCTGAAGGCCTATACCTCATCCCAGTGTGTATATGTCCATATGCCTTCTGCTATTTAAAGCCCTTTGGTGGCTTTCCATTTAGCTCAGGTTGAAATATACAGTCCTCAATACGCCTATCACGACCAACAAGGCCCAGTATGATCTGCACCGTGCTTACCCCACCAGGCTCATCGTGTGCTGTTCTCCCCTGGACCACTGCACTGAAACCTCATGGGCCACTGTTCAGCTCCTCAAAGAGGGCAAACTATTCTGCACTGCAGGGCCTTTGCACGTGCTATTTCCCCACTCCTCAATTTGCGCTAACTCAGCCACTGTTCAGAATTCACTCCTCCTCCTAGCCATGTCTAAAAGTATCTTCCTCAAAGGAGGCTTATTTAACCTAAGACTAGGTAAACATCTTCTACTTTTCTTTCATTGCACTTAACACAATTGTAAATAAACTGCTAATTGTGTTGCTAGTTGTTTACTGGTTGATTTCATTGTGGTCTCTGGGTATGCTTGTAGAAAGCCTGGTCAGCACATCTCCCAATACGCCTTCCCTCCAGCCTGCTTGCTGGTGTATGTGATGACCCACTGTAATGTTATTACTTCACGCAGCACCCCAGCATTAGCTTTTCTTGAGTGAAATAAATTAATAGCAACAATCTGCAAACAAAGATTTCCTTGGGAACGGTGTTTTGTTTCTGTCATGGTGTGACTTGGAGTCCGCAGTGACTGATGGGCCTGCACGTGTGTCTATCTAGCAGATACACTTCTAACAGCACAATTCACATCCTAGTGATTTTTTCCCCATGTATACATTTCTTTAGAGCACCTGAGTTGTTTATGCAATTTCCTGTTTGTCAGAGGGTAATAACTATACCTCACTAACTTAGAATTTTTCACTTGTTTACAATTTCAAGTGAACAGAAAAGTAAAACTTAAGTGTTTAGTATTTTTGAGCTTCTAGAATATTTTAATATGTAATAATTATGTATTTGACACAAAGAATTGGTTACCATATGTATGTTCCTAATTTTTTTGTAGAAGTCATACAAAAGAATATATAGAAAGAAAGGGGAGGAGGAACTACCACTTGATATACAGACAAAAACATTTTACTAGGAACACAATTAAGAGGAAGGAATAATGAATTAATTGATCTTGATCAGGGATATAATTATATATTAGATATGTAATTACATAATGTATACACTCATATATCTCATTATGTATGAGTAACACAATTATATGTGAATGTAGCATGAATACACTGAACTCTCTAGACACTCATTCCTTTGTCACAGAAGAAAATTCACATTTGAAAAGTAATTTTCCTGGTAGGATTGGCGCTGCATTTCTCAGCCTTAGCACTGCTGACATTTTGGGCTGGATAATTCTTTGTTGAGGGGGCCGGTTTCTGTATTATACCATGTTTGGCAGCATCCTTGGCCCTACCCAGTATATGGCAGTACAACCCCCCCTTTTGCAAGTCATGACAGCCAAAAATGCTTCCAGATAGTGCCAAATTCCCTGCAGGAGGGCAAAATCACCCCCTGTGGGGAACCACTACATTAGAATACCTGATGCTTCAGGTTACAAAGGAGAAGTGCTCAAAACAAGCCCAAGTGGGCAGAACAGCTTCCATCCTAGGAGATGGTGGGCACCCCAGCTTCTGTTGAGACTCATGCCAATAGCCCCTGTAGTAGACTTTTCTAAAGTGGATAAAGTGTAGTCCATTGATTAATTTTTTTATTTTAAAGCATTTTTATTTTAATATATTTCTTGGTCTTTAAGGATCATCCCAAACCCAGCTTTGCAAGGAGCTCTTCCTTCAATCACCCATTTACTCCTGTGGATTACTCACAATCTCACATTGCAACTTGATGATATTAAGGTATATTGTTGAAAGTAATGGCATAATATTTTTTTCTCTTTGAAGTACAACTTATTTACTTCCTTGAATTTTCAACATAAGCAAATTTCACATATTAGATAATTCTAACTACAGTGAGAGAAAATATTTAATAAACTTTAAAAACCAAACTTTTTATTT
>NW_012114252.1:9485877-9492288 GCF_000951035.1 Colobus angolensis palliatus | reverse complement strand
TTTTTAGAGACAAAAACACTTCCTAAAATCTTTCGCCAGCATTCACTTGGACTCAGCACTAACAGCTTGTGTCAGTATCTTGCACTTAGCTGTCCCTTCCAGCCATTTGGTTATTATCTTGCCTGTCTGTTCACACACTTGTGGTGGACATGGAAATCTGGTGTAGTCATAAACTAGGCTGTGGCTTGTAGAATGTTGTCTGCAGTGATCTTAGAGATTATCTAGCCCACTGCCGTATTTCACAGATACTCAGGGAATACTAACATCTGACTTTTAATCCTTTTGGTGAGTTGGGAAATGCTTTTTTTGTTTTTGGTCTGTCCTGAATAGTGGGAATTGAACTACTGGAAAGCACTCCTAGTGAAGACATGTTGTTTTCCATAGTGACTTCCTTCCTTCAGTGATCACAAGCCCATCAGTCTTCCTTTCTTTATCGTGGGTTGTTATTTCTGATTGCTTCTCTCCAAGACAGCCACCTAAAATAATAGACACTCTCAGTAAATTATACAGCTCTTTCTAGGAACAATTTTAAAAATTTCCTGCCTCTCAAAGGCTACTGTGAAGTAGATTTGAAGGCAAATGTTACTCTGCTTAAATTGTTTCTCGTGTCACATAATGAGATAACAATATATGGGTAGAGAATCTGAGAATTAGGAATTTGGAGTCTCATATGGGGTCCGTAATGATCAAGTTACCATATTATGCCCCTGTCATTTACCCAGGAATTGTGCTGATAATTAAAGTATTAACTACCAGATACCCATATTTACTTTAGAGTAATTATTTCTATTACTGCATATGCTGTGGAAAAGAGGCTGTGTTTTACACTTCTCATTGAGGAGGCAGAGTCCAAACTCTTAGCTACAGATTGCAGCTGTCTTCATTCTGATTCCACCTACCTTTCTGGCTTTTTCTCCTGCTTTCCCACGCTGGGGGTGCTGCTTCACCTAAAGTCTTGCTGTTTGTCCCAAACACACCATGCTGTTTCAGACTTCCACACCTTTCTGGATATGTACTTCCTTTTTGCTTGAACACCTTTTACTCTCTTCACTGCTTCAGAACATCTTGCTTATCCTTTAAGACTTTGCTTTTTCAAGTTTGCTTCCTGGGCCAGCAGCATCAGGAGAGCTGTGGCTTCTCGGTTGCTGTATTAGTCCTTTCTCATGCTGCTAATAAAGACATACCTCAGACTGTAATTTATCAAGGAAAGAGGTTTAATGGACTCAGGGTTCCACATAGCTGGGGAAGCCTCACAATCGTGGTGGAAGGCGAAGGAAGAGCAAAGGCACGTCTTATGTGGCGGCAGGTAAGAGAGGTATGCTGGGGAACTCCCCTTTATTAAACCATCAGATCTCATGAGACTAATTCATGAGAACAGCAGGGGAAAAACCTGGCCCCTTGATTCTCTTACCTCCTACCGGAGCTCTCCCATGACAAGTGAGGATTATTACAATTCAAGGTGAGATTTGGGTTCGGACGCAGAGCCAAACCATATCAGCTGCATTCTAGACCTACTGAGTAGACCTGCCCAGCTGAAGGGAAGCTGGAAGGGGAGGCTCATGGTAGCTCCGAGGAGGGGTTGGGGGAGATCGGAGTGCCTTTAAGGAGCTGACACTCCCACATAGACCGCCTGAGCTGGATCTTCTGAGAGGATCAGAAGAGGGCCCAGTAGGCTGTTTTAGCAAGCTCTCTAAATGATCCTGACATGATCAAATTTGGGAACCACCACCTTTTAGACACTGTTCAAATAGCACTTCATCTCCTGAAGCTTATCCTGATAACTCCTCAACAGGTAGTCAGCCATCCCTCTTGTTGTGGCATTTTTTTTTTTTCACTGTATTAATTAGGGTAGGCTAACTGCTGTAGCCTCGACTGTACGGGTTTATTTCTCGTGTGTGACATGATCCCACTGGGTGTACATGCCGTGGTCTTCCATGCGATGATTAAGCAGCCTGGCTTCTTCTATCTGTGGCTCCTGTGTAGCCAGGGCCTCAGGCTCCTCCAGATTCCCTGCCTCCAGTGGCCCCACAGGTGGAGAGAAAGCAAGGATGTCAAGCAGCATGTTCCGTGACTGTGCCTGGACTCTGCAACCTTATTGTTATTATTTTTTACTTTTTTTCTTGGGCCAGAACCTAGTGACATAGTTTCAGCCTAACTGCCAAGGATACTGGAAAGTTGACTGCCTAGGAAGAAGAGACAGGATTGGAGATTGTCTAGTCCAACACTCTTCACTAAAAATATAATATGTTTATATATGTAATTTATATTTATACGTATAATTTTACGTTTTCTGCTAGCTACATTAAAAACCATAAAAAGAAACAGATAAAATCAATTTCACTAACATATTTAACCCAGTATATTCAAATAGTATTCAATAAGTAATCAATAAGAAAACTCTTAAGATATTTTACATTCTTTTTGTCACACAGTCTTTGAAACCCAGTGTGTATAGCACATTCAGGTTGAACTAGGTAAATGTGAAGTAGCCCCGTGTGGCTAGTGGCTACCATATTGGCCAGCACAGGTCTAGCTACTCCTGTCACACTTGTTATTGAAACTACTTGTTTGCATCCCTTTTTGTCCACTTTCAGACATCATACTCCTGAACTAGATTGTGTGTTCCTTATTTCCCAATCCTTGTGCAGCACTCTGTGGTTAAGAAATGCTTGCTGAGTGATTAAGCAGGGAAAGAATTTAATGCATGAATCCATCCATTAATGAATGGATTAATGAGTAAATATGGGAGAGCATTCCTTTTGGTTCATTTGACTACTTTCATGAGAGTCCTAAGGTGTCCTCTTTTGTGGTAAGTCCTGAGTCGCATAGAATATGACAAAATTAGTATCACAATAGAAGGAAAAAGTGAGCCCATTAACTGTGGTGCTCATATGTATGGCTGAATTGCAGTGAGTTTGAGCTGAAAAGAACTTGACCATGGGATTGTCTGTCCTCATTTTTGTGGATGTGTGTCCCTGAGATAAGTGGAAACATGGAGGTGGCACACCAGCCTTGGGGAGCAAATCCACCAGCATTTGTGGTCTCCTTAACTCTCTTGCAATTAATCTAGAAGTCTCATGTTTTTCCCAAATTAATGAATCGCTATAAGCTGTAGTCATATGTGCTGCAGTTATTTCAAAATGAGTTGTTGGAGAATGTGTTATTTAACATAGTCTCAATTTTAAAATGCTGCCAAACAAAACTTGCTTAAAATTTTTTATTTTACTGTCTTTTCTTCAAGTCTTATACCAGGGAATAGACAAGCTCATGAAAGTTATATCAATACAGTGTCTGAGTAACAGATGCTGTTTAAAAGGAAACTAATAGTACATGAAGCCTGTAACACTGGATGGGGCATTATTTTCATTGCAGTGAATTGTGAAGAATGCGTACGGAAGACGTGACTTCTGCATTTTTTTCCTCTTATGGTGAAGAGAAAGGAAAGCCTAGAAATGCCTTTACTCTTCTCTAAACAGATTGGTTCATTGCTTTTAGTTACCATCCTATGGTGGCCACACATTGGAACTTGAGTAAGAGCTTGTAACTGAGCCTGTGAGCAAGTAAGGAGTTTGTGACTGAATTGTAGGCAGCAAAACACTAGGGTTGGTTTTGTTCTGGGAAAGTATACTGCTAAGCAAGTGTTTCGATATGTGATCACACAATTACAAATATTTGAAAGCTGTATGAATATTGTACTGCTCTGTAGGCCCTTTTTTATTGGTTTGAAATGGAAAGGCATTTTACTTGAGGGGAGAAGGAGGAGGAGGGGAAGAGGGGGAATGGTGATTCTAAGACTTTGTATAGCGTGAACCCTATACAAAGCTTTCTTTTTTCTAAAAAAGTCAGTTAAATAGAAAATGATCAGTCATTAATAAGTATTCCAAATACCATGGCATTTGGAATAAGGCTAAGGTGTGTGTCCTGTCTTGCAGAGGATGGTAAACTTTTGACTTCAATCTCTACCCCACTCCACCTCCCACTTTCAGCCAAATACCCTCTTATGTGTCATATCTGTGCAGAGATATTTCTGGGAACCCATTCGTGTTTCCTTGTCTTGGATCTGTGTTTAAACATTGTGGGTGTTCTTCCTGTACCTTAAGTTGTATTAAGACCAGTGATTCCGAAACATGGGTGGGTAATAGCCTGTAGCATAGGTCTCATCTGGGGAGTTGTGCAAAATTCAGATCCTTGAGCCTCAGCTCAGGATTCTGATTCAGAAGTTCTGGGTGAGGTCCTGGAATCTGTGTTATTATTATTATTATTATCATCATTATTATTAATTTTCAAGCTCCCAAAATGACTTGAGGCAGAACTAGGTTTGGCAACCCCTACAAGACAGGGGTCTTGGCTTCACCTTACTTTTGCTGGAATACCAAGGAGGAAAATATTCTTTGAGATGGAATATTCTGTAGGGCCTCATGAAGGAGGACAGCCTTCCAAGGTGAGTAGGCATTTGACAGGTTAAAATCAGGAAGAGATGGGAGAACATTGCAGATTGACAGCATTTGTGGAGACATGAGGTGAGGCTTCAGGAGGCAACACAGTGTTCTTACTGCAAAGGTTTGAGCCGGGAGTGGTGAGGAAGAGCCAGGGTGTGTCAGCCCTGAAGACACTGGCTGAAGGGTGGCCCCGGGCCAGTGGTTGCAGTTCAGCACATGGGATGCTGTCCTACCCCGGAGCGAGATCTCCAGATTCCTTCACCACTTCTTTCCACGAGGGAATTAATGTGGGAGGAGGAATCCCTGCTCTTGCTTCTGCATTTCCTCTTTTCCTCCCTCTGTTCAATACTTTGCAACCATGACGAACTTCATTTATGTGTGCACAAAAACGTAAAATAAAAAAGGTTTCAATACAGTAGGGTTTGGGTCCTTTGCCTAGATTGCCCTGTATTATCTTCTAAAGAAGAAGAACATTGAGCTTGAGTTTTAAGTCTTTACAGTTACAGTGGATGGTATTTGAAGATCTGGTCACTTGTACCTTTAAAAATGGGTGTTGATTTTGTCTCTCTGGTCAAGGAATGTAAAAATTGCCTCTAAAGAATCTATTTAAAATAGTTTTGCCACGTACAGCTGTGGCCTTGAACCAGTTCTTTAACTTCTGTGTCTCACTCTCCTCCTTTGTAAAATAAGAGACCTGTCTCAGGGTGGACGGAGGACCAGATATAGTGCTTATCCCAGTACCACTGGAACTTGAGGCAAAAGAAAATAACCTGGAATACTGTTCCTATTTTTATTTCAAGTTTTGACTGTTTATCATGGCTTTTGGATGGTATTATTTTTAAATTTAAGTATTTCATTAAAATAGTACCTTAATTACTGAGTTTTTAATACTCTTATAAATTTTTTTCCCGAAATGAATACCTCGCTCACATGCCTCTGGTCCCAGCTCGGAAAGAAAGCACCCTGTAAGCATTAGCTACTTTCCTGGACATTATTTTAAAATATTTCCCAAGTGGTAATAGATAGCTTTAAAATTTTTTTAAGTGCCTAAAGTAATTCATACTTTTAAAGGAAAATTTTAAAAATGCAGATAAGTAGAAAGAAGGGAAAATAAAAGCCATTTGTTCCACATTTCAGACACACTACTGTTAACATTAAATTTCTTTAATGTTTTTATTTTTTAAATTAAAAAAAATTTTTTATATACTGTTATCTTCTAATAGTTTCAGGCCTTAGACGACTCTCCAATATTTTTTGTGGCTCCCCCAAAGGAGATACATGCTCACAAAGGAGACAAAATTATGTTTGAAATAAAACTTAAAAATATCCGGATCTGTTATTTACCAGTTATGTTAATTTTGGAACATAACTCCAAAGCATAGTAACTATGTGAACTTTTGATAAGCTATTTAATTCATAAGAGCATCAAGGGTTAAATTGAACTCAGTTGAATAAGGATGTATGTCAAGTATGTGTGCAAGGGGGCGGGGGTTCCTTAAATGTTTTTCTTGCTCACCTATGGCACAGTTATAATAAAAAAGTATTGACTTCTAGCTTTAGGTCTTGGCAAAGCATAAATGGAAGACTGTGTCTGGAGAGTTCTTAAATGCTTATGTAACATTGTAAACCTCACTTGTTTTGTATTTAACCTCCTGTTTTTGAAACAACAGAAAGGCTTAAGACCTGACTCTTCTTTGTAGATGGGCCAGTGGAAAGGAATGTTCATATCCATTAATGTTCCAGTTTTCAGAGTTTGATTAAACATCTCCCTGTCTTTCTTAACCACACTTTTCTTAGAAGGGTTTTTTCTTTGTTTGAGAGGGCAAAGATGAAACCCATTGTGTTGCATGTATAATTATTTTTACAGTTTTATGTTAATTGACAAATAATTGTATATATTTATGGGGTACAAAGTGATGTTTTGATACATGTTTACATTGTGGAATGATGATATCAAGCTAATATTTATTGC
>NW_012114252.1:9454986-9485327 GCF_000951035.1 Colobus angolensis palliatus | reverse complement strand
TTCACCCTCCTCACCTGCCAGGTTTATATCTCCAACTCGAGACAC
Source organism: Colobus angolensis palliatus (assembly GCF_000951035.1). Lineage (NCBI taxonomy): Eukaryota > Metazoa > Chordata > Mammalia > Primates > Cercopithecidae > Colobus > Colobus angolensis. The sequence goes on along the minus strand of NW_012114252.1, from coordinate 9,485,282 downwards.
CTTTATTTGTAGCATATCTACCTGTGAATAAATTTAATTTAGTTTAGTTTACTTACATATTTTACAAGCACTCGGGGAAAAGTTTGACTTCTTAGGACGTATGGCCCAGGAATAACAACGTGTGAGCCCCTAAAACTGTCTGGCAGTGTTTTCTATTTCTTGGCCGTCTCTTAAGTTCACTTAGGAAATCAGTTACAATGAGCTTGGAGGAAATAGAAGGCCCTCCTCTAGGCAGCAGGATGGGAAAGGGATACATCTTCTTTGCTGCTGATGATATTATTTTATGGAAGTGATATAACCTACGGCTTTTTCAAAGAGGGGACTTCCAGATGATTGTTGGGAAGCTGTTATTACTATACGTGGTCATTGTCTTCTAAATTCATGCTAAATTCAGCCAGAAGTCCTTGGGGAAGTGCTACAATTCCCTTTGTAAAGTTTCCACATGGTGGACTTTCCCCTTGTAACCTGACAGTGTGTTCCTTTTTGCAGAAGTAGGAGTCTAGAGTTGGCCTGGCGGCCTGTCCCCTCTACCCCCCATGCTAGGTAGCTGATTGCTGTGAACTGTGACGCTGTGACTCCTGCCAGCTTGGTCCATCTCCATCATCTGTAAATTGAGATGGTCTACCAGCTTTGCACCTTCTAAGCACTGAAGGAACTTGCTTTAAGTAAGTTTAATGTACAAATATAAGGTCTACAAAACCAATGAACTTGAAGGGTGGCAATTTGTGTTTTCCACTAGGGTGCTTTGGGAGCTGTACAGGGGAGAAGTGAACAAAAGAACATTTGTCTTTTAGTTATACATGAATGATGCATTTTATTTATAAAGGAAAACTTGAGTGCTTTTAAAAAAGTTTTGATCATGTTTTTCACAAAGAATACATTCTCTGGCCCTTAACCTCAGCATTTGTGATGTAGTGAGGAAAGTGAGAAAATTCTAGCTTGTGAACTCCTGTGATAAATCATACCAAAGTGAGGCAGCTTCATCACTTATTCTAGAAGCAAACATTTATGGATTGCCTACTGTGTATACAAGACTGTGCCGGGCATGGGGTGGGGTAGGGGGATAGCCCCCTGCCCTCTTCACGCAGTGCTCAAAGCTGAGGAAGGGAGATAAAACAGTCACAGATCACGCAAAACAAGGTTGAGGCCAGGTTTTGGTAACCCATACCAGGAGTTTAGTTTCCTGAGAAAAATCCCAGGCACATTGTTTCTCTTGGCTTTGTAAGTTTCCATCTCTAAAATAAATTATTGGCATTAGCTAATTGAATTATTGTTATCTTGATCAAAATAAATTGATAGTTGACAGAAAAACCGTTGGTGTCCAGAGCTTAACAGCTCCATTTCCAAACTGAGAGGATCCTGACCCTTCAGTAAATTCATTCAATGTATATTTTCTCAGCACCTGTAGTGTTTTAGGACCTGGGGACACAGCAATGAACAAAACAGGCAAAAATGCTGCCCTCATGGAGCTTTCTACCTGGGGGTGGGGAAGGTTAGACACACATTAAATAAGAAAAGCGGAATAGGATGCCAGATGGAGACAGAGCCTGTGGAAAAATGAAGGTGGGGAAATGGGGGAGGATGTTACAGGTAGGGGTGGGGCTTTCTTTACTGAGAAGCTTCTTAAACCTTCCATGGCTGCAGGCAGAGTCTTCTCTAAACAGTGGGGTGTGTCCTTTGTCAGCCTGACTGTCCCATCTTAGCTTCCTCATCTGGAAACAGAGGTTTCTTTAGGGACTGCCCCTGCTGTGCCAGTACGGTGGGTTTTCCCAAAGCTGGGAGTGCAGGGTCCCCCCAGCCTGCCCTCCCCCCCACCCCCATAGTCTTCTTCACTGATAGCACATTATAGTTCTGTTACAGTTCTTGTCTGCTGGCTCCTTGGCTCCGCCCCTGCTCTGTTGGAAATGAGAATCTGACATGTTTAGACACCCACTTTTTTGTCTTTGTGTTTTTCTTGTGTATATAGTAGGTCAATGCATTCCATTGAGTGGTTTGTTTTTCCTCAGATATCATCAATAAGGCAAGTTCTCATACTTAATATTATCGATATATAGATAGAGCTGGAAAGATTTTTTGGTGTAAGTCTTTCATTTTACAGGTAAAGTTCGTGGGACCCGGAGAGGTGAAGTGACTTTTTCTAATGTCACACAGCCGTTGTGGGGCATAATGAGGGGCTAGAACCCCAGCATGTGCTTCCTCTATACCATTATCTCATAATCCAGCTCACTGATTTCTGACTAAAGAACTGATGAAAGCTTTTTTAAAGAACACTTTCAGAATATAGAAGACTTTAGAGAGAAAAAGAATCACTAATAGTACCCTATACCAGAGGTAATCAGTTGTTACATTCTGTTGTAATTTTTTTAGTCTTGTGTGTGTGTGATAGTGTGAGCATTTTCTCAATGTCCTTAGTTCTTAGAAAACTTTTTATTGGTTATGTTATTTGCCCTGTTTTGGAGATACAACTGTTGACTTCGAGTTGTCCAACAGGCATCAGGCTTCAAATGATCCATTTACTGACTTGCATCAACAAATGAGTAGACTGTGCACATGTTGACATTGCTGATTGGCATCCACTGGTTGTTTGTTTACCTCATGCCTAATGTTTAAATGCCTGTTGTTACCCCTCCTTAAATAGAATGTGAACCTGCCCATGGGAAGAGGTTTGCACCACAGAACTTTGGTTGGCTCTCTAGCTCCTCACTCCAGGCCTCCGTCTCCTTGTTCTATGAGTGAAGGACCTTCCATTGGTCCCTTTTCTGAGAACTAGGTGAACCCCCGTGGCCTCTCATATGTAATTTTAGAGGGTTTGTGGACTACCTTCCCTAACATTCAGCCTTGGATTCTGGGCTAAGAAACACTAGACTAGGTGATAATGTGGATTACATTTCTGTGACTATTTGATTAAATCTGTAATGATAAAAAATAATTGAGGAAGCCGGGCGCGGTGGCTCACGCCTGTAATCCCAGCACTTTGGGAGGCCGAGGCGGGTGGATCACCTGAGGTCAGGAGTTCGAGACCAGCCTGGCCAACATGGTGAAACTCTGTCTCTACTGAAAATACAAAAATTACTCAGGCGTGGTGGCGGGCACCTGTAATCCCAGCTACTTGGGAGGTTGAGGATGGAGAATCACTTGAACCCAGGAGGCAGAGGTTGCAGTGAGTTGAGGTCATGCCACTGCACTCCAACCTGGGTGACACAGTGAGACTCCTTCTCAAAATATATATATATATATAATAATAATAATTGAGGAGGGCATGAGACTTTATATCAGATGTATCTTTTCCTATATTAACTCTTCTAAGAGGCACCGAGGGTTGTGCTGGAGAAACTCTCTCTCCCCCTCCCACCACTGGCTGCCGCCGCATCTTCTCTTGCTGTTGCCTTCTCTCCTCCCTCGCTGGCTCTTTCCTGCCTCACTCCCTGATCAGTTGCCTTCAGTGCTGTTCTCTTCTCTGTTTTGCTGCCTCTCTTGCCGTCTACCATGCTTTTGTCTTTCTCAGAAGGGCAGATCATTTTCATGCCACCTTTTCTTTTCTTTGGCCAGCAAGCTGACCAGCAACAGTATACTGTGGAAAATCTTTAGTCACTTGTTTTCTTTCACATTTTTTCTTAATTTCTACTTATTGTTTCTGTTTCCCCAGAACAAGAGAAAAGGAATGATAACTTTGTAGTATACACAAGTACATGTATATAAGTAATATAGGTATACGTTTGTGTATATATACTTATTTTTCTTTTGCCTTTATTGTTATATTTTAAGTATCCTTCTGATATGCCAAGAACCTCTAATAAAGAGAGTGAATAACTTCTGTTAGGTTGAGATAATTGATTTATTCCTTGTATTGTTATTTCTCATGTGGTTATTAGCTGTTTTTAGCTACGGCATCTACAGTTTCAAAATTTATATAGATTTATTGCTAAAAACACGTTTATTTGTACATTTTGAAACTTTAGTTTTACTGTTTTCAGATACACTTGGTCTCAAAAAACGTCTAGCAAATTTTGCAGAATAAAATTTTCTTACCTGGGAGAAAGGAACATTTTTATTTTTAGTAAGTTGTAGCGAAAATTGTTGGGTTTTGATTTATGAATAAACTATTGTTGGGTTTTTATTTTCGAGCAATCGAAAGCTTCTGCCTTAATTTGGGCCCTTAACAAATGAACATGTTTGCATATACCATTTCACTTTAGGACCAAAGATGACAAACTGCTATCAGCATTCAGTTCAGCAAATACATTGCGAGTGCTTTTCGCCCCTAAGGCCACTCAGAACTGGTTAAGATACAGTTTTACCCCTAAGGCCACTCGGAGGTGGTTAAGACGCAGTCCCTGCTCCCATTGAATTAGCAGTCTCACTGAAGGGGCAAACTTAATAAGAGGTAAACTCTGAAAAGCTCCATAATAGAGGTAAAAGTAGTGCTCAGAGGGTTAAATTAGAAGGAGCCAATTCAGTCTGGCTGGAGGGGTTCACGGGGAAGGTGGTATTTAAACTGGGTCTTGGGCATGGGCAGCAGTTCCCTCTACAGAGACAGTCACTCCTTCCACTAATCGGAGTGTGATGGAAGTCCATCTTACGGATGGAAGAGGAAGATGAAGTTTGGAATTTAAAGTTAGCTTTCCTTTGAGTCACAAATTGCCCTTGGAACATTTCTTAAATTTCCTGTGAGGCTTTCATGGTTTTGAGTACCCAAGCTGTATAATGAATTTGTGTACATACTAAAATTTGAGACCTGAACCCCATTACAGAAGCATTCATTCCATCCTGCTTCTGAAGCCTTCCTCTTCCCCACAGGGTTTACAACATTCTCTTTTAACAGTGAAACGCTATGCCTTTCATCCGTGTTCATAGATGTGTTTGTTGTGGGTTAAACAAGCTGGCATGTGAAGGAACTCAAGGTTAGTAGATGATAGGAGCTCAGTGCAGGTTTGCGGAAGTTGAATCGGGGGTCAGACATACACCTTGTTGTTTCAAATGTTGTAAAGGAAAGTGTGGCCACCTACTTCCTGTCCTGGTAAAATGGCGTTTCCTCTAGTGGCCGCATCAACCGGATGTCATCCTCATGTCCTCACACATCAATCTCATGAGCCCTTTGGAGAAACCACATCCCATTTGGAGGCTTGGGATCTGAGGTTAAACCCTGTCCCGTGTGACTCTCCTTGGCAGTCAGATTCCAAAAGTGTTGGTCTGTCCTAAGCGAGCAGGGGCGAGCACCAGCACTGCTTGACAAGTTGTGTGATGGGAAAGCTGACCGTGGTTTCTTCGCCAGGGTTTGCTTCTTTCATAAGATGGGCCAACTGGAAGGCGGTGGGCTCAGATGTCTGCCTTGCTCTCAGAATTGCTGTTCTCAATCTCGGATTTCAGTATGTTGCTCTGAGATGGGAGTAGGAAAAAGCTATGTGAATTTTCTTGCTGCATTTCCTGTAAACACATTGCCAGCCTTGTACATTGTACATGGATGGTCCCCCTTTACATAAATCTCTGTGTGAGGCATTTAAAAAATTGTTTACTTGCTTGGGCCAGGCATGGTAGCTCACATCTATAATCCCCACACTTTGGGAGGCCGACGTGGGAGGATCACTTGAGCCCAGGAGTTTGAGACCAGCTTGGGCAACATGGTGAAAACCTGTCTCTACAAAAAATACAAAAATTAGCCGGGTGTGGTGTCATGCGCCTGTAGTCCCAGCTACCTGTAGTCCCTACCTCCCTGAGATGGGAGGTTTGCTTGAGCCTGGGCAGTGGAGGTTGCAGTGAGCTGAGATTGCACGACTGCACTCCAGCCTGGGCAACAGAGCCAAACCCTGCCTTGAAAAAAAACAAGAAAAAAAGCAAACAAATAACTTGCTTTACAACTTGGTATATTTTCTCCTTTTGATGATATAAATTATGGAACTGATCATGTTTTCCTTTTTGTCCTGGGTACTTGGAAGCTCAGAGTCAATTAAAAGTGTTTTCCTTGATTATAAAACAAAAATAAAGTCATTGCTAAACATTTTGAAAAATATGCAAAAGCCTCAAGAAAAAGACCTGGCTCATGACGTGAACATGTGGGGTTCAAGATGAATATTTGAAGGCAGCTGTCATAATCAAGCCACAGAGAGGGAAGAATGGTTGATATTAAGTTGCTGAAGCGCTTTGTAATGTGTCATAGCAACACGGTTGGTGGAATTGTCATGTTAGATCACGCAGCAAAAGCCCTGAGTTTAAGACTAAAATTAATTTCTTCAGGTTGGAATAAGAACAGTAACAGTACAGTAGTTACCGTTAAATGAATACCTGCTTTGTAGAAGGCACTTAAAGACCATCTAAAGACCTTTTTACCTCTTCATTCACATGGTAGGGTTAAAGCCAGATGCTGCTGTCTTTCATTGCTGACTGGTGATTGGTATTGTGCCGTTTAGTAGTTGAGCATAGTATCATGGTTAAGCATGTGTACGCTGGATCCATACTGCCACTGCTCTCCGTATAATGTTCTGCAAGTGTTTAACCTCTCTGGGCATCAGTTTCCTCATCTGTCAAATGGGAATAACAGTATTACATAGAGTTGTTATGAAGATTAAATAAACAATCTTTGCAGGGCTTGAACAGGCCATGGGCCACAGACAGCACTTACAGTGTTTGTCAAATAAATATCTTAAAGTTCGTTTCTCATTCTTTACAGAATACCAGGGTATTTTGACCCAACAAATAGGGTAGGCTGAACACAGTGGCTCACACCTCTAGTTCCTGCTACTTGAGGGGTTTAGGCAGGAAGATCCTTAACTCCAGGAGGTCAAGACTTCCATGAGCCACGATCATGCCACTGCACTCAGCCGGGACTGCAGAGCAAGACCCTGTCTCAACAACAACAATAACAAATAAAATAACATTTATTAATGCCCAGAAATTCTGATGGCTTAATGGCAATGGGGATTTGAGGAAGAACTGGACTATTTAGAGCTTCTTGAACCATTTCAAAAAGGTTTTTGAGTTGTTGGTTGAGCTGTCCTTTACTAAGGCTCAGTTAGTCTGTTTTGTGCTTGTGGCGTCATCCTTTCTTCTCTGATTTGTAGGACATTGCTAAGTTTTTACTTTACTATAATTTCAACTCTAGATGTAACTGAGATTCTGGGTTTTTCCTATTGTAACTTTACAAAGCAAGATTTAAAAAATGTATAGATAATATTATTTTGGAACACAGATTTGGTAGGAGGACTTATATTAATCCTGAAAGACTATCCAAGGTTGAGGGATTGGGTAGTTTAAAAAAAATTATAGAAGCCATTAATTTATTTGATGGACTCATTGATCCTTGAGATCATTAAATAATTGATATTCACACTCAGAAGGGTTCCTGGTGTTCAAGTGGCAGACTCAGTTTCAGCTTCACTCTTGAAGTACAGCAGCTGCAGCAGGTGCTGGGAGAAGGAGGCGGCCATGCGGGGACTGAGTGGCATCTCAGTTCTCCCCACTGCCTCCTTTGAGCTGTTATGGCTGCGTTCCTTTGTCTGGAAAGTGGGAGATTTGTACCTGTGACTTGTATAATAGTTTATGTTATTTCCCTGGGTAGAGTACCTCTGGCACCTATTGTTGCCATGTGATAACTACTCTTGTTGTTGACTGACTGAATACCACTACTGCTACTGCTACTGCTACTACTATTACTGCTACTGCTACTACTATTACTGCTACTGCTACTACTATTACTGCTACTGCTACTGCTGCTGCTGCTTGTTGTCTACTGTTACTAAATCTTCCCTGATGTCAGGGAAATACTCAGAGTAACTAGGAGAAGCTCTGTGGTATCCATGAAGTACAGAGTAATATTTGATCCCCTCTTTAATGTTCATTTCCACATAACTTTTAGATAAATCCCTTAATACGTCTGTTTTAATTTTTCCCAAGAGATAAAAAAAAATGACTCCACTGTTAAATGTCAGGAAATAATAAAAATACAGACTCTTAGGAACGCCTCTTTTGGGTGCTAGTAAACCGCCACTGAACCCTAGCTTGGTGATCCGGCTGTTTTCTCGTGCTTTCGTGTATCTCTCTCTTAATTTCTTTAATTTGTCATTTATGATGTCTGTTCATCTTGCCTTCCCAGCTAGTTGTGAAGTTCCTTGAAGGGACAGATACTCTACCTTATACTTTTACTATGATCCTCTCAGTACCTAGTACTAGGGGTACTTTCTGGTGCCTTCACACCTGGACTTGAAGTAATATTCTATTTAATAAATGCATTTACTATGATATGTGGTATCTCATGAAAATGTTTTGATGACCTCATCTTTCTGGCATCAAATAATAGATAAATTAAGTGTTTCATGCTGTGGTCTGTCATGCGGGGTGAAACTCATTTCCTCCACCTGTACCCACGAGGTGCAGGCTATGGGAACATGCTTGCTGGTAGCTCTTCCCTGCTTTAATCATCAGCCAGGCATTTGGTGTTTAGCCGTAACACAAATGAAAGCATTCCAAAACTGGAAGAATTTTAGAACAACCAGACAACCTTGCTGTCTCTTAAGCTCCATGAGCTTCAGATTTAAGGTAGTTATGAAGGAGTCTAACTGTGACTGGTTTTCTTTTCAACACCACACTATTTTGATTCCAATTGATTTGGCCCACGCTGTGTGGAACAGACACAATAAAGCCGGTCTTTATCAGAGAGGCAGTACACTGTGTATTGTTCAACTTGGAGTTTGTTTTCCTTTGGCCAGCAAGTGGGAGCCTCCCCTTTTGCGTGGAGTAGTAACACCCCTGGAGGCTGGCCTTCGCTATCATGCCTTCCCACCCCACACGCTCTGCAGACCCAGCCAGAGGGGCTGACCACTTGTGCCTGGGAAGCCAGTTTCCTTTCCTTCCTTGGACCACTGGCATGCCTGTGCCTTGCACGGCCGGGGACTCGCAGCTGTTCCAGTTGCAGACTTTCTGACTTGCGTTTTCAGCCGAGAATGCAGGCTGATAAATGCAGGACAAGTAGTAGAAGTGTCAAAAAGGAGCTGGTGATTGAGTCCCCCCTGCAATACAAGGATGCAGCTCAGGGCGAAGTGGAAGCAGAGAGCCCGGGCCCTGTGCCGGTAAGAGGGTCTCGAAAAGTGTTGCTGTATCTACCCCATGCTGGGTTCTTGTTGTGCGTGTGGACGGGGTTGACGCCTGTTGCCTGTCTTTGATTTCAAAACTTGCTCTGCTTGTCCCTTGTGAACTCCTCTCTTTCCCTGTAATATGACTTTGATTCCCCTTTGATTCTTCTTTGTGAAGAAAGAAATGTTGACATTTTGTGGGTGAATGCGGTTTCTAGGAGGTTTCTTTGTATGGAACAATTATGTATTGTTCACAATTATATCCCACCTAGCTGCAGTGTTTGCAAATGTAAACCCAGGGAAGCATATTTTAATAGCAACTATAGGGTTGAAAAAAGATGTGCTTTGCAAAATTAAAACCTTTTCTACGTTATTTATGCTATTGAGAAAATGAGGCAGGTCCCATTGGGGTGTTTTAAGGAACATAACTGTTGGAAATATTACATAGTTTAGAAAGGATAAAATTACATATGTTCTTCTCACACATTTTACCAGGAGGTTTGCCTTGAATAAAGTAGGGAAGAACCTAAACTGTGAACCAGCTGATAGAAACGTTTCTGTTCTTAACATCAGCTAAACTCTCAGCATTTGGGTAGAGCCAAGTGCTTTGGTGGACTTTGTAGGGGAGGAATGTGAAAAATGGTTGTGTTGTTATCATCAGTGAGTAGGTTGTGCTTCTCTCTCGGAATTTCTTCAGTACAATAAAGGCACATAATTTTTTAAGCAAGCTGCACAAAACCACTAACATGCCCTGCAGAGGGGGGACAATTGAGCCTTTCAAATTATCTGCTAAAGAGATTGTTAAACTAATATGTAGTGATTTCATTTAGTGATTTTTTTTCTTTAACCTGGAGGTTCAGTTGATGTTACCATGAGGTGTTTGCTTACTAATTTACTTAATTTTCAATTAATGTCTAAGAATCTGAACTTAAACTTTCCTGTAACAGATTTGATTTGAACTGAGTTGCTTTCTTTTGTGATTCGTGAGACTGCCGTATATTGTATTGCCTTGAAAACTATATTACTAACCCTGAACTGAAAAAGTTAGTAAAATATCATGGTCTTTTTCACTGCAGATTTTCATCTTAGAGATTAAGGTTTCTTTTCTTCACCCTCTGCTACATTGTTTAGAAATGTTATTCATTGTTCTGGATTCCTCGCTGCCAATGTAATAGCTGGCTTATCTGTTAGGTTGCTTGCAGGCTGAATGGGTTTCACTGCTTAAAGCAGCTGATGTAACTTATGATTTCTTGGAGGAAGTTGTGTGGTTTAGGTTCCCTTGTGAATATTCTTAAAAATCTTCTGTCAGTGATTCTCCAGCTGTGTAGAAATATTTGTCTACAGGACTGAATACACTGTAGAAAGATGCTGTACATTTTTTTTTTTAAGCACACAAGTGACTTTTTAAACTTACTTCTCTTTCTAGTGCTCAAGACATTTGCCATGTATGTCCCAACTATTTGTTTAGGTAAATCTCACTCCAGGCAGTTCACTGGGGGTCTTTTTCCACTGCAGTGGATAAGGCTGTGCTGCCTACAGCTGCAGTTGGTGGGAACACTTGTCAGGGCCCAGCAGCTTCTGGCAGCGTGGAGATCTCAGCTCTGAGCACCTGCAGAGAGACGTGAGGGAGTGAGGAAGCTAATAGTGATACCAGAAGTTTTTTCTTATCGGGAAGTGTTTCTCTTCTTCCAGCAGGTTAAACAAGATAAAAAGAGCTGATGTCAGATCAGAGAAGCAAGGATATTTCAGCAGGGCCTCTGCCCAGGGGCAGATCTCTTACCTGTGGCTGTTGCTGTCCACCGGCAAACAGGAGTTCAACAGATTGCTGGGAAGAAGACAACTTCTTTCTCAAGATGATTTTTCAGAAGGAGGCAGACACCATTGTGCAACCTGTTTGTGGCAGTACTATTCATTGTTACAATGTCAGGGGCCCACGGGCTTAGTGAGAATCCCCAAGACTGTCTATCATTTGACTGAATTCTACCTAGAGACGTTTAAATGTAGGTAACATGCTTTATTCAGGAGGTAGCATTTTGAAATAAAGTTTTGCTGTTTTTAGTTATGTACAGAAACAGTCCTTGGGGAAAAATGTTACCTAAGTTGAAAAGGATAAAATTAATTAATGCATGTAGTATAGAAGTACGAAAAACAAGAAATGCAAATAGTGTAGCAGTAGGAAAAACAGTGTCCTTGTTTTTAGTCTCCAGTGGTGACCACTATTAATAATTCAGTGCATATACTTCCAGACTTTCTCCTGTGCCTAGAACAGTATAACTCGTGTGTGTGTTTAGAGGATGTACTATTATAGTAGATTTCTGGGTTAATTTTCTCCCAGAACATGTCAATTACATCTTTTGTCACCATATGTGGATTTATGCCTTTTTTTTTTTTTTTTTGAGACAGAGTCTTACTCTGTCACCCAGGTTGTAGTGCAGTGGTACGATCTCGTCCCACTGCAACCTCTGTCTCCTGGGTTCAAGTGATTCTTCTGCCTCAGCCTCCCAAGTAGCTAGGATTATAGGTGCCCGCCACCATGCCCAGCTAATTTTTGTATTTTTAGTAGGGACAGGGTTTCACCATGTTGGTCAGGCCAGTCTCGAACTCCTGACCTCAGGTGATCCGCCTGCCTCCCAAAGTGCTGCCATTACAGCCGTGAGCCACCGTACCTGGCCTATGCCATTATTTTAAGGGCTGCATATTATCTCATTTTAGGTCTATACTATAATTGGATGGTTTTTCAATTTGTTTCTAATTGTTTGCATTAGTAACGAGGCTACCATAAAGGTACCCGTAAGTAGATCTTAAAGCATGTAGGCAACCCAGTATTTGTTCTAGAAACTTTCTATCAGAAGTTCCCTCCTGCCCTTATGATTGGTGGTAATGTTTTTTCTCCTCTGCCGGGGCCACCTTGAAGGTTTCCCTTAGCATTGGCTGCTTGTTTAGTGTTACGGAAAGTTAGTGTTTCTTTTTCTTTCTCTTTTTATTTTTGGAGATAGAGTTCTTTTTTTTTTTTTGAGATGGAGTTGCTCTTGTTCCCCAAGCTGGAGTGCAGTGGCTCAATCTTGGCTCACTGCAACCTGTGCCTCCCTAGTTCAAGCGATTCTCCTGTTTCAGCCTCCTGAGTAGCTGGAATTACAGGCGCATGCCACCACGCCCAACTAATTTTTGTAATTTTAGTAGAGACGTGGTTTCATCATATTGGTCAGGCTGGTCTCGAACTCCTGACCCCAGGTGATCCACCCGCCTTGGCCTCCCAAAGTGCTGGGATTATAGGCGTGAGCCCCTGCAACCGGCTAAAAGTTAGTGTTTCCAAGAGAATATGTGTTTGAACATTATAAAGTTTCAGAGGCTGCAAGGTTCAACTTTACAGGTACCTACATGGGTGGGTCTTGTCCCCTGCATTGTGACAGTAAGTGAAGGAGGAAGCACATGGTGAAACTTCCCCATTTCTATCCAGGCTTACTGCCAAACCCACTGAGAAATGGCTTTGGGGGCTAGAAATCACTACCAGGGGAACAGGCAGGATATTCTTGATGTCTGCATGTTAGTTTCCCTGCTCACATTTGAATACCTATTTTTACTCCCTACCCCCCCAGCTCTAACATAGTTCCTGGAAACAATTTATTCTAATTGTTACTGCTCAACAGTTTAGAGGAAAAAGGTGTGGCTTCAAAGTGCCGAAAAAGGCTGGGTTATATGTCATTTATGCAGCCCTTTCATTGGGTTACTTTTGTGAGGGTGGTAGGGACTGCAGCACAGGTCTTATTTTGGGAATTTTTAAAGTTGAAGGATGTAAAGATTGAGAATAGCTGAATTTTCCTGTTAGGTGTACTCATTAGGTATTTTTTGAAAAGGATCAGCGGGTACTGTGGCTCAAGCCTGTAATCCCAGCAGTTTAGGAGGCCAAGGTGGGTGGGCATTGCTTGATCTCAGGAGTTCAAGACCAGTTTGGGCAACATGGTGAAACTCCGTCTCTACAAAAAATACAAAAATTAGCCAGACGAGGTGGCATGCACCTGTAGTCCCAGCTTCTCAAGAGGCTGAGGTGGGAGGATTGTTTGGGTCTGGGGGAGTTGAGGCTGCAGTGAGCAGAGATCACACCACTGGACTCCAGGCTAGGTGACAGAGTAAGACCCTGTCTCAAAGAAAATAAAAGTTTCTTTTTGGAGACACCTTTTGGGTGGCTCATATTTTCCTGGGATCCTCAAGTATTAAAAGCAGAATTTTAGTTCTTATTTTAATGTTTGAATGACCACATGATTACTCTAGCTAAATAACTCTGTGAGAAGGCAGCACAAGTACTTGATGTAGAAAGTAGTAGAAGGACTTGGCTTCTGGTTGGACACACCAGTACATTACCTGGGAACTCTTCTGTCCCCCAGACAGAGGAGGAATGAGACTAGAAAATCTTTCCTATCCCTGAAGTTGTTTGCTCTAGAAATAGCAGACTAAGTGAAGTATAAGCTTATGGGCAATGATCAGGTTGTTAATTTTCAATTAGACTTTAGGTGACTGTGATTGAGTTAATTAAATTATGCTTAGACAATAAGCCTTTCTGCCCTGTAGGTTTTCCTGCATCCTTAGAGACAACTTCAGAAAAAAATAATTAATGGTATTACATCAATAATACTTAATAAGTAGTTTCCTTGTTTTTAAAATATTGGATGGTGAAAGAAAGATGTTCCCAAAAGATTTGTATAGTGACCTATTCCTAGTGACAAGAACAGGAAATTTTACTTATTCAAAGCCATACACGTTCACTACAATGCTCTTTGTGTTTCATTTGTTTATTCATTAATTCATTCAACCCATATTTACAAGAATGGAGACTTGCCGGTCTTATTGGACAGTGCATGGAGGTGAATGAGATCAAAACCCTTCCTCTCCCCAGGCAGCAAGGCATGAGGAAGGAAGGGGTTCATTCCTCTGGAATGCTTTCATGTGATCTTTATCAGGCACAGTGAGTGTTAATGCCACCCTGTCCTTTCCAGACACTTAAGCAGACAACACTTAAACCATCAGCAGCTCCAGGAAGGTCGTGCTTCAGATTTTTTAGCAGCTAACGTAGGCATAGCCCGGCTTTGCAGAAGGCGCAGGCCGAACCCCTGTCTGTTCACGTAAACAGTGTTACATGAGGCTCCTGCTGCTGCATACCCATTTTGTGGAGCAGTTGGTGGAAGGAATCTTTGGGGAGTGCATGCTTAGAAAGGGTCCGAGTGAATCTAATGAACATGCCAGGCCTGGGAAATGATCTCAGACGTGGGGCTTCCACAGCTTGTTCCCTACCTCATTGCCATGCCAAGTCACAGCTACCTCCTGGGTAGCAGTGTATAGAAAACTAAAATCACTTGTATAGAAAACTAAAAACTAAAATCCACCCACCTCCGGCGTTTCTTTTCTCATGATCTGTCATCAGCATGGAGGGAGAATGGCTGGTGACTTTTTTATAGCAAGGTAATGCCAATAGTCATGTAATAATAAAAATATCCACTACTTATATGTTACCCTGCTGTGTGCCAGGAACTGTTTTATGCCTGCGAAATGTTATTCAATTCATCCTCACAACTCTAGAATGCAGGCTCTATTCTTTTTCAAAAGAGGAAACAGCACAGAGAAGTTAGGCAACTTGCTTAAAGTTACACATTCAATAAATGGCAGAGCCAAGATTGTAGACTTTGGGTCAGGTTTTCTAAAATCCATACCTGGACACATATGCATGATTCATGAACAAAAAAGAACATATTCACTTGACCTTAGCATTGAGACTGTAATGATGAACGAGAAAGGAAAAACACACTGCCCTTAAAAACTTAACAATTGTTAGAGAAAGGCCAGTTTATGAGTGACAACCAACAGTGGCTGAATAGCATGAAGACAATGGTGGTCATGTGAGGAACTCAGAAATATGAATGAAGTAGAGCTGCCATGAGGAGTCACTCTTATCTTGGGTGTTACATTTTATTATCTTCCCAGAAAGTTACATAGGAGCATAGACTGGTGAGGGTCTAAGAGTCTGGAGGCATCCTGTTTTCCTCCCTATTTTCCTTTTTAAAAAATTTATAGCATGACCCAGGTTAATCCTGAAATGTTTACTCCCTAATTAGTAAAATGGGCACTGTAGTCCCCATAGTGTTTGCAGAGGCTGCCATTTGTGCAGGTGTGCTCTACTCTTGGAAAGGTATCAGCTAAACACGAGGCTGCAGAACAGTGTCCATCTGGCTGGTGGCACGGATGGGCCGAGAGACCAGAGACCTAATTTTGATCCTGCATCTGCTTCTCAATCTCTGCAGATCGCCACCCTCCTGGGCTTCAGTTTTCTTATCTGTAAAATGAGGAGCCTGTCGTACATAATCTCTAAGGTCTGGGACTCAAGTTCCAGTGTTAGCATCTTTGATCTCAGAATAAACTGGGATGGAGTCAGGTTTAGGACTGTGGAGTTTTAGTTTCAGGTTTTAAGCTTTGTTTATTCAAAATTGTTTGGCTTTTGAGTTGTTGGAGCTACAAAATGGGATCTTAGAATTCCACCTAGTGTAAGAAGTAAGACCAAGGGAATGGGTTGGCCACCTGGAAATGAATCAAAAATTTGGAGTTAGCAGGGCACTCTAGGCAGGAGATAACAAGACAACCCGGCTCCGGCCTACAGATAGCATATGACTGTGAGGATACTTTTAGAACCAAGAAGGATTGGAAATTACAGTTTTCCCCCAACTTTCCAGAAGTTTGAAATACCCTGTAATGTGATATACTAGTGCTAAGTCTCTTTTAGAATGACATTTTGAGGCTTTGGAAATTTTCAGCACTCCCTTTCCTGACAAGTGTAAGTGCCACTTACCAGTGGGTCTCAAGGGCTCTGCCAGGTTCCTGGGGAGGAGCCAGTCTCGTATTCTGCTTTGGGATCTCCTTAATATGGAGAGTTGTCATTGCCAAGGGAAAGGCAGCAGCGAGTGGTGCAGAGAACCAGCACACACTCACAGGAGGCTCACTTGGCATTTCTAAGCCAGGACTGCATAGCATATCAGACAGAGGTTGTAGCAGTGGCTGCCCTCCAGATCCCCCATCTCTGAAGGTTCTCTGGACTGCCTGTTCCACTACCACATTCTGTCTTTTCTTACGCTGAGCCATGCTGCATTGTGCTATCAGACCACTCTTTCTAAAATGCAGACACAGGTGGGGCATGGTAGCTCACACCTGTCATCCTAGTACTTTGCGAGGCTGAGGTGAGAGAATTGCTCCAGGCCAGGAGTTTGAGACCAGCCTGGGCAACATAGCAAGACACTGTCTTTACACAAATAAAAAATAAAAAAATTAACCCGGCTTGGTGGGGCAGACCTGTAGTCCTAGCTGTTTGGGAAGATGAGGTGGGAAGATTGCTTGAACCCAGGAGTTCAAGGTTACAGTGAGCTATGGTGGAGCTACTGCACTCCAGCCTGGGCATCAGAGCGAAACTGTCTCATAAACAAAACACAAAACAACACAGCCCACAGAGATAGTTGTTAATTATCTGCTTAAAAGCCTTCTCTGACTCTTCCTTTACAGAGAAAGCAAGCTTGGCTTCCTTGATTCGCAGAGGCTGACCCTGAATTTGCCTGCTAACCTTATCTCCTGCAGCCTCCAAAATGTGCCCTGACCCCGGCTTTCCAGCCTTCCTTCCACCTGGGGTGCTTTCACACCTGGGCACAGCTCTGCCTTTGCCTGGCATGTGCTGCAGTGGATAAAAGGATAAAATCCTCATTTATGCTTCAAGCCCCAGCTCACATGCCAGCTTCTTTGGGAAATCTTTACAAACCCTCTCCACACATTTCCCAGAAGACTGTGTGCTCCTGTAGCCCATCGTGGCGTCATCGTTCCAGCTTGTTGTCAGGCATCTCTGCTTTGTTGTAGTGAAGGTTTGTACTCCAGTCTCCCTCACTAACAGGGCTTCTGCCTAACAGGAACCACCCGAGTGGTTTTGTTTTCTTTGTATTCAATCTCTGATATAATGTGAAAGGTTTTGTTTGTTTGTTTGTTTTCTCCTCCTGCTTCTCAGCATGGTCCTGGTGATTCTTTGGGGAATGTGTAGGCAAAAAAAGGTTGCAGAAAGGGCCTACAGGAAAGACTATATCTGAGAATCATTCACATTTTCATTCGCCTCTCTTCTACCTGCAAAGGTTTAGCCACCAATAACCAAATGTCTTGAATTGCCAAAAAGTAGAAAGGGATGCAAGTAGAGGAACTTGCTTGACTTATATGTGATGTGGATATCGTGCCTCTTTACTCTCCTGTGCATCTGTGATTTTGATCTCTATTAAAAAGTTGGTGAACATTTTATCAGAGTACTGTTGTGTACAGAAGTGCAAACATAGGTTCCCAGAGTCAAACTCCTTCTTGTTCCTCTCTTAGCCAGCACCCCTTTCTGTTATCAGTACCTCTTCTTCCTGGCAGTCGTACCTGAAACTCTAACATCATCTTTGATGGTCATAGTACACTTGGAAAAATCACCGTGTGACATTATCACAACAGCTTTTCAGTAAATTGATTATATCTGGAAAAGGTGGAGATCCACCAGATACAGGCAAAGAAGATGGCTTTTCCAGGGAGAAAGAGTTCAAAAAGGTGGGGCCTATTGAAGTCACAGGAGAATGTGGTCCACTGCTTTATAGAACCAAGACTAGACCTAACTTTTATCTCTCATGTGGTGTTTTTTCCTAACTCTTGTCTGCCCAAGTAAAAATTTCAGGAAGTGGACTGTCCTTTGTTTTGCCATGAAGTTTAAAAAATTACCTGTATATTAAAATTTCTTACAGTCTATAGTAGTGCTGTCTAGTAGAAATATAACATGAACAATATCTATAATTTATTCTCTGTTAGTTTTTGAGACAGAGTCTTGCTCTGTCACCCAGGCTGCAGTGCAGTGGAGTGATCTCAGCTCACTGCAACCCCCGCCTCCCAGGTTCAAGCAATTCTCGTGCCTCAGTCTCCTGAGTAGCTGAGATTACAGGTATGTGCCACCACACCTGGCTGGTTTTTGTATTTTTGGTAGAGACGGGGTGAACCATGTTGGCCAGGCTGGTCTTGAACTCCTGGCCTCAAGTGATACCCCCCCCCCCCCACCGCCTCAACCTCCCAAAGTGCTGGGATTATATGCAGCCACCACGCCCGGCCAAATTTAAAATTTTCTAGTAGCCAAGTTAAAGTAAAAAGAAACAGGTGTAACTAATTTTAGTAATATAATTTTAACCCAATATTTCCAAAATATTACTATTTCAATTTTGAATTCTTATTTAAAAAATCAAGGTATTTTATATTTCATTTGTCAGACGTCATTGACATTTGGTGTCTGTTTTACGCCTGTAGCACATCTGCATTTAGAATCGTCACATTTTAAGTGCTCAGTAGTCACCTGTGGCTCGTAGCTACCACATTGATCAGTGCAGGTTTATACTTACACATTCTTTAGCTTAAAAGCCTCAAACTAAAAAGCTGTCATTTTGTGGGGCAGTCACTGGATAAGGAAAAATATTGGTGATTTTTTTTTTCTGTAGGAAAAAAAAATACATGATTTAAATGTGAGTTTTCCTTACAAAGGTCATGCCTTGAAATATTTGATGGTAATATATATTACATACTACTTAATGGCATTAATATGTGTCAAGGCATTTAAACCTGGTTCTTTGGAAAGATTTAGTGTTTTGGAGTATGATTTTTAATATTTTTGATGTGGAAAATTATTTTTTCCTGGAAGGGACTCTACTTTTTATCTCTGCTGTAGTGAGATTGTAAAGCCGGGGTAGTTCAGTGCCTGGCAGATCTCAGAGTAGGGAGAATTTCCCTCCTCCCTGGTGATGTGGAGCCTGAAGCATCCCCGTGTGGATCAATGTTCAGCATTTCTCATATAAAGAGGAACAGAAGCACTGGAGAGGCACTTCTGGTTCTAGAAATCTGAAATTCTGTCATGCTTACTGTTCATGTGTGATGGGGAAGGTCCTGGTCTTGGGGCCAGGAGATCCAAGGATCACCATCTGTGTGACCTTCAGTAAACCATCTAATTCCTCTAAGCGTCAGTTTCCTCATCAGTGAAATGGTGTTGATGCAACCAATCAGTGGTGGGAAGATTTAATGAGACAGTATGCGAGTAATTCAGCAAAAGTATGTGTGTTATAGCGGCTAAAATTCTATTGAATGTGAACTACACATAACTATGTATGGTCCCCACCACCACCATTTGGTGAGTTCGTGCTCTGTCCAGACACTACATATTGAACCCTGTCAATAACCTGGTGATAATGATAACAGAAATTATTACTTTTCCCATCTTTAGATGCCAGTATGGAGATTAAAAGGTTAAATAAGCAACTTGTCCAAAGGCCACGTAGCCAATAGGCAGTGAAGCCAGGATTTTTTTGAGAATACGTTTTAATATGAAATTCTCAAACATACACAAAAGTAGATGGACTAGTGTGGTGGTTCTCAAACATGAATGGGCACCAGAATCATCTGAAGGGCTTGTTAACACAGACTGTGAGGCCCCAACCCCAGAGCTTCTGACTCCTAGGGCCCGGGGTGAATGTGTGTTTTTTTTGTTTTGTTTTTGTTTTTTTTTTGAGATGGAGTCTCGCTCTGCTGCCCAGGCTGGAGTGCCGTGGCCAGATCTCGGCTCACTGCAAGTTCTGCCTCCCGAGTTTACGCCATTCTCCTGCCTCAGCCTCCTGAGTAGCTGGGACTACAGTTGCCCGCCACCTCACCCAGCTAGTTTTTTTGTATTTTTTTTTAGTAGAGACGGGTTTCACTGTGTTAGCCAGGATGGTCTCGATCTCCTGACCTCATGATCCGCCCGTCTCGGCCTCCCAAAGTGCTGGGATTACAGGCTTGAGCCAGAATGTGTGTTTCTAACATGTTCCAGGTGATGCTGATGCTGGCCCAGGACCAAACTTAGAGAACCATTGTACTGATGTAATGAACCCCCGTATACCTGTTACCACCTCTGGTGATAATTCACATTTTTGGGACTAGGATTGAAACTCTGACTCCCAACACCTGCCCTTTACTGGTGTCTATATTGCCTGCCTGGCAGTGGAGTCTGCAGAAACTGTTTTGTGAACTATTTGTTATGAATATTCCATTCCCTATCCCCAGTATCTTAAAATAAGTAGCTTAAAGTAAGTTGTTTTGAAATCTGACTAAATCTGGCTTTTAGAGCCTTTTAGCTTAATTACTTGCCCTCTTCATTTCAGAATTCCAAAAATAGTTTTTATTGACCTAGGAAGAATTAACAATTTTAGGTCATAATGCTAAAAAAGGAAGAAAAATGCCTGGAAGAGTCTACAGTCTAGATCTGAGATAGAATTATTGATACAACTCTGATAGCACATCTTTTTCTTTTTTGATTTTATTTCTTTTCACATGTAAAAAAATAGGCAGAATTAGAAGTCAAGACTACTGTATGTGTGTGAGAGACACATGCTGGGCCCACCGCAGGCTCCCTACCTGGTTCTCACTCTGTTCCCTTTTCACCCTTCCTGGCCTGGAGTTGGCAAACCATGCTGGTATCAGGGTAGGCAGAAGACACGTGAAGCACTGCACTTGCAGGCGAGCTGCTCCCGTCCCACTAGCTCTCTCCTCATGTGACTCCCTGGGCACAGGACGTGGAGAAGTCTCCTAAATTCCTGTCTTGTCTTCCTCTCCTCATTGACATTCTCGGCAGCATCCCCAGCGAGCACAGCTGATGGCAGGCTGTTGAGGAGTTGTGTAGGTTTTCCTTAATTGGTATTATTATTCCTGTCTTTCTTATTATTTCCATTTCTATTGTCAGGTTTCTCTTACCCATTTCAGGTGCTATTGATTTGACAAAATCAGATTTTGTCGGATTTGTGAAATCTGTATAACTGCTGTTTAACAACATTGTGTTAGTGTTTATAATATAAAAAACTGAATTCACAAATGTCTAATTGTTGATATTAGTCTGTTCTTAGGATAACACCACAATGGAGCATGAAAAATATATTTAGATGTCTGGGAGTTTGGTGTTTCTTATGCATTCTTCCAAATATTCTCCAGAGCATTAACTGCTTTTGAGCTTATTTCTAAATGTAAGTTTAGATAAGGTTTCCATTTTCCTCCAGTGTTTAGATTACATGTGTATGCACATTGTCAATGAAAGTGCAAAATTAAAATGTAGGCATCGTTTTAGTAGGGGATGAGACAAGATCCTGGGCCAGGGCTCAGGAGGTTCCTCCTGGGACCCCAGGACAGTCCCTAAACTCCGAGGCTCCTGGGTTTCCCAAGGTGTAAAATGAGAAGACTGGACTGGATAATCTCAGGTTCTGATGTTTGCGCAAGCTTGTAGTGCTAGATAAAAGCTTTTAAGCCATATTATTGAACCTGTAGTACCTTTTAAAAAGCATGCTTTCAAACAGCTTCTAGATCACTGTTCCTACAGACACTCATGGGCATCTGGAGAAGAACATATACTACTAAATGAGAGTGGGATTCTATCTTGATTATCACCATCTCCTAGTTGTAATGTCCTGAGTTAGGGACAGAAGAGCATGTCTGTGACAAGCTAATGGAGGGCATCTTCCTTCCACTGCAGGAGGACATGGGATCTACCTCTGTGTCTCTCAGCTCCTCCTCCTGTTTGCTGGCTTCCTGAGGGCCCTTCCTACTGTGGCTCTACCTGCCACTCTGGCCTCATCTCTCCCTGCAGGCTTTGGCACATGTAGGTGCCCCACGTGAGCTAATCATTGATTAGCTCAAATGAACACTGTTCCAATATTTGCTTACTTTAGAGGAGAGACTGAGGGCTGTATGGGCGAAGGTGGAGCAGGGATCTTTGTGAGGAGTGTTGCTGTCTGACTCCAGTGTTATCCACCCTTGCAGAGGAAGCAGAGTGGGAGGGCTCCTTGAGCATGTCCATCTGGGAGGCCCACTGCTCACCTCAGGTAGCAGCTGTGTGGAGTCTCTTTTCAGAAGGGCTTTCTCCTAAGTATAGTTTTCCCCATGACCTTGGATTTCCAGTGGTGCTAGAGCACCTGTGGAGCTGAGACCCCAAGCCCCCTTTATGCACCCTTATCCAGCTATTCCAAACTCCTCGCTGCTTCCAGAACTCACCATGCTCAGGGAGAATTTAGCATGAAGCGCATGAAGCTTAAGTTTCAGGATCCCTTTCAAGGCACTGGAAGAGATTCCAGCAATTTTATATTTATTAGTTTTTTTTTTTTTTTAACCTCACTGTAATTGTATATGTTTCAGGCCCTACAGAATCTACTTCCATCCAGACACATGCTCCCTGGTGTCTCAATTTTCTCTGCAGGGAATCCTCAATCTGCCCTGAATCCTGGCTGCCTTGTTCATCTCATTGATCAGCTCTAGGAACCTCCTTTAAGAAGCACCCCACATCACTGGGGTCACCCAACACACAGTTATTGAATGCTTCTGCTATGCTGGGTGCTGTTCTAGGTGCTGGAGACAGCAGTGAATACAATAGGGCTGTCTTGTCCTCATGGAGCTTATAATCTAGCTGAGCAGAGGTTGGGTTCCTTCTAGTGGGCCAGATGCCAGTCCTGGTCCCTGCTGCTGTCATTCATTCTGCTGATTGTTGATTGTTCACACATGTGCCTTCCCTCTGACTGCCAGCTCCCTGGGGTGGGGCTGTGTTCTTTTTATCTTGATGTCTGTGGCACAGTGCATGTGAACCAGCTCAGTAAATACCTGTGGAGAGAGGGAACTCATACTGCTCATCCCATGTGTACACAAGGAAGGGAGGCGGCTGTTATTTTCCTGTGCCCACTCTACTTATAGGAAAATGAGGATCCTTCCTGCAAATTCGACAACTTCAAGAAGTTCCTGGTGGGGTTAAGTAGTGAGAGTCGTGTGCACGACGGGAGTGCAGGAAAGCTCGTTTGGCCCACACTTGTGAGCACGTGGCTTCAGAAGCCCCTGTCTGTTGCTAGCTGCCATCTCCCCATTCCCATCCCCAGCAACAGTACTGGTGTCCTGGTGGCAATGTTGAGAAGCACTTTGAAAATGGACCAACTTTATCTCAGCCTATCAAGTAGCTTTTATAGTCATGCAGATAAATCAAGGAAGTCCTAAATTCTTTATAAGCAGAAATGACAAATTTCTCATTTCTTAAAATAGCTCCAAGAGTTGCCATTTAGTTTGCTATTTCAAGAAGTGGCATTTGGGATTTCAGCTCTTGTTAACGTTTAATCACCAGAGACACAAGGACAAGAAATGACTGGAAAGTTCATTTGAAGCTATCACGTCTGAGGCAAGAGCAGTGAAATTGCTTTGCTCTTTGGAGCTTAGCTCTTCCCATGGTTTTTGAGGTTTTGTACATATTTGGCCAGAACTGAACTCAGTTTGTGGGCTAACATTGTGCAGGTCTGCTGGATCCAGAGGAATCTCATTTTCCTGGCGCTGAGAACATTTCCTGCTTCTGATTGCCTTTTGATCTGGAATTTCAATTTGCATGATGTTGGGCCGCCAGACCCTAAGCAGCAAATGCTATGGGAGGGAGGGAGTTCTGAGAGATTGAAGGGTGGGGGGGTCATGGTGGGGCCTTGTGGGGTCCTGCTCTCTGGCCCCCATGGGAGGTGTAGGGAAGTGTGATTGCTAGAGGTGCGCCATGCTGCCCGCTGCCATGGGGACTGGCAGGGCCAGTGGCTCACCTGTGTCCTTGTTGTCCCTTGAGATGAGGAGTTCTTTCTCCCCAACCACTCTGATCATGCCACATAACTCTCTGTGAGCAGTGTCCCATGGGCTGTCCTGCCTGCCTGCTCTTTTCCTCACAATCCAAGATCCTGCTGCTGTCATGGAGCTGCCCTAATGGGAGGGGGTCAGGAGTGCTTTCCCGTCGCCCACCCGCAGCTGTGGTTCTTCTCCGTCCTCCCTGGCACACACCGCAGCAGTACTCAGTCCCGTCTACAGTATAAGCAGCTGTCTATTTCCTTTGGGCTCAGCCCCTGAATTTCAGTGTCTGTGATGCAGTTTTCTCTATGTTGGGTCATTATTTGTCTTCCTTTGTGCACGTCCCTGCCGTTATTGCCTGTTTTATTTGGTATGTTTCTGGAGGTCCAGGAAAGTTTTTTTTTTTTCTTTAAAAACCCTGTCATGTGCCAGGCATGGTGGCTCACGCCTGTAATCCCAGCACTTTGGGAGGCCGAGGTGGGCAGATCACAAGGTCAGGAGATCGAGACCATCCTGGCTAACACTGTGAAACCTTGTCTCTACTAAAAATACAAAAAAAAATTAGCCGGGCGTGGTGGTGGGCCCCTGTAGTCCCACTACTCGGGAGGCTGAGTCAGGAGAATGGCGTGAACCCAGGAGGTGGAGCTTGCAGTGAGCCGAGATTGCGTCACTGCACTCCAGCCTGGGCAACAGAGCGAGACTCCATCTGAAAAAAATAAAAAATTTAAAAAAATTTAAAAAACAACAAAAAACAACCTGTCATGCAAGCAACATATTTAATAATATGAATAACTCAATTTATTATGTGTTTACAGTTTGCAAGGTTCTACCTTTTCCATGCATTGACCTAGTTGAGTCCAGCCACAGCCCCAGGTGACTGCACAGCTCGGCTTTCCTTACCATGCTACCATCCTCTTCAGCATTCATGTGGACACATGACCCTATCAGGGCAGAGTAAGGTTTTGTGAGGGACAAAGCTTACAGAATTTTAGGGCCCTTCTTTAAGAAAAGTAATTCAACATTTGAAAACAAAATAAGGCATGGAGGTGAACATTTATTTAGAATTTAAAAAGAAATAAATTTTAAAAAGCTAACCCAAGCCATAAACACCAGAAATCCAGGGAAACAACCCATTTTTATCAATGAACCTCTTGATACACCTCCATACTTCTTCCCTACAGTTTTGGGGCTTCATATTCTTTTATTGCCTCTTCAAATGATCACGATTTTGTATCATCATTCTTCATCGCAAGAACAGATCAGTGTTTCCCTTGGCATGATTAGTCCAAATTTATATTTTATTATTGAGAGTTTAGAAAAGTTTCTTCTAGTTCCACAACATCTGGGAATGATAACAGGAATTTTTAGGATTGGAAAAGCTTCTGTTAGGTTTCTTTTGTATGTGAGCAATGCAGTTTGGGGGCATTCTTAGTTTGTGCAATGGCTAATCTAACATACCGTCAAGTAGTCCTGGGACCACACACCTTAGAACATGTCTGAATTGTGACAGGGCCTCCCATTCTCTGTGTCGTGACATTGGGTGGACACAGCAGGCACGTTCCTGGAAATCTTCTAAGCCAAGGTGCCCAGCAACAATGGAACTATACAAGAACCACTGGCAAGCTCTGTTAGCCCCACAGGACATGTCCCTGGGGCCTGAGTGGGATGCTGAGGGTGGCAAAGATAACAAGACTCAGCCCTGCCCAAGCCAAAGACTGTCATGAGAGGCATCCCAGGACTGCTGCTAAGTAAGGATGTGGCAGCAAGGCGCCAAAGGCCACCTTTGTGGGGAGGAAGGAGGTAGTGCCCCAGTTCTGTGTGAAGTGCTGCATGCCTGCCTGGGGCCAGAGCAGCTCTGCTTTAACTTTTTTGCCACATTGCCACATTTGCTTTCTTTGTAGACCGTCGGCCAAGGGGCTGTAGGACTGTGACAGGTGTAGAGGTGGGAGGGGCACATTATCCCTGTAGAGGGAGTGACTGGAGCTGGCTGGTGTCAGAAACAGTGGATGCAGCATTGCCTCTTTGCTGGGCCCCCGGGCTTACCATGAGACTAGAAACCTTGCATCTGCCTAGCTAAGGCGGGGCTCTGTTCTCAGGGTAGGCTTTTGTCCACCTGAAGAATTCTCATTCTTCGCTCTCTCCAAGCATTCCTTCCTTAGTAAAGCACAGAAACTTCACAGGCCATGGAGGGCAATGGGCTTGACCTTAGCTCTGCATTTCACTTCTCCCAGTACCTCTCTTTACATCGAGCTAAATATTTACAGGCCTGGCTCTTCCACTAGCCCAGGGCTTCTTCGACTCAGTTCCACATGACCACTTTCCAGGGAATTACAGCCCTCCCCTCGAAGCTGTGTATACAATCATAGAGAGCAAAGAATGTATACAGTTTTCGTGGGGAGAGGATCCAGGCTCTCAAAGGGGTCTGTAACCTTGAGGAGGCTCGGGACCGGCCTTGTTTCTTCTTCCTCCCTGAAATTGAAAATTCTAATGTAGTTCCTGGGGCATCCTGATCAATCAGGGATTTTCCAGCATCCCCTGGAGAGCGTGTTCAAGCATAGGTAACTGGTCCCTGCTCCTGGAGCTCCTGACTCAGCTCTGGACTGGGGCCTCAGAATTTGCCTTTGTAACCAGTTCCCAGGTGATGCTGAATCACCATTTCCTGGGAGCCCACTTTCAGAACCACTGTTGTGGACTATTTGTGGACTGAAAGTACTGCCACCCTCTCCCTTTCTGATTTCACAGGAAGCCTGAGGAATGAATGTTCATAGATAAGGACTTGCACCTCCACATGACGCGGAAAGCTGAAGGACTTGTGTATAGACCAAGTTAGATTTTTATACACTATAAAAGCAGCAGTCACCAGTGTGTATGTTCTGAATGTCGTGGGCTTGGGAGTCAGCCAGGCCCCACCATGCTTAGGGAAAAACAGCATCCTGAAATATTCATGGTTCAAACTGATGACTTCTCAGGGTTTCAAAACACGATAGTGCTGATGGCTCCGGAGCAGCTCCACCAACAACCATGGTCAATTTGGGTAATTCTGGTTTTCTTTTGAAGATAGAAAATTAAGAACTTCTCCCTTAGAAGTCTGTCACCAGGGGAAGAATTGAACTTGAGCATGTTGTGATAGCTTTAAAACCAAGGCCGTGTGCCAGATCTGTGCCAAGCCTTGTTCTTACAAATAATAGCAGGAACCGGCAGTCTGGTAATTAGCCTACATCATTTTACTGTTAGTGTGACGTTCTTGTCACTAATCATGTCGCAGGCCAATCAGTTCCTTACCCTTGTGGGCTGTCCCCGCCTCCATGTCCCACCGGCACCTGGAAAAGCTTAGCAGGGCTGAAGAACAGTGAACAGCTGCCACCAGTGAATCATAGTTTAAAAAGAGTTGAAAATAGGCGATTATCCTCTTAACCCACAATTTAGTGGATGCAGCGGTGTGACTTCCCACAGATCCACCTCCAAGTCTCCTAAGCCCCTTTCTTCTGCCATTTCTGTCTTTGGTTTCCTCCCCAGGGTGCCTCCATCCCTGCCTCTCTTTTCCTTTTCCTCCCCTGCATCTCCTTCTGTTCCCTTTCCCTCTCTCCCTCACCAGTTTCCATTCTCCAGCCTTTCTCCTCTGATGGTTTCTTTCTTTTCCCCATCAAAGGACACCTGTAGAAGGGAGGCATTAAGCCTGGTATTTGTATTTGAAGCAAGAGCTTTTTGTCTTGTTCTTAACTTAGGCAGCGTGTAAACCACTCCCATGCTAGGGAGTGAGTCATGTGTCCTGGAATCAGTCTTGTGTCCCGGAAGTGCTTCCAGCAGCTGCTAAAGACCTCTGCCCTATGAGGTCACTAGGAGTTCTTTCATTAAGTGACCTGAGTTAGGGTTTGTACAAGTTGAAAATTTTCACCGTCCCTGATACATGTTAATCCTCCATGAGATTTCTCTTATTGTTCAATCATTACCATGAGTTTTCCTGGTCATGGTACTGCATGACCAGTCTTTAACAGAAATGTTGGCTTATAAACTCTCCTTCACACATTTACTATGGCTGAGTATTGCTAAGCACACATTGTTCAAAGGGTAGCCTAGTATAGGAGAAGAAAGAGTTCTGTTTAACAGAAGACTGCGTTCTGTCCCAATCCAGTCCTGCTGGGTAGTTGGTGGGACACTTGTAGCAATTAGCTCAACTTGGGATCCTCAGTTTCCAGCCTCAGTTGTTGAGTGGTAATTGTGATCAGTGAAAACACCTTGAAAGTTACACTTTGTCACACAAAAGCAAGATAGTAGCCACAACGTTGCATCCTTTCATTAGATACCTCCAAGATACACCTGGGGGGAAACAGAAATTCATCTAATTAAAGTATTATTTGGTGCCCTAAATACATGAAACTGACCCATGAATATTTTTATTATCAAACATTTTAAGCAACCCAAGTTTATTCAGATAGGTGCAAAAAAATCATTAAATACATTAAGAGTTGTAAACATGTATGTATCTTGTATGTCCAGAGACAGGAAACACATCAGTAATTGAACATGGAAAATTAATATAAAGAATTACTAAATTGGTGAAAGGGAATTAACTCTATTAGGGGGTAAAGATAACTCTAAATCAGGCTGTGCCCTTGGGCAAAGTCTGGCTGCTGCCTGTTTTTGTAAATAAAGTTTTATTGTAATACTGCCATGCCCACGTGTGTGCCTATTGTCTGTGGCTGCTTTTGTGCCGCAATGGCAGAGTGTACCAGTTGTGACAGAAACTGTAAGGCTGGCAAAGTCCTTTACAGAAAGAGCTTCCGACTCCTGCTGTAAGGATACAAGAAGAGTAAATGCGGGAACAGAGATCCCCAAGGAAAGAACAAACTGGGAAGGGCCTCCCACCGCTACCCAAGGCGGAGATTCAGGCCTCGCTGGAGAGTGTGGTTGTGGCCCAGGGATGGTGGCTGGTGGCCAAGGTTGCTGAGGTGCTGTGGGCTGGAGCTGGTGGGCAGGGAGCCACCCACTGGGGGGAAGCTGCTGAAGGGGTGGCAGCAGGACTCTTTAGACGGCTGCCCACAGGGATGCCAGTCCAGCTTCTTGGAGGGCATGCCCTTTGTAGAAAGCCACCTGACTGCCCTGCTGTAGGAACAAAGTCAAACAAAACCCCAAACCTAATAGCGTTGGCACCTGGGAACAGCCCATTCTCAGCAGTGTCCCTCCACGCCCCTCCCTGTCCAGGACTCAGAGTGCACCTCTGCCTTCTGACAGTGTGAAGAGTCATGGGCCTTACCTGGGGGGAGTGGAGCCAAGGGCCCTGTGCAAAGGGGGCTGCACCCAGCTGTGCCTGTGCCTGGGCAGGCAGCTGGGGTTGTCATGAAAGAGTCCCCCTGGCCCGTGGTTATGGGGTAGCCACCATGTAAGCCAGGGAGAACATGGTGTCTTCCCAGTCTGGAATATTGGTCCATCTGACCTCTTTGTAATGGAATTTTAGAAAGTTATGTGCGTATTTGGGTTTTATTAGGAATATGGTTACGGTTCCTAGGGAAAATGTTATTAATCATGACATCCATTCATTTTGCCAACAATCATTTATTGACTGGTTACTCTGTGCAGTGTGACAAAAGAGTGAATCTTTTTTTTTAATTAAAACAGTTTGAAAAATATTTTCTGGGCAATTCTTATTTAAAAATAATTTGTATAAAGTTCTTTTGCCTTTTTTGAATGTAAAAACAGTTTACTGTTACTAGCATTTTACTATATAGCTTTAATTTTTTGGGCTTTGCATATTTTTAGTCTCTGTCCACATAGCACATATTTTACTTAATTGTAATAATTGCGTACTCGTTTGGGCATTGCTTTTTTTCTTAGCATGTCAAAACATCTTTATAGAGTCTCGTTAAATCAAGTAATTGGAGTTAAATATGAGCATGTATCTGTATAACAGGCAAAGCAAGTTGACTGCTACTTCAGACAGCTCCAGAATCTCAGCAGCTGAACACAGTAGGTGTTTCAGTTCTTGCCCCTGGGGCATTTCAGTGCCTGTTTGAGCAGGCGGTCTTCTGCAAGGGGATTCAGGACCCAGACTCTTTCCATCTTAGGCTCCATCCTTTCCTCAGGCCACCCAGTTCAGTATTGGATCCTGTGTGCGTGGCTGCAGAGGGAAGGGGGAGGGACCACATGGAAGGCTTTTGTGGGCCCAGATGAGGCCCCATCTTTTCTACTCCAATAAAGTTGGTTAGAAGACAGTCACGTGGGCACACCAAACCATGAGGAGGCTGGGAAATGTGGTCCACCTGTATTGGAAAGGAGACAGGTTTTGGAAACAAATAGCAAGCCTCAGTCACAGTTGCCAATTTAGATGCCACATACCAAATATGTTTAATATACTTCTTATATACAAATTATCATTTTTAATACATAAAGCATTTATTGAGATTGTGTATATCAGATAATTATAGTTTGAAAAATAATCTTCTAGTAACTGTTGATATAATGGACTTAGTTCCTTTTTTTTTTTTTTTGAGATGGAGTCTTGCTCTGTCACCCAGGCTGGAGTGCAGTGGCGTGATCTCAGCTCACAGAAACCTCCGCCTCTCGGGTTCA
>NW_012114252.1:9426250-9454936 GCF_000951035.1 Colobus angolensis palliatus | reverse complement strand
AGATGGAGTCTTGCTCTGTCACCCAGGCTGGAGTGCAGTGGCGTGATCTCAGCTCACAGAAACCTCCGCCTCCCCAGTTCAAGCAATTCTCGTGCCTTGGCCTCCCGAGTAGCTGGAATTACAAGCATGTGCCACCACGCATGGCTAATTTTTATACTTTTTGTAGTGAAAGGGTTTCACCATGTTGGCCAGGCTGGTCTCTAACTCCTAACCTCAGGTGATCCACCCATCTCGGCCTCCCAAAGTGTTGGGATTACAGACGTGAGCCACTGCGCCTGCCCTGGACTTAGTTACTTCTGATAACATCTTCTGTATGCCTATTTTAGCATTTGGCTTACTATAATATAGTTAGTTGAATATGTATCTTTATCCCTGACCTAGCCCAGTCAATGCCTCATATGTGGAAAGTGAGCCATAAACAAGGTGGCAGTGACTGGCGATAGATAAAGGGATTTTAACCAACAGATCTAACTTTGGAAATAGCTAGAAAAGCCATATTCTCTTCTTCCCTACTTACTTGTTACCTCTTTCTCATGCTCAGTGCATGCTAGGGATGGACGTCCCCATCCCCTAGGATTTGCCCATGAGCCCGGGTTTAAGTAGTACCTGTCCCCCTGGCTCTGACCCAGCTGCTTGCCTGGTTTGGGCTCAGCTCATTATCTTTCTACCTTTGGGTATTACATTTTAAGTATAAGTGTCTGGGGATAGGGAGGGATATTTTGAGACTCAGAGAAGGGTGTCTTGGAGCCTTGTCTGAAACAATGAGTCCTGTGCATACGTTTAGGCCCTGGGCCAAGAAGGGATGGTATTGTGGCTGGAGCCATTCTGGGCATCTGACCTTGACTGCAGGCCGTGGCTGGACACCTAATCAGGGCAGCTCTGGCAGATTCTAAGGCTTGGAAGGGGACATATCTAGTCAGCGATGACCCAAGAAATGACTGGAAGCTCCACCAGCATGCAGAGCTTCCTTTGTGCTTAAATAACTGAACAGGCATCACTCTGTGTAGCAGGACACTATCCAGCATTTTTTTGTCCCTTTGGAAACAGCTCTTATTTCTGTTTCTTTCTGTTAGCAAAACTAGCATACTCTGATTGTAGAAAATACAAAACATAGAGTAGAGCATATTAAGTTCTTTATCTTAAGAAATGGCATTTGTTTATGAGAATGTCTTGCTTATCTTTTCACCTTCCAGGCAAAGCCAAAGCTAATTGAGCCACTCGACTATGAAAATGTCATCGTCCAGAAGAAGACTCAGATCCTGAACGACTGTTTACGGGAGATGCTGCTCTTCCCTTACGATGACTTTCAGGTAAGTAACGTTATGTTTCTTTCCATAGAACCATGTGTTTGATGTTAACAAACAGTATTTTTCTATGTATTGATTTATTATTTGGTTAGTTAATTATTATTATTATTTTTTTAAGACACAGCCTTGCTCTGTCACCCAGGCTTGAGTGCAGTGGTGCCATCTCGGCTCACTGCAACCTCCGCCTCCTGGGTTCAAGCAATTCTCCTGCCTCAGCCTCTCAAGTAACTGGGATTACAGGCATGTGCCACCATGCCCGGCTAATTTTTGTATTTTTAGTAGAGACAGGGTTTTGCCATGGTGGCCAGGCTCATCCCGAACTCCTGGCCTTAAGTGATCTATCTGTCTTGGCCTCTCAAAGTGCTGGGATTACAGGCACGAGCCACTGTGCCCGGCCTAACTGTGATTTTTAAAAGATGAAAATAAGATGTTATTTAAGAAAGAAAAGTTATTTTATATTCTTCCAAGCATCCTTCATGAGTTGATAATTTTTAATGGTATTAGTTTTGCATATTAATTATAAGTATGCAAAAATGTGTGTGTGTGTGTGTGTGTGTGTGTGTGTGTGTGTGTCTTGAATAAAAGTGCTATACTGTCTGGGCTGATTTAGTGGGCACAAGTGCCTTTGTGTCTTTTGAGACTTGTTTTGATTTAGATTTTTTGGCCAAGTACCTTAGAATCTTAATGATGGGCTTTGCTGGGGAGCAGTGGGAGATTTTGTCATGCATTTTTTTAGGATGGCACTTTGGGAGCCTGCCTTCAGAGACCCTGCACTGTGTGTGGACTCCCAGCAAAGGGTTCAAGGTTAACCAGGAATGTCCTGAAGTTTACCTCTCTAGTGTAATGTGGGTGCTATTCCTTGGAAGAAATGTGGAGGACTCAGCACAGCTCCTGCTGTGTGCTGCTCTTTCAGGCTATGGCCTGTGGTTAAGAGACTAACAAGAAGCTGTGAGGCTGCTGAGGAGTGAGAAGGACATTCTTCCTCCAGGAAGCCCAGTGGTGTTAAATGCCTTGCAGCGAGTCACCTTGGTCCATTTGGAGGTTCTGGTTACTTTCCTTGCTCTCCTGGGACCTAATCCTGGCACTTCTTTCTTCTCTCCTTTGATGCTCTTAGTTGGATGCTTCTCTACCTGATGCTGTTACCATTTAAGCCGTGTCTTTTGTGAATCGAGCTGCCTTACACTGTTTTAAGCTTCACTGATTCTTTGTTGTTTGATTCCAAAAGTGTTATATCCGTGTACAAAAAGATAAATGAGAGGGAAAATTGAAATAATTGACATGAAAAGCCTCCCCACACCTTCTCTCTAATCCCACCCCACAGAACGTAACTTACTGTATACAGCTCTGTGCGTACTTCATTGTCTTTAGAAACTTCCATGCTAATAGCAATTGTTAAATTATGATCCTTGAAGTTTTTTCCCCTACCAAATTTAAGAGACTCCAGCTTACAACAGAGGTGAGAATTTTCACAAATGTTCACTCTTTCTAACTTGTTAGGGATACATGGGCCCCAAAATGATTATTGTTTAGCTCTGTCCTGCAGAAAAGGAATGCCCATGGGAATGAAATTGACCATTCATGTGGTGTTGCTGCCAAAGTAACTGGTAAATGGGTTGACGTCATGCCAAAAAATATCATGCTTTGCATTCTTCATTATGTGACTAAACTGCACAGGAACGGGCAAATAAATGGGAACCTCTGAATGATGGCTTTTGCCTATGATTTGGCAACAAATGAAAAGCAAAATCAAATGATTATAAATTATACTCCGTGTTGACAAGATTTTCCTGTAGTGTTGTCTGAGGAAGCTAAAGGTTATCTCAAATTTCTCACAACATGAAATATGTGTTCTTCTTGGTATTAATTAGAGTAACAACTGTTTTGAGTTTGCAACCTAGAATGAAAAATTGTCTTTGTATGACTGAGATAGAACTGCTTAAGAAACAAACCAAAGAAACAAGATACAGTTAGTTGAGTATCATCTTATCCCAAGGGAACAGGATACCTGGATGTTTAAGGAGTTGCAGAATCAGACAGTTTAAACTTTGAGAAAACTACTGTGTCCCCTTTGCTTTTAACTACTCTGGTGATACCAGATGCAGATATTCTAGGAAAGGCAAAGAACTCACTAGCATTTTGTGGGCTAAGGAGATGAGCAAATATTATTTTCTGTTTGGGGGGAAGTTTTCCTAGAGATTTAGGAGCTTGAATTTGAGCTTTGATTCTCATCACAGGAATTGTGATGGGTCCCAGTGAAGTTTGGGTACAATTATGTGTTTTCTTATAGACTCCCGCTTTCTCATCAGGTAAGGCCGTGTACTCTGTACTTTCTAGTTAAATTGTCTCAGTGATGTTATTAACTGTCTAATTAGCTGGATAAGTGAAAGGTCTTAGCAGTGCCACAGATTCCTTCTCTCTCTGTTTTCTTGGCAGAATAAGAGCAGAATTACTGTATTATTAGAGGCAGAGGGAACAAATTAGATCGGCAAAAGTGTTTTATTTCATATGGAAAAGTAATACCAAGTTGGTTAGGAAATGGCAGCAGCAAAACGCATGCTGAGGGGTGATTTACTGCACTTAAATAATTAAGCAATGTAAGTTAACTATTAAAATAATAGAACTTGGTGTACATTTCTGCCAAATATATTTGAAATGACAATTTACTAAAATATAAGCCTGAATAGTGATGATGCTCGTGTACATTTTTCAAGTAGGCACGTGTTGATCTTGAGCCTTTACTGGTCCAATCCTAAAGGTATCTACATATTCTGTGAAAATGAGTTGTGTCAAGAAAAGATTTGCAGGTTGCATGTAGTTGTCTGAGGATGACTGAAGAGCATTTGCTACAACAACAGCAAAGAAGAGAGACATGAAGTAAACGTGAATTTTTAAAAATCAAAAGAATAGGCCGGGCGCAGTGGCTCACGCCTGTAATCCCAGCGCTTTGGGAGGCTGAGGCGGGCAGATCACGAGGTCAGAAGCTGGAGACCAGCCTGGCCAATATGATGAAACCCCATGTCTACTGAAAAATACAAAAATTAACCGGGCATGGTGGTGCATGCCTGTAATCCCAGCTGCTTGGGAGGCTGAGGCAGAAGAATCACTTGAAACCGGGAGGCGGAGGTTGCAGTGAGCCAAGATCGCGTCACTACACTCCAGCCTGGGTGACAGAGCAAGACTCCATCTCAAAACAAACAAACTAACGAAAAAAAATCAAAATAATAGTTCCCAGCCATCAGGATATTGATGAAGTAGGCCAGGCACGGTGGCTCATGCCTGTAATCCCAGCACGTTGGGAGTCGAGGTGGGTGGATCACCTGAGGTCAGGTGTTGGAGACCAGCCTGGCCAACATGGCAAAACCCCATCTCTACTAAAAATACAAAAATTAGCCAGGCGTGGTGACGGGCGCCTATAATTCCAGCTACTTGGGAGGCTGAGGCAAGATAATCGCTTGAACCTGGGAGGTGGAGGTTGCAGTGAGCAAAGATCGTGCCGTTGCACTCCAGCCTGGGCGACAAGAGGAAAACTCCATCTCAAAAAAAAAAAAAGGGGAATATTAATGAAGTAAAGGATATGTGATCGCCATGGCCAGGGACAGGAACACCAAGGGGCCTGCAGCCGCCACTAGCTGATGGCCCTTCTTTTTGCAGAATCAGATCCTGTTGCTTGGGGGATCTCTGCCATCTCTGCTTTGGCTTCATGGTTCTCCTTGCCAGCAGGATCTTCTCTTCTAGATCTTTCCTACCCTTTAGAGACCACTTGAGATCCCATATTGTCTGAAGCTATTTAAGTCCACAGAAACTTTTTACCCTACTCTCTCAGTTCCTTTCCTACTTACTGCCTGTCTGCACTGTGCACATAAACACTTGAGTATGTGGTCTTGGCCCTTCACAACCTGCTTCTTAGGCTTCTTGCGTGCTGCAGGTGTCCCCCCACCCCATGCTGTGGTCCTGAGAAGGGCTGGCTTTGAGCCTCTGTCCTCCCACCCACCTGCCCACCTCCACATGCACAAATGCCTTCCTTGCTAGGTGCTAGGGTTGAATACCCATTGCTTACCTTACTAATTAGTAAAATTTTTACAAGAATTAGGTTATTTTTCTTTGATTCATCAAGTAAATCTTAATACTGTTTGGAACATGTGGCAGTCCCAGTGACTAGATTTGTAAAAGTGTTTGCAGGATCAATGATTCGGTTTGGCAGAAGTAGGTAATTTCTAAAATTAAAAAGTGCAGGTAAAACAGGGACTGGAGAGTATTTTTTTTCCATTGATTAATAAACCTTTATTTTTCTTATTGTTTTGTCATCTTACCCAGTTTATTTGGCATAAATCTGAGAACTTACTTTTTCCATGAGCAAAGTTAGAGGTAAACTTTAACAAGCAGTTAGACAGAGGTAATGACCTTTAGATTAAAAGGCTTTAAGTCAAGCTGTATAAGTTGACTTGTCGCTTAGGACATGATGAGCCTCTGTTTAACTGAAAGTCAACCCCAGGACGCCCGCCTTTTCCATCAAAGTCATGGGATTTGGATGGCAGTTGACTATTGATTTCCAGTGACGATTCTCCTTCAAGTGGGAGTATTTTTAACCTGATGGTCCTGTTGGTGGGGACATTGTTAACCCTGTGATTAACCCACTGAATCTTCATCTGACTTTTAAGCTCCTTGTATCCTGACTTGTTACACAGCTTACTAATGCTTGTGCAACTATGTAAAGTGATAGAATATGAGAAAGGTAGTGATTAGTGAGAATGCTGGAAGAAATTTATGCTACCATTCATATTTCATAAAAATTAGACTTTAGTGTCTGGTGTAAACAAACAGAGGATAGAGCTTGTACGGAAGGATAAAAAGAGCATGTTGGGCCGGGTTCGTTGGCTGTAATGTGCCTGTAACCGCAGCACTTTGGGTGACCAAGGTGGGAGGATTGCTTGAGCCTAGGAGTTCAAGACCACCCTGGACAGCACAGCAAGACCTCGTCTCTACAAAAAATAAATTTTAAAAAATTAGATACTGGAAAGATGGCAGAGCAAGAGCAAAGAAAAATCCCTTTGGTTCCAGAAAATCTGAAAAAGAGGAAGGCTTATCAAGCCCTGAAAGCCACTCAGGTAAAGCAGGCACTTTTAGCAAAGAAGGAGCAGAAGAAAGGAAAAGGTTCATGTTTAAGTGACTGGAATCATTCCTACATGATTCCCGGTGGCAGAAATGCGACAAGGTGCATCTCGGACAACTAGAAGTGAAACCTCACGCCTTGGAATTGCCAGATAAACATTCCTTGGCCTTTGTTTTACGCATCCAAAGAATTCATGGTGTGACTTTACTGGTGCAGAGAACCATTACAAGACTTTGCCTGAAGAAAATTTTTGGTGGTATCTTTGTAAAAGTCATCCCCCCAGAGCCTAAAAACGCTGCTTATAGTAGAACCTTATGTGACCTGGGGATTTCCAATCGAAGTCTGTCCAAGAACTCATTTTGAAACATGGACAAGCCAAGGTCGAGAATGAGACCATCCCTCTGACAGACAACGCAGCGATTGAGGAGCACCTGGGGGAGTTTGGTGTCATCTGCCTGGGAGACCTCACTCATGACTTTGCCTTCCCAGGGAAGTATTTCCAGGAGATCTCATGGGTCTTGTGCCCTTCCCACTTCTTGGTGGCCCATCATGCTACCAAGAATAGAGTGGGCTTCCTCAAGGAGATGGGCTCACCTGGTTATTGGGGTGAACACATCAATCAGCTCATCCACCAGCTGAACCTGATCCAGAATATCTGAAAGCACAGTGTAGTGGAAGCATGTGTTTTGGGTGTTTTTGGAATTATTACCAAGTATCTTCAGAAAAGATTATTTCCTGCTTAATCTTCAAAAATCGGAAAGGAAGGGTCAAAGAAAAGACAGTCGCTTATGTTTGTGGCAGGCACCTCTCATCACAGTCCAGTTCCAAGGAAAAATTCCAGCGTTTTTTACATTGGCTGCTGCCTCATCTGAAATCAGCATTTGCCATGGAGGAATAGAGGAGGGAGTTCTGCTTAGTTGCATCTTCTGTCTTGGGGTTTGATACTGTGAATGAGTAACTCAAGCTTATGTACAAGGCTCCCTAAGACTCCTGTAATAGTGGACCAAGCCCAGGGGCATAATTGAGTCTGGAGGTTCCTGGGGCCTTGTTTTGAAGACTTGAAATACATAGGAAGGAAGGCACAAAAATAAATACTCAGTTGTCTCTGAAAAAAAAAAAAAAAATTAGCTGGGCATGGTGACACACACCTGTGGTCCCAGCTACTCGGGAGGCTGAGGTGGGAGGATCACTTGAGCCTAACAGGTTGAGGCTGCAGTGAGCCATGATTGTGCTGCTGTGGTCTGGCCTGGGTGACAGAGTGAGACCCTGTCTCAAAAGCACGTTGTATCCCACTTCTAGATATATGCGCCAAAGACTTGGAAGCAGGGACTCAAAGAGAGATTTGTTCACCCCTATTGAGATCAGCATTATCTACAGTAGCCGAAAGGGGGAAGTAACCCAAGTGTCTGTCAAGGGATAAATGGAGAAACAAAATGTGGGATTTACATCAAATGAAATATTATTCAGCCTGAAAAGGGAAGCAACTCCTGTCCCATGTTACAATATGGATGGACCCTGAGGGTATTATGCTCAGTGGATAAGCCAGTCACAGAAGGACAAATAGTGTTCAATTCCACATATGTAAAGTCCCTAAAGAATCAAATGCATCAGAGGCAGACAGTAGAATGGTGGTTACTAGGGATGGAGGTGGGGAGCAATGAGGAGTTATTGTTCAATGAGAACAGAGACACAGTTGGAAACATGAAAATAATTTTGGAGATGGATGGTGGTGATGGTTGAAAAATGAGAATGTACTTAATGCCACTGAACTGTACACTTAAAAATGGTTAAGATGGTATATTTTATGTTTTATGTATTTGAAAACAACAATTTTTAAAAAGCATAGGATTTCGTTATAGGATTTCTGTGCTATATTTATGGGTGGGAAACTGTTGTCATCCTTAGAACTGTTTGCAAAATCAGGTCGAGGAGTGAGTCCTTAGGTGCTTTTTCCACTGATATTCATGGTGTATTACCTATATAAATGTCTTAGCAAGAGAACGGAAAAGAAACGATAGGAGTGCAGACCAAAGATTATTCATAATTGACAATCTTAAGAAATTTTACTTTTTGGAAATGTTTGAATACAGGAGAATCCTAGAGTGTTCTCAGCATTGTATAGAAAAATGTGCTCGCTCCATTTCCCTTTCAATAACATCCTGAATTTTATTTTTCCTCTGGTTCTTTTCCTCTTCTACTTACATAAGACTGATAATGATCTACAAATCACTGACATGGAGAGGAAGCCATGCCTGCTGCTTACAAAGGCCTGGAAGTCCCTGATCTCATTTCCCATCTGTCCTTTTGAAAAGAAAAAAACTTATTTTCACGATGTTTTGTCCTCACTTTTTTATGATATACAGCCAAAAGAAAAAAAAAAAAAAACCCTCAATACTTTGTTTTTGGCTTTTTATTGAAAAGCTTTTCATAAATTCCTTGAAATTTTTATCAGTTAGAATTCAGTGGCCAATAGTGTAACTTTCTGTGAGTGTTGTAGTTTCTGGGATATTAGTTCATGTCTAGGCTTAGACCTACTGAAAAATCTGGATAAATTATATTTCTCGGCCGGGCGCAGTGGCTCATGCCTGTAATCCCAGCACTTTGGGAGGATGAGGCGGGCAGATTACCTGAGGTCAGGAGTTTGAGACCAGCCTGGCCAAGATGGTGAAACCCCATCTCTACCAAAAATACAAAAATTAGCCGGGCGTGGTGGCGGGTGCCGGTAGTTTCAGGAGGCTGAGGCAGGAGAATCGCTTGAACCCAGGAGGCGGAGGTTACAGTGAGCCAAGATTGCGCCACTGACTCCAGCCTAGGCAATGAGAGCAAAAGTCCGTCTCAAAAAAAAAAAAAAAAATCTGAATAGACACTTCTAAACCTCCAGGAGATGAGAATTTTAATTCTAGTTCAAGTAATGCCTTTTACAGGAGATAGTGATCGCTGTTTTTTTGTTTTGTTTTGTTTTGTTGTGTTTTGATTATCATCACATAGTCCTTAAAAAGAAAAGCTTACTTTTCAGGTAGCACTGATCAGCTGAGCTTAAGGGTATATTTATTTAACTTATGTTTATTCTTAAACAACTTGTGAGAGGACTCAGCTTTGTGAGGTACTTGGAACCATGAAGATAAGCTAGGATCCTTGCTTTTAAAATGCTCATAACTTAGGAGAGGAGATAAAGGTGTGTCTTAATATTAATAAGCAGGGGACTAGGACCCGTGTCATGACATAAATCTCGCCCCATGGGAATCTATTGTGGACGTATTGTTTGAGAGCTTAGTGGAACACCCAGGTGCTGGGAGCTCTTGAAGTGGCTGGAAACGCGGAAGTCCAGCCCTGAGAGAAGTTGTGTTTAAAAAGGAAGATCTGGATTCATCCACAGAAAAGTGAGACAGGCAAGAAAGGGGCCGAGAGCATGACGGACTGAAGCCTGGGCTAGTGCCTTCATTTAGGAAAAAGCAGGGGAAGCAGAGACGGAAGTTAGGATAAGAACCAGGAAATGGAGAAGAAGAGTTGGAAGAAGGCAGGCAGAGAGGGCAGACAGTCTTGCCGCGGCTAGGGAGTTCCCGAGAAAGGGCGGTGGAGTTGGTGACCGGGCAGGGGTAAAGAAGTGAGTGGGGAGACACAGGTTAGAGTAAGCTGGAAACAGAAAAAGGAATCAGAATGACTCAGAGCAGTGACAAGGTCTGCGGGAGGTTTTACCAGGATTGGGAAAGCAAGAATGAGCTGAGAAGGGTGAAACCCAGGCATGGAGAAGAGATCGAAGATACAGGATAATGTGGTCTGAGTTTTGAAGCAAGGCTCTTCATGGGGTCTCAGGGGAGGGAATTAAGGGTTTTTTAGGGGAAGAGTTGAGGAAGGAGAGATACTGCCAGCTCCAAATAGAAGGAGAGGATTGTGTATTGAAAAGTGTAGTGGCAGATTGTGCTGAGGGAGCTAATGTCAAGCTGGCCTGGAGCAGGGGGAGCTTGGGCGAGTAAGGGTTTGGAAAGCAGGCCATGGGGAGTGGCAGGGGGAGCAGCAAGTGTCATCAGCTTGTTCTCCCCCTGCTGGAACCATCACCACAGCCTTTGTCTGTCCCTCTTACCTGGATTAATGCGAGAGACTTCTCAAGTCTTCTGGGTTCTCTCCTTGCCCTCTTCCAGTGGGTCCTAACAGTGTAGCTAGAGAGGTTGTTTAAAAAGCGAGTCAGAGGATATCATTCCTGTGTTCAGAATCCCCCAGCAAAGGCCTTGCAGTGACCCAAGGGTCCCTGTGACTTTGTTTCCCATTTACTCCCAGGCCTTGTCCCAGCTCGCCTCTCCCACCACCCGCTGTCTGTCTGCAGTCACACTGGCCTCCTTGGGCTCCTGTCTCCCTCCTGAGGCAGGCTTCTGGCTTGGGACCTATCCTCTCCCTGCAAATTCTTTACCTGGCTATCTCTTGCCCCCCTGCAAACCTTTTTCCAAATCTGACCTTTGCAGTGAGGCTGCTGACTGCTACACCTCCACCCCTCTTTGGCCTTGCTGGTCCTCTCTACCTTGCTCTGATTTCTTTTTTCTTTCCCTGTCTCTTATGAGCTTCTCACACTGGTATATGTTCTTGCTTCTTACATAAACTCCAGGAGGCAGGGATCTTAGTTTTTAAGCATGTGGAACAAGTGGTAGATATTCAATAAATATTTGTAGAATTAAACAAATGAATTATCAACCAAGAGGGGGGTCTTTCCACTTAAGATTTCAATGAAAACCATTAGCCTTGTTGGAAACGTCAGTCACCTGGGAATAGAGAAGAGAAAGGATGGATGGCCGTGATGGTGGCAGGATGTGGGTGAGTGAGTGACCCAAGGTCCTAAAATGACCTCCCAGG
Source organism: Colobus angolensis palliatus (assembly GCF_000951035.1). Taxonomy (NCBI): domain Eukaryota; kingdom Metazoa; phylum Chordata; class Mammalia; order Primates; family Cercopithecidae; genus Colobus; species Colobus angolensis. Next base: position 9,443,677 of record NW_012114252.1, on the reverse strand, counting down.
GAGTCGAGGCTGGAGAGTCTTTGGAGGTGGACCCTGGACTGGGAAAAGAAGATGTTAGAGGGCCCAGAGGATGAAGGAGCAAAAACACTTGGTGTGGGGTAGTTGGAGGGGCACCAGGGCACACTCAGGGAAGGGACGTGTCAGTGTCTGAGAGCTCACGGGAGGAAGGTGTGGTGATGACATGGACCATGGCTGAGACTTTAGACAGCTCTTGGGTGAAGAGAATCAGCATGTAAGAAAGCATTAAATCATTTGGAAGAAATCCAGAAAATCGTAGATGTACATTCAGGCCAACTACCAGGCCTACTAAACGTCAATCAGATATAAAATCTAATTGAAGTAAGAAGTTAAGGGTAGAGCTCTTCAAGTGGCTATTTTGAGCATTTAAACTTGAGCTGGATTCCCAGGTCCCTGGAATATGTATGTTACAGGCTTTCTCATTAGAAACATTGTAGGAAAAGGAAGTGATTTACAAACATTTAGAATCATTGTTTCCTTGACTGATTCATTTGTTCTTTAATTTGTTTAAAACCATCTTGCTTAACTCACCAAACTTCAAGAATATCAGCATTCGACTGTGCAAATTCAGTGTTATTTTCCTAAACTGAAGGAAGTGTTAAGGAAGAAAATTGCTTCTGAAAAACAACTTCTATGCCTGAGTCCGAATCAGCAACCACAGAAACATATTGGGAAAGCATAATTAACTTTGTATTTGTGCCAGCCTTTCTAAATGAAGGTGGAGGCCTGATAGGCTAGGAGGATGATCTGGCCATGACCCCGCCGTCCTTAAGTGAGGTTCAGCTGATGGGCACCTCACAGGGTTCTCCTGTCTTCCTCACCGCTCCAAAGGTATGCCTCTGCAGCCCCATGCGCTGTTACAGGCAGGGGAGGGTGTGTGGGCGGCTGTGTCCCCATGTGCCCTGGCATAGGACCGTAGGGGACGTGATTGAACATATTACGCGGGAGCAGGGCACGCACATGGAAGACAGCGTAGCGGTGCCCTCAGGAGCCAGAGAACTCAGCGGAACCGTGATGCCTCTTGCTGAAACAATTAGGGTACAAGATCAGTGTGTTGATTTTTATGTTTACAAAGTATTTCATCATTTTCTTTATTTTTTTTCCTCAGCCTGCTGAGGGTAGTAACTTTTTTTTTTTCTCCATATAGTGGACACTGTGACATGATTTTTGCTCCATGTTGTGATCAGGAAAATCTAGGATCAAGTGGGGAGTTGACATTAACTACATATGTAACTAGATGAAAGCACACATGTATGAAATACCACCTGTATACATCAAGTGAATGTAAGATGTTATTCTCTTATCTTAAATGAAGGATATTGATGAACCCATTAGTCCATCATTGTATATTTGTGTTCCCCATGAGAGGTCACATTCTTCTTTTCTTTTTAAAATAACATTTAGCTGACATTTTAAATATGTCAGAGAGAATGGTGAAATTCTACAGTTGGTGGAACTGGATAAATGCAGACCATATTTGTAGACCAATGAGGGATAGAAGGACAATTTTATCTATGTGGTTAGTGTATATGTCTTAGGATATTAAAGAAGATCGACAGGCATGGATAGAGGAAGATTTGAACTAAGGATGATATCTTCCGTCAGGGTAGCCTAATCAGATGGAAATTTACGACGTATATACTGTGCCTCCAGCATTCATCGCTATCCCTCTTTATTATGATTATTTGTAGCTATGAAACTGCTTATTTTTCCCCTCAGTAGAAAATAAAGCCTCCATGAGAATAGAAAGCCATAATTATTTTTTAAAATTGTAAACCATAGTTTTTTGAAAATTCATGTTTACATTTGCCAACATTCCTACAACAGTATTTTATCCGTAGTAGGCACTTAATGGGTATTACACAAATGGATGGATATGAGAACTTGGCACCAGTGGCCTTTGAGGTCTTTAGAGCGTATCTCAAGGTGGCAAATCATGGGAGCAGAAGCAAAGGAGCCACAGTATGTTTGCATGTAAAAACAAACACACACAAACCACGAGTCTTTAAAGGAGATGGAAATCCAGGTTTTGGCCTCAGAATTCCTAGATGTCATTTAACATGTTACCAGGCACAAAATCTCTATGGTTTCTAAAGCAAAAATGAGTCCTGCTATGTCTGTATCTCTGCCTTTTTCTACCAGGGTTGCCTGAAAGAGCCTCGATAATACTGAGTGTGTCCCACATGGGTTTGAGCAACACTCTCGAGTGTGTGCACGAGATCCAAAGAGGACAGATTCAGTAAGTTCATCAAAGTCCACTGATGTCGGAAGTCCTAGAGTCAGAGTGCCTTCCCCATCTGCTTAGCATTATATCTACAAAACTGACTCTCCGCTGTGTTTGAAGTAAGACTCTGGATGACAGCCCAGGAGCTGAAATGCTGCTCTGATAGGAGCAGCGTGGCGCTGGTCAACTCGGAGGGATTTGAATGAAATTATACTCAGTGCATAAGTGAAGCCTTACATAGGGATGATGGGTGGCACATTAGGGAGTATGTCTTCCTAAGACAAGTCCTGAAGGAAAGTTCATTGGTGTGTCGCGATGTGTAAATACAGTCATGCACTGCATAATGACCTTTCAGCCAACAATGCTGGTCCCATCAAATTATAATGCTGTGTTTTACCATACCTTTTCTGTGTTTAGATATGTTTAGATATACACCTACTTCCATTGTGTTACGTCTCCCTGCAGTAGTCAGCACTGTCCCATGCTGTACAGGTTTGTGGCCTAGGAGTAATAGGCTACACACCCTGTAGCCTAGGTGCGTGGTAGGCTATACCATCTAGGTTTGTGAGTACACTTTATCATGTCTGCACAAGGACGAAGTCACCTACTGATGCAGTTCTCAGAATATATCTCCAGAGTTATGCAACACATAACTGTGATGGACATGTTTTAACTTGAAGCATATCCACTGTTCTAGATGTCCACACAAAATTATGGTCCTTTTAGCAACTAAAATAGAATTCTAAAGAAAGACAACCGGCTGGGCGCGGTGGCTCACGCCTATAATCCCAGCACTTTTGGAGGCCAAGGCGGGTGGATCACGAGGTCAGGAGATCGAGACCATCCTGGCTAACACGATGAAACCTCGTCTCTACTAAAAATACAGAAAGTTAGCTGGGCATGGTGGCAGGCACCTGTAGTCCCAGCTACTTGGGAGGCTGAGGCAGGAGAATGGCGTGAGCCCGGTAGGCGGAGCTTGCAGTGAGCCGAGATCGTGCCACTGCACTCCAGCCTGGGTGACAGAGCGAGACTCCGTCTCAAAAAAAAAAAAAAAGAAAGAAAGAAAGACAACCAGAGACACATACAGACAACCGGAAAACAAAAGAAAGTACACTTACTTACACCTACCTCAAGGTTGAGTGGAATGCGCATGAAAGAGTTGGTAGGTGCTCTAGACACTAAAGGTAGTGACGGGACCCAAGATACAGTCATATGTCCACAGGGGTTTTCTCACTCACGTCTATCTCTTATTACTCTGATCCTTTCATAAGTTATAAACCTTCCTAAAACTCACTTTTCTTAATCTGTAATTCAGTGATGACATTTCCCCTAAAATTTGGTCCTCACAGATGTTTGAGAATCCAAAGAGATACCACCATCCAGGAGACCTCTGCATGCCCTTGCTGCTGCCCTTCCATTGGTGGGGAGACGCTGGGTCACTAGGGAGCTTATTACAACCTCTGTTCTCTCCTCTAGGGAATGTCATTTTATTTTTGAGGGTGGCTGTTTTTAGTTGCCACCCTCACCTTTAGCTGTTCAGCAGGCTGAGTCCCTTACTAAACGGGAAGCCAGACATGCCACTTGGGCCCCGAATGACCACAAGGCTACTCCTGGTTTTCTGGGTAACTCTCCTGTCCTCAGCTGTGCAGTAGTACTTAGGAAGTGATTTTAAAATTGCTTCTTTGTAAGACCAAAAAAATATATGATTCTTTACAAAAATGCACTTAATTGATAACTAGTTATTAAGGTTTCTGAACATTTATGTTACTTAGTTTACTGCATTTTAATAAACAATTGTGTGTGCTCTTCCATTTGAGGGATTTGAGAAGGTAGCAGAATGAAATTCATATGACCCTCAAAGGTCTACTGAAATCTGACTTTTTAGGAAGCAGTACATTATTTGGTGAAAGGAACTATCTGAAGTCTCACGTGTTGCTGAGACGCTGTTTCATTTGGAACCTCATGTGATCTCACAACTAAATTGTGCAGTCCCTCTTTTAAAGTCCCAACTTCACATTTACTCAGCAACATTCATCTTGTGTCAGGTGTTCTGCTGGGTACTGGAGAATTAAAGATGAATAACATGGTCAGATTCTCAAGTCTGGCAGGAGACACAGAAGTATCTTTGAGTAATCTCAGCAGAATGGTATGTGTGCCTGAGACCAGTCTGAGCAACTTGGTGCCAGTCAGAGGGGCCTGGTGCATTAGGGAATCAGAAATAGTCCATGTTGCTGGATGGTTGGAGAAGGGCAGAAGAATCCAGCAAAATTAGTACGGTTGGTCACAAAAGGTCTTAGGTCATGCTGAGGAGTTTGGATTTTATTCTGGTGACAATGAGGCGTCATTGAAAGAATTTCAGCTGAGGCATGATGCTGTCAGATGAGAGATTTAGAAAGACAAATGGCAGCTGTGCAGAGAATAGATAAGAGAGATGATAGAGGGAAGATGGGCCTTCTGGTTAGGGTGCTGCACTGTGGTTTGTGCATTTTTGTAGTTTGTACTCTGTACTTTGACATCAGGCAGAGTGAAAGGTGGCTCTGTTGAGGGACCAGAGAAAGAAATGGGGGACCATGCAGGTGCCCGTGAAGAGGAGCAGTTAGAGAAGCAGAGAAGGCCCCCCCACCTCAAGACCACCCAAAAAGATGGATTATAGAATCTATGTTAGGAGAGCTTAGGCTCAAATAGTCCATGAGAAATGTATAATTCTCTGCTCGTATCAAGACTCAGCCCAGCCCCTGCAGTGAGTCACGCCTGTAATCCTATCACTTTAGGGGGCCAAGGTGGGACAACTGCTTGAGCCTAGGATGTCAAGGCTGCAGTGAGCCATGATCACACCACTGCACTCCAGCCTGGGCAACAGAGCGAGACCCTATGTCTTAAAAAGCAACAACAACAAAAAAAACGCAGCCCTTGTAATGTTTTAAATGTGTTCCTTGGGAATTGGCTTTCATTAAATCCCTTCCAGAAACCTGAATGGAATTCCTTCTTCAGCCTCTCTGTCCTATGCTTGGTCATTTTCTTAATTATTAGCGAATTAAACATGGAGGCTCTTTAGGCAACGGTTCCCTGAAAATGGAATTTGTCTGACGTTAATAGAACATCATGGGTTAACTGCCAAGACATGAACTGTGAGGTGAAATGTGGGAATGCCCTGTGTAAATTTTAGTTTCTAGTCTAGCTTGGTACTGAATCCTCTCAAAAAGCAAGTCATATGCTCTGAAACAAATGCATCTGCCAGATACTTGGAAAGGTTTCATCACCTCTGCGCTCAGCAAGTTTCAGCGATGTTTGCAGAGTTGTTGAATAGTAATGTTTGATACTGCACTCGCTACAAAATATTTACTGTGCAGACCAGTGCAACTATGTGGGGTTTCCAGCAGATAACAAAGGGACATAATTCTGCAGAGATGTGAGGCACCATGCAGTTTGGCTGAGGCCTAGAGACAAAAGGAAGGAGCTCTTGGGAGCCATCTAAGAGGGAGTAGCTTGCAATCAGAGATAACTTTAGAACATGGACATGGATGCTATCCAATTTTTATTGAGAACAATAAAAATTGAACCTAGGGTTAACTTGGTGAGGGAGATAGGCCAGGTCCAGGGAATGCTCCTGAAGAGCTCAGTCATGCTTGGACCTCCTGGGCTTTGCTTTTTGGCTGCATCCAGGTCCCCCCATCTCCTGAGCCCTGGCCCCACCCCAGGCCCACCCTAAGAGCTGCCCTTCCTTCAGCAGATTCAAGTACTGTTTCTCTGACTAATGCATAAAGTCCTCAGGTGTTTGAAGGTATAGTTCTAAGTAAATGAAAACAAGCACAAAAATAAGCACAAGCATGGATGCTTTACATGAGATTACAAAGAGGAGAGAGGGTTGATGGCTCCACAGTTAAGCCTAAGGGTAGACTGGAATTGATGGGGTCTGAGGCTGCTGGGCTTCTCTAACAGGTGGTCACTGTGGACCCCGGGCTTCCTTCTCTTGGATTTTAGGTCATCCTCAGTCCTCAGAGAATAGACCGTCTTAGAGGCAGGACCCCAGGTACCCTGAAATGCCCCTCCAGCTCCCTAGGTTTGCAGTCCTGCTCTTACTGACAGTTTACTCCTAAAGAGAAGCATCTTCCCCTCTCCTGACTCAGTGTCTCAGTTGGAGTGCAGTGGTCTCCCCTTTCTTTGGGCTGGCTCTCGAGAACTACCTGGGAGGCTGCTGGGTACTCCCTATCTCTTCCTGCCTCAGAGCCTGTGCTCCCCTTTTGGACTGTCCCTGATATTTGTTTCTCTGTTGAGGAAGGAAACTCTCAGCTCTCTGCTCCTTTGAACAGCAGAGCTGTGGAGACACTCTGGCACCGGTGCCAGCAGCTGGCTCAGGTTACAGCCCACCCGCTTCTCTGGGAGATTGTCTTTAGCTCATTGTTCATATGGTCCCAGGGCAAGGGTGGGCCTATTGTTGGTCTTTTAATTAAAATTTTATAAAATATGGTGTTTTAAATATCCCATGGATTTGCATACTTCCCACCAGGAATTAAGAGGGCTATTTTGTTATAGTTTAAGCCCATTGTAAAGTAATTAATAAAAAATCCAGTGCCATGAGTTGAGAAGGTTAGAAAAATAAGATAAATCTTTGTTAATACTCACTCTTATATTTATTTAAATCTACGTAGTGAATCTTCCCTCCTTTTTACCCCACAATTCTTTCCATAAAAAAAAAAAAATTAAGGTAATGCAACTGTGATTCAAAGCAAATATGGTATTCATCTTTTTTCTTTTTTCTGGATGCCTTTATGTTTTAGTTTCTTACAAAGCAATTTCCAGCACTCAGATAAACCATTTGAGAGGAACAGACTTAGAATTCCATATTCATAGAACGGTGGGATTTTTAAACCACAAAGGAAACCTAGAGATCCTAGAAGAGTGTTCTGTGGATGTGGAAAGTTCAAATATCCCCCAAGACTGCACAGCTAATTAGAGGCAGAGCTGGGGTAAGGACTCAGGTTTCCTGGCTCTCAACTCAAATCTCTTTCCAATATCATTCCTCAAATTCTAACATCGGAAGTTGACTGAAATAAATCGCTTCACATTTCTTGTGGTTTGAAACATGAGCTTCTCAGAATCTCCAGCTTCAGTGGGGCCAGGGTACCGTGTTGGCTGCCACCGATGGAGGCCAGACAGAGCCCCGGCCAGGTTGGGGTCAGGAATGTAGTTAGGAGAGAGGGATTCCACATTTAAGCTGCAGAGAGAGCAGTGAGTGATAACAGAAGCAAGAAACGCCAGAGGCCCCAGGGGTCGGCCCAGGTGAGGAAACAGGTACCTCCACTCGCTCCCTTTAGGTGGGCCTGCCCTGCTGCCCAGGGCTAAGTGGCTTCCCACAGTGGCTCAGAAACATCACAGTAACCCCAGTGTTTGGAGGGGATCATTTCAACTAAGAGGAAAAAACTTTTTTTTTTTTTTTTTGAGACGGAGTCTCGCTCTGTCGCCCAGGCTGGAGTGCAGTGACCGGATCTCAGCTCACTACAAGCTCCGCCTCCCGGGTTTACGCCATTCTCCAGCCTCAGCCTCCTGAGTAGCTGGGACGACAGGTGCCCGTCACCTCGCCCGGCTAGTTTTTTTCTGTTTTTTAGTAGAGACGGGGTTTCACCGTGATAGCCAGGATGGTCCCGATCTCCTGACCTCGTGATCCTCCCGTCTCGGCCTCCCAAAGTGCTGGGATTACAGGCTTGAGCCACCGCGCCCGGCCTTTTTTTTTTTTTTTTTTTTTAAGTAAAAAGGATCTATTTGAAATTTGTCATTCCAAACTAGACTTGGAGAAAGTTGTAAATTTCACTCTTTTTATTCTGGGAGCAACTCCGTGCTTTTCTAGCTCATTCTGTTAAAAAGAAAAAGAAAAAGCAAAACAAACTGTCCCATAAATATTGAGACTGGGGCCCTCAGGTGTCTGTGCATTCTCATATAAGCCCTTTGGGAAAGGATGTCACCCCTTTTTCTTCCTTTTTAATTATGCCTGTGATTTTGTGGAACTTCCTGTAAGACTCCTGTCCATATTTGCTGAAGGTAACTAAGAATTTCTTAGTGCCAAAGGCTACATGTTTAACCTAAGTAATGATATTGACTGAAAATAATTTGCCTTCTATTATAATAGCTAGGAAAGGGCTTTTATCCATCTATCTTTCTATCTGTTGATTATCTATCTGCCTTTCTTTTTTTCTTTTTTCTTTTTCCTTTTCTTTCTTGCAGGTACATACCTTGGTAAAGGGCTTTTATTTTGAAATTATGTTTATGCCGTGAGATTTCTATCCCAATAGTTATCTGAGATGCTAGCAATGTTTAGGTTTAATTTTCAGACACATATTACACTAATTATGGTGTCAAATGTACAGATTTCTTAGCAGAATAGAAATGGTTTGTTTCCAAACATAGAAATAGAACTGGTATGCTTTGAATGCCCACCTTGATGTTGATTTATATAAAGTGGATATAAAGGATATAAACCCATCTTTTAGCAGAAATATGATTTTAACTGATAGAAAAGTAGAAAAGAATACCACAGCTATGAAAAAGAAAACTTGGCTTATTGTTGAGAGGGGCTTTAGTGCTTTTGGAGTATAAATCTCTTAGTATTGACTTGGACTTGTCTATAAGCCAAATAAATAAAACTATAGAAATTTAATGTGAATCAGTTTGGCATGAAGTAGATGATTATTTGAATATGACTTTTAATACATAAAATCTGTGGAGAAATTAAAACAGAGCATTCACTCATGCTGTAGTCTTCCCTTGTCAGTTTCTATAATGGACCAGATAACTTTTTGTAATAATAGGGGAAGAAAACTTATATGCAAGTAATGGTTGTTATTGGTAGATTCCTAGTTCTGTCTCCATTAACTGTTTCATTCATTCTTTTTTTTTCTTTCTTTTTTTTTTTTTTGGTTGAGACAGGGTCTCGCTCCATCACCCAGGCTGTAGTGCAGTGGCCTGGTCACAGCTCACTGCAGCCTCGAACTTTTGGTCTCAAGAGATCCTCCCATTGCAGCCTCCTGTGTAGCTGGGACTCCAGGTGCATGACACCATGCCTGGGTAATTTTTTTATTCTTAGTAGAGACAAGGTCTCATTATGTTGCCCAGGTTAGTCTTGAACTCCTGGTCTCAAGTGATCCTCCCACCTTGGCCTCCCAAAGTGTATTTACTCATTCTTGAAACATTTATTGAGTATTTAGCACATAGCTAGAAATAGGAAGACGTATCTTCTGTTCTTAAAGGAATTTGCAATCTGATGGGGTAAAGAAGGGCATGTGGGTACAGGAGAGGTTTAGATAATGGAGTTAGGGTTGACCAACTGTTCAGACAGGTCTCGGAGTGGTTTATAAGGTCACCATGGTACAGGATCAGACCTCAGGTTTGCAAGTCCAAAGATGGAATTTGGTCACCCAGAATGTTTCAGGCTCAGGGGAACTGGCTTTTGCAGGCAACCCCACAAGAGTGCAAACCAGAATGTCATTTTATTAATATGCATTGAGAACTAGAATTCACAAGTAGATCAGAATATTATATTGGCTGTGTATTTTCTCCCAGTAGGAAAGTCTAAATGGGAAGCATATTATAAATAAGTGGCTCGGTGAGACTGTACTCAGAGCAAGGGCAATGAATTAGAAGACCTTAGCAGCTGATGGTATCAAACATTGACAGCCCCATTGGTGCCAAGCCTGGTAGTACTCCCCTCCCCCATGGGTCCAGCCTAGTAGGTTCCAACCTTTCTTTTATTATTTATTTATTTATTTTTTGAGGCAGGCTCTCATTCTGTCACCCAGTCTGGAGTGCAGTGGCATGGTCTTGGCTCACTGTGACCTCCACCTCCTGAGTTCAAGCAATTCTCGTGCCTCAGCCTCCAAAGTAACTGAGACTACAGGTGTGCGCCATCACGCTGCCTGATTTTTTGGTAGAGATGGGGTTTCACCATGTTGGCTAGGCTCATCTCAAACTCCTGAACTCAAGTGATCTGCCTGCCTTGGCCCCCACAAAGTGCTGGGATTACAGGTGTGAGCCACCGCGCCCAGCTCCAACCTTTCTCCTAAACAGTGATAGAGACACTGACAGAATTCCTGTAGCCATGGAAGCCTGATTCTTTCTGTTGGCCTATTCTTATCCCAGATGTGGAATTTTAGTGTTGTTTAATTCAAGGTCATTGAGAATTCTAGGCAGTTTTTCCTTTGACTTAAGTTTTTGGTTCTAGGACTTAATGGATTTATTTATTTATTTATTTATTTATTGGCAAAGAGTTAATCTCATTCATTATATCTTAATTTTGTGCTTTGAACTTCCCAAGGGCAAGTTTATCTCCATGTTTCTCTTAGTTTTGTACTGAATGTAACTTGTGCTCATCCTTTACAATTTAACTTAAGCTAATTTTAGCTTTCCCTCAGTGTACCTTTTCTTGATGTCCTCTTCTCTACCTTATTGAATTTAGACTCCCCTATTTTTTCTCTCATATCATCCTGTGCTTCTGTGCTCCTTTCTCTGTACTCTTCTGTACTTATCATACTCTAATAATTATTTCCTCATCATTCTCTTTCATCAGACTGTAAGTTTTAAAAGAATAGCAACTGTATTTTATTAAAGTTTGTGTCTGCAGCTGCTAGCTCAGTGTCTGGAAGAAGGTAGGGACCCAGTAAGGTGTGGATAGATGGATGGATGGATGGATGGATAAAGTAATATTTATGCTGAGTCCTTAAATGATCAGTAGAATGTTTTTCATAAGACACTACAAACTACTCTCAAGATCCAACAGGCATTTACTGTATCTTACTTGACCTTTTTAGTGGCATTGAGTAGAAGGGAGACTGGAAACGAGATTGCAGCATAATGTATCTCTTCAGTGCTTGTGTCTTAACTCTGTAGTGTAGCTAGTATTGGAAATCCTTTTTCCTAAAAATGACAGTATTCTTCGGTACTGTAACTTGAAGGTGTTCCTAGTGTCTTACAATCTTGTTTTGGTTTTCTGTTGTTCAGTAACAAACCACCCCAAAGCCTAGTAACTTAAGACAATAATTTATTATTTTTTGCAGTTCTAAAATCTGGTCAAGGCTCAGCTGGGTTGTTCTTCTGTTTTATACTGTGGGAACTGGAATGTCCAAGATATTTCCTCGCTCACATTGTGGTATCTTGCCTGGGGTGGCTGAGACCAGCTGGGGGATGGTGGGGCATCTTGTATATATCCTCTCTTTATGGGTAGCTTGTACTTCCTGTTACCATGGTGGTCTCAAGATGATAGAACTTCTTATATGGTGACTGGCTTCCAAGAAGGAGGTAGTGGAAGCTCCCAATTTTTCTGAAGGCTAGGTTTGGGCCCGGTGCGGTGGCTCATGCCTATAATCCCAGCACTTTGGGAGGCCAAGGTGGGAGGATTGCTTGAACCCAGGAGTTCAAGACCAGTCTGGACAAAATGGTGAGACCCCTCATCACTACAAAAAATATAAAAATTAGCCAGACATGGTGGTTCATGCCTGTGGTCCCAGCTACTTGGGAGGCTGAGGTGGGAGCATCACTTGAGCCCAGGAGGGTGAAGTTGCACTGAGCTGTGATTGCCCCACTGCACTCCATCCTGGGTGACTGAGTGAGATATTGTCTCAAAAAACACCACCACCAACAAAGGGTAGGCTTAGAACTGATAATCATTCCTTCTATCTCATTTTGTTGGTGAAAGCCAGCCCAGATTTAGGGAGAGGGGAGACAGACTGTGCCTTTTGGTGTACAGAGCACTATGCGTAGATGAGGAAGGATAGCAGCCATCTTTGAAGATTTTCTGAAAGAGATCGAATAGTGTGTAGTTCAAGACATGCACGAAAAAATGGCACTTATGCTATATTACATATGCACTAAAGAAGCACACCTAGTTTAGTTTAATTGGATGAAGTCTCTGGGGGAGAAAAAGGGTTCTCTCTGGTCAAAAAACTATTCTTTGTTAAAATCAAGATTAGGAATTGATGAGTAATGGTTAACGTGTAAACCTCGTTTAAAAATGAGAAGCATCATGCTATCTTATCTGTTAAAACTCAGGTTTCTCTCCTCCTGTGGAACATACATGAAGGAAAAAAAAATAGTTCAGGACTCTCTTTAATAATTTAATGTTACTTTTTTTTTTTTTCCAAGTGAGAACATTATGGGACTTTGATATACGAGAATTAAAAAAATCTATTTCCTATTATTTTTCTCACCTTAGAGGCGTGTTTGGAAAAGTATCCCATAATTAAAGTTTCTAGAGTTGGTTATTCTACTGGGAAATTTTTGTCATAAATTTTTTCTTCTTAATGTTAGGATGAAGAATGGCCTAGAAGTGACCCTAATAGTCCTATTTCTTGACGTGAGCTGTTTCATGAATGTTTTAAAATATGATAATTAGTTTCAAAAATCTTGAAAGACTCAGATAAATCAGATCAGGACACAGTAAGTGGGAACATAGAATGTATAATTTTCGAAATATACAGTAAAGGGGGATTATAAATAAATAACCCCCCTTTACTGATAGCACCCCTCCTTCATAACAGTTGTGACAGTCTATATATATACAGGATATTGCTATGTAGCTTTTTGTACAGATTGTGCCTCTCTTCCATGCTTATAGTCACTCATCTCTGTGGCATTTCACAAGAACAGATGTGTAATAAAGGTCACCGTTTCTTTGTAGTACTTACAAAGAAGCCAGGACCTAGGAGGCTGAAGGAATAAATAATTTACCTGCCAAGGACTTTGGTTCATTTATTCCACTCCTTTAGAATGGAGAGCCTTATTCTAAAAATAGGCTTTAAGATTACTTTCAGCCGGGGGCAGTGGCTCACGCCTGTAATCCCAGCACTTTGGGAGGCCGAGGCGGGTGGATCACGAAGTCAGGAGATCGAGACCATCCTGGCTAACACGGTGAAACCCCGTCTCTACTAAAAATACAAAAAATTAGCCGGGCGTGGTGGTGCGCGCCTGTAGTCCCAGCTACTCGGAGGCTGAGGCAGGAGAATGGCATGAACCCGCGAGGCGGAGCTTGCAGTGAGCCAAGATCGCGCCACTGCACTCCAGCCTGGGTGACAAAGCGAGACTCCGTCTCAAAAAAAAAAAAAAAAAAAAAGATTACTTTCAAAGATAGACACAGTGCAAGAAAAGAATAAATATAGGTGAAGCAGACACAACAGAGAGAGAAAATACAGGCAGGAAATAAAATTAAATTGTACACAGAACACATGCCTTGAAGTTCTCCACCTAGGCTGGAGGGATGAGGGAGCAGAGGTTTGACCCAAAGCCACCTCCAATCAAAGGAAGAAGGGAAACTGCCAGGACCAATGCTGTGAGATCCCAACTTAGTCATTTGCCATGAAGAGCTAACAGGATAGATTCTGTTAGCAAAAGGTTTGCTTGTATGCTGCTTTAATGACTGTGATTTGTTTGTTTGTTTTTGAGACGGAATCTTGCTCTGTTGCCCAGGCTGTAGTGCAGTGGCACAATCTCGGCATACTGCAACCTCTGCCTTCCAGGTTCAAGTGATTCTCCTACCTCAGCCTCCCGAGTAGCTGGGATTATAGGCATGCGCCGTCACACTTGGCTAATATTTTTGTATTTTTAGTAGAGACAGGGTTTTACCACGTTGGCCAGGCTGGTCTTGAGCTCCTGACTTTAAGTGATCCACCCTCCTCAGTCTCCCAAAGTGCTGGGATTACAGGCGCGAGCCACCGCGCCCGGCTGACTATGAGCTGTTCATGGTACCTAAAGGTTATACTCCATAGGGGAAAAAAACTAGAATATTTCTTTCTGAAACCTGAAGCCCAGGCCGGGTGTGGTGGCTCACGCCTGTAATCCCAGCACTTTGGGAGGTAGAGATGGGAGATTGTTTGAGCCTAGGAGTTTGAGACCAGCCTGGGCAACATGGTGAGACCCCATCTCTATTTAAAGAATAAGGCTGGATGTGGTGACTCACACGTGTGATCCTAGTGCTTTGGGAGTCTGAGGCAAGTGGATGGCTTGAGTTCAGGAGTTAGAGACCAGCCCGGGCAACATGGTGAAACCCCATCTGTACTAAAAATACAAAAATTAGTCGGGTGTGGTGGCGCCTGCCTGTAGTCCCAGCTACTCAGGAGGCTGAAGCATGACAATCACTTGAACTCGGGAGGCAGAGGTTGCAGTGAGGCGAGATCATGCCACTGCATTCCAGCCTGGGTGACAGGGAGACTCTGTCTCAAAAAAATTAAAAAATTAAAAAATTAGGCCAGGCGTGGTGGCTCACACCTGTAATCCCAGCACTTTGGGAGGCTGAGGCAGGCAGATCACGAGGTCAGGAGATTGAAATCCTCCTGGCTAACAAGGGGAAACCCTGTCTCTACTAAAAATACAAAAAATTAGCCGGGCGTGGTGGCGGGCACCTGTAGTCCCAGCCAACTGGGGGGCTGAGGCAGAAGAATGGCGTGAACCCAGGAGGCAGAGCTTGCAGTGAGCTGAGATCGCGCCATTGCACTCCAGCCTGGGTGACAGAGTGAGACTCTGTCTCAAAAAAATAAATAAATTAACTAATTAATTAAAAAGAAAAAGAAAATGAAACCTTAAGCCCAATTATTGAAGTAGACAGGATGCTACCCATGCCTTGTCATTTTATTTAAAAGAAGCATTTAAGCCTGATGAACAAGGACAGTTCTAATGTCCCTTGGAGGGGAGGTTTCCCAGTTCATAGATTCGTTTAGCAATTACTGATTGAGGATCTTCTGTGTGTCTAGTTATCTATGCTCTTAGGCACTGGGGATGTGGCAGTGAACCAGAACAGATGTAAATGACAAGAGATGGGTGGTGGTGATGGTTGCACAATTGCATGAATGTACTTAATGCCACTGTACACTTCAAAATGTTTAAAATGGTAAATTTATGTATATTTTACCACAATAAAAGCAGTTAAGGCAAGTAAGATGCTCTGTCATGGGACTAGATCAAGCACTTGGGGGTGGGGTGTTAGGGACTTTGAAAGGGGCCTCTACCCTGCAGGAAGGGCTGGCTGGAGGGATCTGTGGGCCCCTGATCCAGAAAGAAGCAGGAGCTGTGACCCAGCCTGGCTTTGGAACTTGAGGTTGCCAAATGGAATCTGTTGTGTGTGACCGAAGGAGGCAGCTGCACTGGATGGGGGAAATTGGAGGGACTCTGTGGGTGCCAGGCCCAGCTGCAGGGCACACAGCTGCACTCTGAGGCTGGCACCTGCCTCCTTCACTTACCCAAGGCTTTTCCTCCTGTGTTTGTTTCCAGACGGCCATCCTGAGACGACAGGGTCGATACATATGCTCAACAGTGCCTGCGAAGGCGGAAGAGGAAGCACAGAGCTTGTTTGTTACAGAGGTAAGGCTCTTTCCTGTATTAATTTGCATTTTAAAATCATTTCCCCCTAACTGCCTCCTTTTCTTTAAATTTCAAAATTGTCAAGAAAGTGTCAAAGGGGTAATTATATTTCTTTGATGGACGTTCAAATAGGAGAATAATGTGAAGTGTTCCGACTCTGAAACTTGGACAGAAATGTCCACAGGGGCTATTTGTTTTTTACATTTTTATTATTTTTAAAATTTTACTTATTTGGAGGGTTTATATCTGACTACAAAAAGTGAATTCCACAGAATTTATCTCATGGGCTTAAAATAAGCAGTAACTTATAAATGAATTCACTGGAAATCTGTGGGAGGCCTTATTATTGATACTGTTTTTAAGGGTGACACACACATTTATGTATCATTTATTTCATTTATACAAAATATTTGCAAGTTATTTTCGACTAGTTTAGTGTTCATGAAGAACTAGCTGAGAATAAGCGGGGTCTATTGCTAGTCAATATATATCATTATATATATTGATTACTTTATATATTGCTGATCAAGATACATTGATTAATATTACTTTTGTTTGAAAATACAAATAAAATTATCTTATGGAGGAAAGAGAAATTATTTACTTTTTTATTTTTATTTTTTGAGACAGAGTCTTGCTCTGTTGTCTAGGCTAGAGTGCTGTGGAGCAATCTTGGCTCACTGCAACCTCTGCCTCAAGTGGTTCTCCTGCCTCAGCCTCCCGAGTAGCTGGGATTACAGGCGTGCACCACCACGCCTGGCTAACCTTTGTATTTTTAGTACGGACAGGGTTTCACCCTGTTGGCCAGGCTGGTCTCAGACTCCTGACCTCAAGTGATCTGCCTGCCTTGGCCTCCCAAAATGCTGGGATTACTGACATGAGCCACTGTGCCTAGCCAGAAAGAGAAATTATTATAATTTAGGTTGTTTGCTTCAGTTTTCCCCCTTGGAGTGTTTGTTTTTCCCTCCAGGCAATTTTTGGTAGGAAGGATTAATTAGGTGTTTTAATTTTGTTTCTTTAAGTTTCTTTAAAAATAATGATTTTTTAAATCCTGGTTTTTCTAGTTGATGTTGAGATCATAAATATGCCCATCAATGAAACTACTTACTATAAGGAAGCTATATATACTCTTATAAATAAAGACCAATTAAATAACAATATTTAATTTCCATTGAGATTTTTGAAAAATTAAATATAAAATTAAAAAAATTTTAAGTGTGTTCTCTCATCTTTCTGAGAAAGTAACTTCCTTTCTTTCCTCCTTTGCCACTATATTAGTAAACTTAATTCCAGACAAATACAGCCAGATGTGTTTGTGAATGTAGTTATAAATGTCTTTTTAAGGCAGGTAGTGGCAAACTATTACCTACAAGCAAAATCTAGCCTGTAGCCTATTTTTGTAAATAAAGTTTTATTGTAAAGCAGCCAAGCACATTTGTTTACAGATTGCCTATGGCTACTGTCACCGTGCAACTCAAAGTTAAGTTGTTGTAACAGAGATCATATGACCCTCAAAGCTGAAAATATTTATGATCTTGCCTTTTGCACAAAAAGTTTGTTGATCCATGTTTTAAAGCATGTGGCAAAATTATTAATTGTTAACTCAGTTCTCCCAGTTGATTAAAAAAATACGGTTTTTTGAGGGAGAATTCTCCATGAAGTTATTTAATCACTGCAGGTTGAGTAATAGCTGCTTCATCCTATGCTGCTGGAGCCAACATAACTAAACACTTTTGGGACCCTTCCACTTGGGTGGAGTGACCATCACTTCCTCCTCATCCTCTGATCCAGAGAATGACCTAATGGCTTAAAACAAAGCAAAACAAAGCAGAAAAAAACTTCAAAAACTT
>NW_012114252.1:9422754-9425396 GCF_000951035.1 Colobus angolensis palliatus | reverse complement strand
CCAGCCTGGGTGACAGAGCAAGACTCCATCTCAAAAAAAAAAAAAAAAAATCTGGGCTCTATTCATAAATGCATTTTATGCTGGTTTATTTAGTTTTTAATTGGGCAGGTACATTTTATACTTCAGAATAGTTTTAATGTCCTGTAGGAGACTTGGTGGTACAACTTTAGTTCCAGTGCTTGTTGAAAAACCGCTGTGGCTCTTTGAAGAGAATAGGATCATGCCTACAAGACCGTGTCATACATAGTCAGGCCTGACTACTTAGCTGTGCCAGTGGACCTGGGGGCAGTAGTGGGAAAATCCAAAACTATGGATTATTCTGAAATCTGATTGGTTTTGGAATGCAATTTTGAGTGTATGATACTCTAAATGTGAAAATGCTTTGAGAAATCTAAAAACAATCATTTTCAAGGATAAAGTAGCATTTTAAAATATTCATATCTACAGAGTAAAAAAATGGAAAAGTTGGCCAGCTCCAAAATCTGACTCTGTGCTTAGCCCTTCTCTGCTATTTATTCCACCTCTCAGAATGATTTTAAAAACTTACATTACCTTCACGTCACACATCACACGCTTGCCAGTAGAGTGCTTATTGTAGAGCCTGGCACAAAATAAGCACTTGCTGCTGTTGCAATTTTTATTTTCATGATTTTGGAGGTGGAGGGGTTTGCTTCAGAAGGCCTTCAGGCATGGCCTATGACACAGATGGAAAGGTTGACAGTAGAAAGGATGAAGTGAAAGAAACAGAATAGAGATGTTCATGTTAGTTACAGCCAGAGTCAAATAAACTAGATAAGGCATAAATACGTTTATCTACCTATGTTTTCATGGATTCACTCATGCTTTTTTTCCCCCCACACTAAAGTCTGCACATATATAGTCAAGTACTGACTGTACAGAAGATCATTTGAACTAAGCTGATTTTAACTAAAATTCTTTAGTTTTTGATTTTGACTCATTCATATTTGAGGATCTGGTGGATGTGGCATTAAAATCTTAGGCTTTATGCACTACTGGAGGATCTTCATGGGTAGATGAATGACAGACACCAGGCTGGCCCATTGAATCTGTCATGTGGCGAGGTAGTTTGAATGAGGTCTGTGTAGGTTAGGTCACTAATAGAATCCTTGGCAGTGGAGGACTACATTAAACATTCTGTACACACACACAGATGAAAATGTCATCGTGCTAACGTTAATTGGAATCCAAATCTTTCTTCCTAATTATTTCACTCTTTTCCTTATGAATGGAAAGAAAAACTGAGGGCAAATTTATATGATAATATTAACTAACAGAGCTAGCTAGTTCTAATATTAGTAAATACCATGAATGCGTCTTTAAGTTGACGCATTCTGTTCACTTTCATGTCATAGTAGAGGCCACATGGCTTTTTAAGCACCAGGTGCTTAGTCTGAAATAGTCCATTGTTAGGTAAATGTCATAAGGTTAGGTGAAGTTGTCTCCTTGTAAAACCTGCTCTCAGATCATTAATGATGATAATGTAAAGTGATACTGCCCCCAAGGGTAATGTTTCAATGGTTCAAAGTCTCAAGCTTCACAGGAATCTCTGGTGGTGGAATTTCAGGCATTAGCTGGTTGATGGGAAAGATTTTTTTTTTGATGTTTGTATGGGTATGCGTTCACAATCTTTCCCAAGTGTTTTCCAAAAGTCATCACATACCTCTCTGTTTTTTACTTTCTATTTTTCAAATCCTCGTTCAATAGTGCATCAAAACCTATAACTCTGACTGGCATCTTGTGAACTATAAATATGAAGATTACTCAGGAGAGTTTCGACAGCTTCCGAAGTGAGTAAACTGTATTATACGCATAGGGAAAAGGGTACTTGAAATGCTTGTGGGGAGGTATGTAACTTCATATGCAATCAGAGTAATTGGGGAAAACATTTCTCGATGGTTTATGTGTATGTGGTATAACTATTGTTTACAGGGCCTTTGATTGTAAGACTCAAACATGCTGCTTTGGTATTGCTAGGTAGTAATAAACATGTGGGTGGTTTAATTATGTCCAGTGATTCTTTTCAGGGTACCACTGATAAATAAATAGGTGAAATTTTTTCACTACGAAATATGAAACAAAGAAAATGTAAGTGTACTGAAATATGCTGCAGTGTATTTTTTCCTTGAAAAGAATATTTTGAAGAAGATAATTATAAAGAGCATTTTACATTGAATAAATTTTATGTTTTAAAAAAGAAGTAAATCAAGAAACAAGCATTTTCCCAGTTAAATTTTTTTTTTTTTTTTTTCCTTTAAAGTATTAACTTATTCTAGACTATACGAAAAGCAAGTGTATTTAGAATAGTGGTGGCTAAAGAAGATAATTATAAAGAGCATTTTACATTGAATGAATTTTATGTTTTAAAAAAAAAGTAAATCAAGAAACAAGCATTTTCCCAGTTAAATTTTTTTTTTTTTTACCTCCTTTAAAGTATTAACTTATTCTAGACTATACGAAAAGCAAGTGTATTTAGAATAGTGGTGGCTAAAGTGAATCAGGGGTAGCTAGGTATTGCCTTGACAGACTATCTGTTATAAAAGGGTCCATTTTATGTTGCTTTAAAGGAATACCTGAGGCTGGGTAGTTTATAAAGAAAAGAGATTTATTTATTTATTTATTTA
>NW_012114252.1:9418173-9421619 GCF_000951035.1 Colobus angolensis palliatus | reverse complement strand
GGGAGAATTGTAAAGTGATGGAGAACACAGATTCTGTGTTCTGCCTTGGACAGCTCTGCCCTCTGTAAGCCTGATTTTCCTCATCTGTTAAATGGCCTTAACGACAGTCACCATCATTAAAGGATTAAATGAGAGGGCACATGAGAAGTGCACAGGGCCAGGCACCTCATACCCATTGAGTAAATGCAAGCTGCTGTTGATATTGGTGTCTTGTTTTTGTTGTGGTTAATACCATCATTGTTAATTGGTTTCAATGCAGCAACTCAATCTTCCTGTTTTTCCTCATAAACTTTGTATTAAAAGTTATTCTACCAAGTCTTTGTTTATTAAAAACTAATTACTTTCTTACTTTTAATATGCCTGCTGACTCCCCAGAAGCTATGCTGTCTTTTCCACATAGCTTTTTGGAGCTTTGTTACTGAAGTCTCTTGGCTTACCCACCTTGAAAAGCAAGGGCATAGATGGTTTTATTCTTTGTCTGAATAAAGAAGCTGGGCCATCTTTGGATTTGGTAAAGGCTGGGCCCTCTGATGGAAGAGGAAATGCAAAGCCTCTTCTTTGACTAGGCATTTCTAAAATTTTCTTTGTTGTTTTTATAGCAAAGTGGTCAAGTTGGATAAACTTCCAGTTCATGTCTATGAAGTTGACGAGGAGGTCGACAAAGATGAGGTGGGATACCTGCTTGCTGTTGCTTCTTTTTTCACTCTAGATGTAAACATGAATTTTACAGACTTACAAGATTAGTTAGAAAATTACCGACATCTAGCCAAAATAGGCATTGGAGTGTTACATGAAATGGAATAATTTTTTTTAAATGTTATTGATTGATTGGAATAAGGTCTCTGTTTCAACTTTACTGCTTAGCATTTCATGTTCTCTTGGTTGTGTTTATTTGTTCTGAGATCATTTTCAAAGACTTGGATCAGATCTGGCTACATTGTTAAAAGATATCAAGATGACTTAGACCTTGAATTTAGATTGTTTTTCAACAGATCTCAAAACAGCTGCCAGCCAGTAGATTTAAATGGCTATTTCTTCAATGACTGCTTTTAGTGAGTGAAGGTCTGATTTTATCAAGCCCACTCCCCCTATTCCCAGAGAAAAGCTCATGGCTAAAGAAGTATATAAAGGGAGTAGGGCATTGAGGTGAGTCTGCCCACTGAGTGAGGGAAACCTCACGAGAAGACAGGGCCCATCTCTGCATTTCTTATCCTCCCCATTGGTTGTTAAGTGTCCCATTGTGAGTTCAGGTTTTTTCTTTTTAAAAAATGTGTCAGCTGAGCTATAACATTAGCCACTCATTAAGCAATGTGCATGCAGCCGATTGTTTTAGAAACTACTTTTAAAACAATTCTAAGAAAAATTACTGCTTATTGAAAATGAACAATATATTGGGAACTTGGAGCTGATTAGCATGAATAGTGACAGGAGGACCAATGGAAATACAGCATGTAAGGGCATGCACTAAACTGTAAAATCCTAGATGGCAAGTTATTTCTATTATGCTATTAATAGAAATATTAAAACCACCAATATTAATGTTGAGATGGTCCAAGACAAAGCATATGATGAATCTTTCTGCAATTGTCTGTGTGATTACAAAAGCTTTGCCAGATTGTGTGTGTGTGTGTGTGTGTGTGTGTGTATTTTTCGTCTGTCTATTATACATACAAATGTGTGCTTAACATATTTGTAGCAGCAACTGGCAGCTCCATGCTCTTCTCCTTAAACCCAGGTCTTGCGGCATGGGGTCTGTGCTAAAAAAGCAGGTCTCTTCACTTCTCTCAGCTCTTTCCTTTCACTTCTCTGACTCCCCCTTTCTTCCTTTCTATCCCTGCTTGCATTCTTGCCTGTCTCTCCTTCTTTTTTCCCTCCATCACTTTTATCTCTCCTTTCTGTATTGCCTCACATTTCCTCCCTTTCTTTATTCACCTTTCCCTGAACTAAGCCTCTGGGAAGGTTTCCAGGAAGTGCTTTTGTCCTCTGACTATAGGGGAGTGTAATTTGAAAACATTTTTTCGTGAAATCAGGCAAGACCTTCCAACTTGAGTGGTCAGTTGAAGTATGTCCTTTCTGTGGCTCATTAAGCACTGACAAATAAAAATTTGGACAGGAGCTAGCTTTGCCTTTAATGGAATAAAGTTTTCAGAAATGTAGGCAGGTCTCTCTCTTTTACCACCAAGTGGACTTTTATGTGGCTTGTAGGCATTGGTGTCAATGGGTACTTCAGTACAGGGGCAGTGGACAACTTGGCACAAAGGGAGTAACCTTCCCATTGACCAAACTCACAGCAAGTAACCCAGGTAATAACGGAGGTTGACTGGTGGTGTTTTCCTTGTCTCCTAGGATGCTGCGTCCCTCGGTTCCCAGAAGGGTGGGATCACCAAGCATGGCTGGCTGTACAAAGGCAACATGAACAGTGCCATCAGCGTGACCATGAGGGTGAGGACGTGCATCACTTTGCCCTCCCCTCTCACAGCCCTTTCTTCCATAGAGCTCGAGAACAATGCTCAAGATGAATGCGCACGCTGTTCTTCCCCACAAAAGGGACATTGTCTGGTTTCTAGGATGCTCCCCTGGTGGTAGCACCCCCATTGGCACAGTCTCATCCACCCACTTTCCCTCACTGTCTTCTGACCACCAGCATAAGGAGACCATCCCTCGGCTGGTGTGAAGGTGCAGTCACTGACAATAGGCTTTCTTCTCTATAGTAACTGAAAAGTGTTCATTGGTACCTCACAGAATGTCACCAAGGGACATATCTGTCATGCCAATCCTGAGCACTTCTATAGAGGTGTACTGCAACAGTCAAGTAAAGCAAAACTTGAGGACGAAAAAAGAAAATAGTTGCATAGAGGAGAAGGTTGCAGAGGGAGAAGTCACACCAATAGAAGAAGCTATTCAGGAGAAAAGTGGGACCAGAGAAACACCAGGGTTAATAACAAAGGGAATAGAAACAAGCAGATCCAGTCAGGGAGATAACAATTAAGGAGGAAATGTGACTGTCATTACCCTGAGGCTGGAAAATCATTCAGCGTCTTGAGGCAAAAAATAGTTCCCATTCTGTGAGCAAGAAACCCTGGGGATTTTAGAGAAAGTTTCTGGCCTTCTGTGCTGCATCCCACATTGGAAGTCCCTGCACTGCTTTGGGGTAGCTATGTAAAATCTCTGATTCCGTGTGTGAGAAAAACGACCCATGGATATTAGGGGACCCACCTCCTCAGAGCTGAGATGCAGTGAGCTTCTTAGATGGGATGGGGAGTCTTAACCCCGCAGTAACCTGGAGCGTCAGCTAGAGTGAGAACAGACACAGGTTTTATGTATGTGTGTAGTCATAAGTGGGTTATTGATAGAGATTGTGACCCTCTTCATTTTGAAAGAATCG
Organism: Colobus angolensis palliatus; assembly: GCF_000951035.1. NCBI lineage: Eukaryota > Metazoa > Chordata > Mammalia > Primates > Cercopithecidae > Colobus > Colobus angolensis. Next base: position 9,418,234 of record NW_012114252.1, on the reverse strand, counting down.
CTGTGTGTGTATTTTTCTCTCAGTCATTCAAGAGACGATTTTTCCACCTGATTCAACTTGG
>NW_012114252.1:9407174-9418123 GCF_000951035.1 Colobus angolensis palliatus | reverse complement strand
ATTGAAAATGAACAATATATTGGGAACTTGGAGCTGATTAGCATGAATAGTGACAGGAGGACCAATGGAAATACAGCATGTAAGGGCATGCACTAAACTGTAAAATCCTAGATGGCAAGTTATTTCTATTATGCTATTAATAGAAATATTAAAACCACCAATATTAATGTTGAGATGGTCCAAGACAAAGCATATGATGAATCTTTCTGCAATTGTCTGTGTGATTACAAAAGCTTTGCCAGATTGTGTGTGTGTGTGTGTGTGTGTGTGTGTATTTTTCGTCTGTCTATTATACATACAAATGTGTGCTTAACATATTTGTAGCAGCAACTGGCAGCTCCATGCTCTTCTCCTTAAACCCAGGTCTTGCGGCATGGGGTCTGTGCTAAAAAAGCAGGTCTCTTCACTTCTCTCAGCTCTTTCCTTTCACTTCTCTGACTCCCCCTTTCTTCCTTTCTATCCCTGCTTGCATTCTTGCCTGTCTCTCCTTCTTTTTTCCCTCCATCACTTTTATCTCTCCTTTCTGTATTGCCTCACATTTCCTCCCTTTCTTTATTCACCTTTCCCTGAACTAAGCCTCTGGGAAGGTTTCCAGGAAGTGCTTTTGTCCTCTGACTATAGGGGAGTGTAATTTGAAAACATTTTTTCGTGAAATCAGGCAAGACCTTCCAACTTGAGTGGTCAGTTGAAGTATGTCCTTTCTGTGGCTCATTAAGCACTGACAAATAAAAATTTGGACAGGAGCTAGCTTTGCCTTTAATGGAATAAAGTTTTCAGAAATGTAGGCAGGTCTCTCTCTTTTACCACCAAGTGGACTTTTATGTGGCTTGTAGGCATTGGTGTCAATGGGTACTTCAGTACAGGGGCAGTGGACAACTTGGCACAAAGGGAGTAACCTTCCCATTGACCAAACTCACAGCAAGTAACCCAGGTAATAACGGAGGTTGACTGGTGGTGTTTTCCTTGTCTCCTAGGATGCTGCGTCCCTCGGTTCCCAGAAGGGTGGGATCACCAAGCATGGCTGGCTGTACAAAGGCAACATGAACAGTGCCATCAGCGTGACCATGAGGGTGAGGACGTGCATCACTTTGCCCTCCCCTCTCACAGCCCTTTCTTCCATAGAGCTCGAGAACAATGCTCAAGATGAATGCGCACGCTGTTCTTCCCCACAAAAGGGACATTGTCTGGTTTCTAGGATGCTCCCCTGGTGGTAGCACCCCCATTGGCACAGTCTCATCCACCCACTTTCCCTCACTGTCTTCTGACCACCAGCATAAGGAGACCATCCCTCGGCTGGTGTGAAGGTGCAGTCACTGACAATAGGCTTTCTTCTCTATAGTAACTGAAAAGTGTTCATTGGTACCTCACAGAATGTCACCAAGGGACATATCTGTCATGCCAATCCTGAGCACTTCTATAGAGGTGTACTGCAACAGTCAAGTAAAGCAAAACTTGAGGACGAAAAAAGAAAATAGTTGCATAGAGGAGAAGGTTGCAGAGGGAGAAGTCACACCAATAGAAGAAGCTATTCAGGAGAAAAGTGGGACCAGAGAAACACCAGGGTTAATAACAAAGGGAATAGAAACAAGCAGATCCAGTCAGGGAGATAACAATTAAGGAGGAAATGTGACTGTCATTACCCTGAGGCTGGAAAATCATTCAGCGTCTTGAGGCAAAAAATAGTTCCCATTCTGTGAGCAAGAAACCCTGGGGATTTTAGAGAAAGTTTCTGGCCTTCTGTGCTGCATCCCACATTGGAAGTCCCTGCACTGCTTTGGGGTAGCTATGTAAAATCTCTGATTCCGTGTGTGAGAAAAACGACCCATGGATATTAGGGGACCCACCTCCTCAGAGCTGAGATGCAGTGAGCTTCTTAGATGGGATGGGGAGTCTTAACCCCGCAGTAACCTGGAGCGTCAGCTAGAGTGAGAACAGACACAGGTTTTATGTATGTGTGTAGTCATAAGTGGGTTATTGATAGAGATTGTGACCCTCTTCATTTTGAAAGAATCGCTGTGTGTGTATTTTTCTCTCAGTCATTCAAGAGACGATTTTTCCACCTGATTCAACTTGGTGATGGATCCTATAATTTGAATTTTTATAAAGATGAAAAGATCTCCAAAGAACCAAAAGGATCAATATTTCTGGATTCCTGTATGGGTGTGGTTCAGGTAAATATGAAAAGAGTTTTGCCGTTACATTTTCTTATCTGCAGTAGTGCTTATGCGTAAATAAAAAATAGCAGATTTAAGCAAACACTTCTAAAAATGGCAATACGCATGGTAGAAATATAACATCTAACTTTAAATGAGGAAAGGTTTGTTTTTCATCATTATAGAAGATGAAAGGGATAATGTAGAGGCAGAATTATGTTGTGGCAGGCAGGAGCACTCTGGCTCGGCCACTTTATACCTGCGTGACCTTTAACAGGCTACTTAATTCAGATAATAAGAATGTTTCTTTAATATGGTAAATGAGCACATTGGATGAATCAGTGCAGGAAAATATTTAAAACACTTCATAGTATCTCAGTGGTGATTTTTATCGCTAGCATTATAGTACCAGTGGCCATGTAGATCAGTAAAGAGATTAGATTTCAGCACAGATTGAGTTCAAATCCCTGCTCCTCCACTTACCAGTGCTGTAACCTTGGAGATGTTATTTAACCTCTCTGTACCTCAGTTTCTTCATTTGTTAAATAAGGATAATGGCAGTTCCAAATATGGTTACTGAGAGGGTTAATTCATTACACATGTAAAGAGCTTAGAACAGTGGCAACAAATGGTAAGCATTTGGACAATATTAGATAGTTTTGTAATCATAGGGCTGTTGTACTTTTATATCACAGGGCTTATGTACTTATCCTTTAAAATTATTGTTAATTATACATAATACATGAATGTATTTTTGTTGTAAAAAATCAGATAATACAGATAAAGTGAAAGTCCTTCTGGACTCCTTCTCCCCTTCTCAGTCTCTCTTCTCTGAAGGGAGCTACTACCAGTTTTGCGTGCATCCTTCTGTAGCTTTTTAGCATTGTCCTTGGAAGAGAGTTGTTAGTTTCCCTGTCCATCATCTGTCCATCCGTCATCCATCCATCTGTCCACCCCTCCATTCATCCAGCTTTGCCACTTTCAAGGAAGATTTAAGGCAGCAGCTTACAGGCATACACAGGACATAGGATAGCATAAACTTAAAGTGGGGGTGAAAGCAGAAAAATGAACAGGGGGTTGGGATAAGGGTGAGAGAAAATAGAGTTAAGGAGAAAGCATATGTTTTGAAGATCTAACACCTGCTATGGGTGGGCCACCACCTGGGCTCTGTGCCTTCTCACTTGGAGACCTGTTCAGTCGCACAATTCACAGTGCACATAAGATACAGACAATCCAATTAGTCAGAAACTGCCCCAGTAATCTCAGAATGAAGACCATTCAGGCATTTTTCTCAGGGTCCCCCTCAGACAGAAGGCTCTGTGGTTGATGAACAATCTTCCTAACAATCCCTCACAAAAGATTCAGTCACCATTATCAAAGAATTCTCTCTTCAAATGACTCCATGGTGGCTGATCACATCGGCCTGTAGCTCGATTCTGTAAGGAGATTGTTTGGTGGGGCCAGTGTGACACAGCTATCTGGTTTGACCAAAGGTATGCTTGTTATGTATTTACGTGTTTACCCAAAATTAAAGTGCATTTTCTTCCAAGGAATACATTTGTCCTATTGAAACAGCCCAGCTGGACACAGTGGCTCATGCCTGTAATCTCAACGCTTTGGGAGGCAGAGGTGGGTGGATTGCCTGAGATCAGGAGTTCGAGACCAGCCTGACCAACATGGTGAAACCCTGTCTCTACTAAAAATGCAAAAAATAGCCAGGTGTGGTGGCGGGTGCCTGTAATGCCAGCTACTCGGGAATCTGAGGCAGGAGAATCGCTTGAACCTGGGAGGCGGAGGTTGTAGTGAGCTGAGATTGCGCCATTGCACTCCAGCCTGTGCGACAGAGCGAGACTCTGTCTCAAAAAAAAAAAAAAAAGCCCAGCGGTGCTGAAGGGCAGTGCTTCACCTCTGCATCACCCTCACCCACTCACATCCTCTTCCCTTGAAATAATAGTGGTGCTAGATCACAAGTGTTCACTGCTGTTTCTTAATTCATCAGTTTTGGACGTCATTGCATGACTTCTGTGCTGGTAGATAGGATTTTAGCTCCTGGCACCCTCCTTTGGCCTCGAATCTGGATGAATTGCTTTCCCTGCCCCACATACCTGCCATCTAGGCATTCGGCCTGTCTTCCTCCCTGTGTTGGGCTTCCTGTTTCTAGAACCTTATGCCTTCCTCTTTCTTGTTCTACTTTCTTGTTTTGGAGAAGCACATCTTCTGCAGCTTTCTGAGGAATTGTGTGTGAGATGTTAATTTTTTGAGAATTAGGGTATCTGTTCATATCTTTATTTTTGCATTCATGCTTGACTCATAGTTTGGCTAGTTATAAAATTCAAAGTGAAATCAGTTTACCTTGGAATTTTAAGGCATCCCATTGCCTTCTAGTTTCCACTGTTGTTTGGAGGATTCTGATGTTATTCTGAATCCCTGTTCTTTGTGGTCTTCTCTTCAGTGTTCTAAAATTTTGGTTGTTGTGTCTTGATTTTTATTTTTTGTTTTGGTAAGCTTTTTTGTTAAGGTATAACATATAAATAGAAAATAAGGTATAACATATAAATAGAAAATATATACCTAATGCATGTGTGACTCGGTGGATCTTTCTGGAGCTCTTCTCTCTCTTACCTTTGTGCTGTTTTATTTCCTGTCATTTTGGAGACTCTGCCCTGCATATTCTGGCCACCTTGGTCTTCCCCAGGTCTGGTCAGTGTCTTCTACTCAGCAAGATGGCAGGGTTTGGATTCCCCTTCCTTTGCCGCGGTTCAGATACTGCCTCCAGGCAGAAAGCTGAGGCGATGTGGGGCTAACCTCATGTCTTTCCCTTCTACAAAGAAAGGGCTGCACTGCCTTTTGCCCCCTATCTAAAAACTGTTATTTCATGTATTTTGTCCACTTTTCTACCAATGATGGTGGGAGAGTAAGTCCAGATCCTGTTTCTTCCTCATGGTCAGCAGTGGAAGGGAGGGGTCAGAATCAGATGTCTGCAACCACCAAGGAGGTAAATTAAGTGACAGAGAGGCCTGGTTGCAAATCAACAGGGAATGCTGGGGTGACCTGGAGCCCAGTGCCCCATTTAAAGGGGGCATCTGCTGCCCATCTGCAGCTGGTACCGCCAGTTGGAATGCCCAGCTCAAAGGTGCCAGATCATCTGGTTTCTCAAAAAGTGAGAAATACAGAATTTGAATTAAACTTTGGTAACTTCAATTATTGGTAACTAATTTTAAAAACCACTTTGAAAAATAAATGAAAAACACCAAAAGGTAATTTGAGAGGATTACAAAAAAGCAAACAAACAAAACACCGCTGTGTAGTATCCCCACCCCACCGAAAAAAGAAAAAAAGAAAAAAGAAAGGTAAAATACATGAAAGTGTATTTGGGCCCAAGATCAAGACTGTAGCACCGCTTAATGCTCACTGAAAATTATTTTCAGTCAACAGCGAATGTGGATGTCTGTCAGCTGGCAATTCGGCCTCTGCTAAAAGCCACCACTATGAACAACTTCATTATATCAGAGGATGTTTATTGACAATGTTTATGAAGTAAGGAGTGCTAGTGATGTTTCAATGACAGTGAATTAACTTTTTGGGTGGGATTCCCAGGTAGGAGTTTTATTTGTATTCTTTAGTCAAAAGACCGTTAAGTTACTTTTTAGCTGAATTTTCTGGCACCGACTTTAAAAAGAAGGTTAAAGCAAACCTAAATATATTTGGTAACCTCATTTTTTAAAGTAGGAAGTAATTGTTTTTGTTTTGTAAGAGAGTTTTGCTACATGTTCTTGGCCCAGGGGACAGCTGTCTCTAAGTACAAGAGCCCTGAGCTATCCATTAGTTTCAGGGGTGCATTTCAAAATCTAAGGTTCTGATTTCAGTGGAAGTCTCTTCCTTCATAATGTCTTTGCAGATGCAGCTGATGGTGTTTTTCATTTAATAAAGTGTATCCAAGCCTTCAAAAGAGTAAAATAATTTGTTTTTATCTATGTCTGTTTGTAAACTAAGAGTCAAAAGTTGTGATTTAAGTGTTTTTAAAAATGATTACTTATGGATGTTATTTTAAAAATTAGTTGACTGGTGCTGTGAATTAAAAAAAAAAATGCCTAAACTAAAAATTTTTGAGTATTTTAGAACCCTTGAAATGTATTATACTTATTTTGCAGATGAGGAAACTGAGACTCAGAAACAGAAATTATTTAGAATTGAGGCCTAATGAGATTTTTTTCCCCCACTTTTAACTTACTCTTTTCACGATTGTAAGTATACAGGGAAAGGAGGAGAGAAAACTCGTTTTGTTTCTAGCCTTTGACTTCTTCCCTGGTTCTTGCCTTGACGTTTAAGTGAAATCCAAGGTGGCAATTACTGAACCCACAGCAGACAGTCTGTGCACAAGAGTGTGTGACTTTGCCAAGGGGAGCATTTGACTTTGCATTTCTAAGAACTGTGCTGCAAAATCACAGAGGCTTTTAGGAGGGTTGCCCTGTCCCTGAGACCTCCACCAAGGAACTCTTAGAGTGACTGTAGATAACCCGTTAGGATTTTAGTGGCTATATGGGAGGCTGTCTTGCTGGCCCAGGTTAGTGGAAGTGTTCGATTTCATATCACTTTGCCTGTGCTTACAGGGGATCTTGTGCCATGTTCCTCTGAGCTGAACCTCTGTCTAGCGCAGCCAACCTCGGGAAATTTTGCTCCCTGGAGGACATCTTGCAATGTCTGAAGACTGTCATCTGTTGGCTTAAGACCATAAATTTTGCTAATCATTGTACAATGCACAGGCCAACCCCTCACAACAAAGAATTGGCCGCCCAAGTGTCGGTAATACTGAGGCTGAGAAGTCCTGGCCTAGTGCATGGTCATCTTCCGTCTGCTACTGCACATGGACTACTATTCTTGTTCTTTGAGCCAGTCACCCTTGCGCAGGCATGAAAACCGGAGGCAGGAGGCAAGGCCACGGACAGGGAGTCCAAATACTTTTTGGGATTCATAAAGGATAGGAAAGTTCCAGATAAGTAAGCCAAACATAATAGATAATGGTTGGCTTTTAAAAATATAATACCATACACTACTTCCTTAAAAATAGAAGCTGAAGAAATATGAAAATTTTACATGAAATTTCCTTTATTCAACAAATATTTTTCAAACACCCACTATGTGCAAGTCACTGTAGAGTCCATAGAGAATAAGGATGTGTAGCACTGAACAAAACGGGAGCTTTGAGGAGCTTGCATTCCACTGCAGGGGCACACAATGAATCCAATGAGTATGTAAAGCAGGTAGTGAGTCAGATGGAAAAATAAAGCTTGTAGGAAGTGAAGCAGGGAAGATGGGCAGTGATGGGATTTCATGAGGAGGGGGCTTGCAGTTTAAAATAGCTTGGTTCTCAATGCCAATGAGACAGCACTCACCAACAAATAAGAGAGAGAAATTACTTTGAAGCAGTTCTAATTCTTAAAGTGTGTCTCTTTATCCTTTTTTCATTTCAGAACAACAAAGTCAGGCGTTTTGCTTTTGAGCTCAAAATGCAGGACAAAAGTACTTATCTCTTGGCAGCAGACAGCGAAGTAGAAATGGAAGAATGGATCACAATTCTAAATAAGATCCTCCAGCTCAACTTTGAAGCCGCGATGCAAGAAAAGCGAAATGGTGACTCTCATGAAGGTAGGCAGGCTTGGCTTCCCCCGGGCACGTACACACTCTGTGGGTGTCTTTATTTTTGCCAGGTGGGTATAGGAAGGAGACTTGTGTTGCACAAGTACATGAGAGGTGGGACGGATAGGAGCTCTTTACAAATAGCCTGTCCGCAAAGGTTTTGCCACATTATAACCTATTTCCCTGACATTTTGTATGTGGAAATCATGTAATGGGAAGAACCAAAGCTTTGGAGGCAGAAAGGAAGGCCTGGGTTTGAGTCCCATAAGTGCTGTATTTCAGCTGTATAGCCTTGGGTAAACAACTTATGTTTTCTGAGCCTCAGTTGACTCACCTGTAAAATGGGAATAAACATGAAAATTGCTGGGAAGATGGGAGAGTAAATAAGAAAATGAATCTCAAGTATCTGGCATAGAAGTTTTACTGTATTATAAAATATTAGTAATAATTAGAATGCTTGGGAGCCTCAGATTAAATTGGTGAGAAAAAACTGGCTATGTTCTTGACAATTCATGTTTTACTTCAACCCTTATGTGGTTCCCAACCCTGGCTTCCCCTTAGAAGTCCTTGGGAGCTTTTTAAAAATACCATTTACCTGGTCCCACAAGAGATTCTGATTTAGTTGGCCTGGGGCGGAGCCTGCGCAGGTCTGACTTTTAGGGGGTCTCATGGATGTGCCCATGTGGGCTGTTGTTCATAGCTAGTGTCAGGTCTAATTGGACAGTGTCCATGCTATACCAGCTACTCAATGTTTTGACTCTCACCACTGGGCCTGTGCATCAGTATTTTTTCAAAGCACCCCAAGTGTTTCCCGGGAGCATCCAGAGTGGGGAACCACTGTGTTCATTTGAAGGCACCTAAGAGAAATGGCCTTCCTCCTCCTGTTTCAAATGAAATGCTATGAATACAAGTGACTCCAATAATCTGTTTTGCCATTTTAGATGATGAACAAAGCAAATTGGAAGGTTCTGGTTCCAGTTTAGATAGCTACCTGCCGGAACTTGCCAAGGTAACATCGTCTTACATCTTCTGCTCTTCATTGAGTGCTGTTGAAGTATTTCTCATTTCACTGGTTTGTCCAGAATGGAACCTGTTGAAATCATAACAATTACATTGCGATTACCTCTCTCTTTTTCTGACCTGATTACAAGGTGACATGTACTCATGCAGTATGATTTCAGGTCTGTCTTCCAAAAAGTACCCTGCAAAGTATTCTCCTTTTATTATTGTTTTAAGTGTTTTTTTCCCCCCTGATAATGCTTAACACTACATCACAGGTACTGAAGAAATAACTGAAATATGCAGGCAGGTGTTCTCATCATAGCATCGTACTTTCTATGTTGATACATGTGCTCTCCCTTACTCAGGTTAATAGACACAGTTCTAAAGAGGAAGGACCTGGTAATCTTGCCGCAAAACCCAGGGGTTGCCTGAGTTACAGAAATTGTTTCTCGGTCACTCTCAATGGGAAAAAAATAAGCTATTCCTGTATCCTACAATTTTGAGAAATTTGAGAGTTACTGAAAAGCACAAAGAAAAGCAAACCAACCATATTGCTACTTCCCAGATTAAATATCTATTATGATGTTGCCTTTTTAGCTTCCATATTCTTAAAAGATATAAAACATCAGCTATAATTGAAGTTCTTTTTAAACACTGTCCTTATTCCCATTCTCTTCTTTTCCCACAACCCCAATCAGAAACAAGCACTATTAAAAGTTTTACTTTCATTTTTATATCTTTACAAATAAATCGATCATAATGATATATATGGTGTTATTTAGTATATTTAAAAATGTTTTATAAATGCTAACATAGTATATGTGTTGTTCTGCACATGAAAAAAATTTTAAATTTACCCCTTTTATTTGTAGTATATAGACTTTTAATTTTAGCGGTTCTATTATTTTCACTTTTTCTATTATAAACAAAACTACAATGACTGTCCTTGTGCTTGTTGTCCTTGTGTGTATCTGAATGATTCTTTCTTAAATGAGAGAAATCTCTTTGTCTTCTCTAGCCCTTTGCACTCTTACTCTGTTACTGCCCTTCTATTTTTTTTTTTTTTTTTTGATACTAGAGTGAAATGGTGACCCTCCACACCCACATCTTAAACACTATAATAGAAACAGGTTTATCTCTATAGGATTATAAATAGACGAGCATTCAGCATTGACCTTTATTTTAAGACAACATGGCTGTTCTCAAGTGTAAAATCTCCTTCCCTGGCTAGGACTTTAGAACATTGTTTTTTTTAAGGACTTGACGGTTACCACAGTATCTTTTTAGCACCTGCCTATTAAAGCTAATTTTAGTGCCGCCATTGTAACCACCTCCTAGTCCGGGAAGAGTTTTGGCTTATGTGTTTGTGTTTTTGCGTATGAATGTCTGTGTATCATATTTTGCATTGAGATTTGCTTTTTTTGTTTCTGGATGTTTGGGAGTTCATAATTTCTCAAAACAAAATGTTTGTGCCCATTTGGGTTTTAGTTTGTTGCAGCAGGTAATATATGTGATGCCATCTAGAATTCAGAAAGTAACCTTCTGCACTTATTGGGTGAACAGAATGGATACTTAGGAGAAGATTCATGTTATTTGAGCTTAATGTTGATTAATAAAAAATCTATACTTTTTCCTCTGAGGATATACAGGAACTGTCCCCTCCTTCTCTTACTACCCAGCCAATATAATTCACTATTGTTTGATCCCAAGACCTAGGGAGATTTTTAAATATATACATATATTTAATATAAATGTGTACATTTATATATATACTAATATTTTTATAAGTATAATTATATTTTTTTCATTTACAATATTTGGAACTGTTTTTAAACCATGGGTTACAAGTTAGCTTAAGCCATTTTAGTTGGCGAAATCAGTTTGATTTCAACACCTGCTTCTTTTTGTTTGGTTTCTATCTAGTTTTTTATTCTTTTTATTGAGGTGTAATTTATAATAGCAGAATGCTCAAGCATGAATTGTAGAGCTCACTGGAGTTCACATTTGTACACTGATGTAAGCAGCCCTCAGGCTAGCTTGGACCTGAGACCCTCATTATTTTGACCTCCATCACTGTAGATTAGTATTGACTTTTCTAGACCTTTCTGTGAATGGACTCATACATGTACGCTTTGTGTCAGGGTTATTTAGCTAAAC
>NW_012114252.1:9366335-9406374 GCF_000951035.1 Colobus angolensis palliatus | reverse complement strand
AAACATTTATCTTTGTGTTGGGGATTTAAAACATTTCTCACTAGGAATCATGGTCAAAACCTAAAAAAATGCATCCTTGTTAGAGGCTTTACTGTTTTTTTCTTTCCCCCTCGCTTTCAGGTGTTTTAAAAATAATTTTATTTAGGAAGGCAGAAAAAGGTAGAAAAGGTGGAAAGTAATTTTTTGAAGATGAAAAGAATGAAGAAAATGGAGATGAGTTATTCACTCAGCACGTGGGTATCTGTGGGCTTTGCCTTTTAAAACTCAGCTCAGTGGTGTCAGTGTGAGCAGCCCAGGCACTAAGGGGAGACCTGTGTTCCCTGTCCCCAGCCCTGAGCAAGAATGCAATTTGGGCTGTTTATCAGCCCCCTTCAGGGTGTCTGGATTATTTGCACTGGTTGAGAAGGCAGAGAAGTTGATCTGGTAACTGTTGGTCATCCCATTTTTAGGAGGAATGGATTCCATGGTTACAGAATCAGAGGCTGAAGTGTACAGGGGGAGGGGTGGAGAGAGAGAACTGTGTAAGGTGTTTACTCAGGGGATGAAGAGGTGAAGAGGTCAGTATCAGGGAAGGAAGGTTCAAGAAAGGGTCAGGCTGGGAGGCTGGGCCACAGTTCAGTAAGATTGCAGAGAAAGGCCTAGAACAATGGGGGTAGGCAGAAGGTGGCCGAAGGTGTAATTTAATGGCAGGTTCCTTGTCTAATCAGCTCCTCTAACCTCCTTCATCCTGTTGCCCCGGCTTTTGTTTTCCACTGTGACTAAGACATAGCCAAACAGGATATGACCGACAGGAAGTTGTTTCAGTGCAAAAATAACTGTTGTCTCATTCTGGAATATTATGGAAGGGCTCATTACTTACAGTATGTGTGATGTAAACCTCGGTTTTCAGAATATTTTGTATAATCTTGGAACTTATGTTTGTACATTTAGTACTGAACATCTTTATTGTTTTCTTATTAGAGAACACACTGTATTTACCCTAAAACTGGTTCTTTTCCTCCTATTGTCTATTATGGAACCAAACAATTTTTTATTATAAATATAACAGTGTGTAGCCTCAGTCTTCTAAATATTTTAGTTAGATACACAAACCGTAATTCAAGTTAGTTAATTGATTTCTTCCCTAGAAAGTCAAGGAGTAACATAATCAGGTTATAAACTTCGTTACTAGTTATTTAATAATTTATTTCTCGGGTTACATTTATATCTTAGGTGACATCAGAACATATATGTCACCTCCTTAAGATAGTGTGAAGAAAACCCACCTTATGTTTTCTTCCACAGCTTTTCTGTTTGTGAGCTTTTATTTTTTGAAACCAGAATTGCTCACACCCTTTTACCTTTCAACTTTGTTTTAAGCAAGTGAACTTATTGTTCCAGGTAAATCTTCCGCAGTTGCGTGCAGGGGAAAGTATGATGTCTCAGACTTTCTAGTCTCATGGGGATGGAGTGAGGATCAAGGGCCATGCTCAGCAGAACTTTTCAGAACCCAGCGCTTTCACAGATACTTTTTCTGAATTTTTAAACCAAGTCTGTAATAAGTGCTTTCTTCTCTAGATTCCAATCCAGAAAACAGTATCATTGCGCTATGATACAAACGAGCTGGCTAGTCTTGTGTCTGCGGGGTCAGTGGCATTGCATTTCTAGGCCTCCTTTGTGAAGAGGATAAGCTGATGGTCCTGAGAAGTTCGGTGTCTTGGAAGTAGTGGAAATAGATCATGATAACTCTTTCAATTAAAGAGTATGTATTTTGGCCTCGAAACGTTTTGCAGAGTCCTCCTGTTCCAACCCATTCTGCTTCAATGACCCAACAGTCAATACAGTGTCTCTGGCAATTCATCCTCAGAATAAGATGCTGTTGACCGTAGTCTTTGTCTCTAAATTGTTTTATCTACTCGCAAATAAATTTAAGACACACAATATGCCTGAAGCCTACAGCAAACTTTCTGGAAACTCTTGAATGTTTGGTCCATAACTACTTCTTAAGACAAAGAAGAAAACCTTGTCAGGGTGTGTCGTTAGTGCTTGAATGTAGGGTTTACAGGATGGGGTGGGGTGGGGGAATCGCCCTTGGTTTAGATGAATCATTCTCTTCCTTGTCTTCTCAGAAGACACCAGTTTGTACAGAGAACAGCTCTGCCATTGTGCTTTTTCTGTTTCCATTTTCCTCTCATTCTTCTCGCCACGAAACCCAGAGTAGTCAGTGGGCTTTGGGCAGGAAAGTGGCAACAGGGTGTCTGGGGAAAAGCCAGTTGGCTCTTCCTACCATCACAATATAGACTGACCATAGGTTAATTTAAAAGCAGAGCTGGTTTCTGTCACTCTGAGAAGGGTTCAACTACAGTCTTTGGGATGATATTTATAGCTGTATTTTGTCCACTGTTAGATTGTGAGAGTACATATTACAAGTATTTATTTTATTATCTTTACTAAAATTTTAATTAAAAATAAGTATGCTTATCACAGTAAGTAAAAATACCCAAAGTTGTTTAAAGAAAAGTTCACCTTTTCCCTTCATCCTCCATTCCCACATTCCTGAGAACACTGACGTTAATAACCAGTTGCAATTCCCCTTTCACTAAACTGATTGCTCGTAGAAATATAGGGAAACATATGTAAGGTTTTTAAGTTTTTTTATAAAAATATGTTCACAATATATACATTATTCTGAAATTTACTGTATCACTTAAAAATATTTCATAGATGTCCCTCTGGACCAGTAGAAGATCTGGTTCCCTCTTACATACATATCAACTGCATGATATTTCCATTGTGGCTACTATATACTTTATTCAGCCATCTCCCTATTAATGAACGTTTAGGGTTTTTTCAGTTTAAGTCAAAGTTTATTGTGTTTTTAATGCTTTAAACATTGCCAAGTTACTGTGCCAAAAAGCTGTAACAATTCACATTTCTGTTTCTCTGCATCTTCACCAGATGAGTGTAAAATGGTATTTTACTGTGCTTTCATTTACATTTTGCTGGTTATTACTGATATTTTTCGTATTTTCATACATTTATTTGCCACTTGTGTTTTTTCTTCCTGACTCGCCTGTTCACATTCTTTACCTTTTTTTCTTCTTTCTTGTGTAGTGTAATGGTTTAGACTCTGAAGCCAGGCAAACTTAGAAGCCAGGCCTCTATTTCATGATGTAGGTCTTTGGGCGAAGTACCTAACACTCATGCCTTAGTGTCTTCTCTTTTAATGAGCAGGGAAAATAATAGTACCTGCCTCCTAAGGTTGTGTAAAATTAAAATGGGCACTTAGGGTATATCTGGCAGGTAGATATTGGCTGTTATCAGTAGTAGCTCTTATCATTACTATTCTTCCAGATACTGTTTCCTGATTCTGGGGCAAAGTCCTGCTCTCCCTGAACCACATTTTTCTGCCTCATAGATTTTATTTGGTAATTCCTTCAGCCACTGTTGGGCATCCTCCCTGTTTAATGCATCATCCTAGACCTTAGGAGGGATAGGAGGAACTTTAAGAAGCCGAATTTGCTTTTTATTTATCTCATAGCAGAGCAATTGATGTATATTAGGTAGATTACAAACTTTTAAGTTATTTTTACATCTAAAGCTGTCCCTTCTTTTCCAATAAATGATGTCTGTGGTAAAGAATATATCTTTTGGGTGTTAGTGACAAAATCAGAATGTTTTGTGTCTATTTTGGCTAGTAGTTAATTGTTTTTCTTTTATTATATCTGCATTCTTATTTGTTCTTTAATTATACAGAGCTCATTAGCAGTTGTTCTTGGTTTATTCATTTCTTATCTTCTAGCACAGTCAACTGGAGACAACAAGCATCTTTCAGAAAGGCATCAGGAATTGCATCTACATTAAGAACACACTCCTCTGCTCTAGCGTCTGAGAACATAACACAGTATTTGCCTTTGTTGAAGGGCTCAAGCGGACGATTCAGAAGTAGAATAGATAACTGTTGGTGGTGGCTTGCAGCACCTAGTACTGACGGTTTTGTTAGGAAACACCACAGGCAGTATACAATGTAAAGCAAATTCTTTGGGTTCAGTTAAGTGGATTCCACTTGCACGTGTTCTCGCTCTTTTGGTGTAAAAAGTTAGGAAAGGTGACAGGCAGGATAGAATAAAATGAAGTGGTCCCATCTCCCATATGGAAAGCGCCTGCCCCCACCACAGGCAAGTGTTTTGCCTTGGAAGCATAAACAGAAGATTGCAGTAATGCCCCTTCACTTCCATAGCCTTCAGGCTCCCACTGATAGCATCAAGATAAACTTGGTGTGGCAAGAGACTTGAGCCATCATCTTGTTTAACATTTTTACACAGAAATGAAAATGGAACCCAGAGAGGCTGCGTAGCTTGCACAGCTGCTTAACTGAACTAGAACCAGAACCCAGTTTCCTAGTATTCTGGTGCCCATTTATCTAAACATAGACACTGAGCATGATAGTTTGGATCATTACTAAAGACCTTTATATACAACAATCACATGGCTAAGAAGATTAAGATGCTTGTTTTCTCATTATCCATGATTGGAAATGTAATAATAGACTTTGTTCTGCCACCAACAGAAGAGACAAGACACCTTTTCTGCTGTGGCTGTGAGTGCCCCATGGAGTGCTGAGATGTGACTCATGTCTCTGGGGAAAGTAGCAGATGAGAGAGTGCATTCTATTCCGGCTCCATAGACTTAGCTGTGGAGACTGAGAGTCATGGAGAGCTCTGACTGACAAGAAGAACAGAATATAGACTTAGAGGCACCAGGCATAAAAAATCATAAAGATGGAGATGACTTCTATCTCGTGAATGTCTGAAAAGCCTCTCTCTCTTTCTGTTCCCAAATCCCACATCTCCAGCCCCCATCTCTGCCACTGTCTGTCTATTTTCTTCTGTGGCTTCTCTTCTGTCCACCTCTTCAATGTTGGGCCCCCAGGATTTTGTCTTCAGACTCACTTCCACCCTCTTCCTCAGTACATCTTGTCCACTCCCAAGTCTGGAACTCCAGCCTTCCTCTCAGCCTTGTGCTCAAGTTTCATCCCTTTAGCTGTCTATTGGATGTTTCCAGTTGGAAATTCCAGAGGCGTCTCTACCCAGGCATCTCTACACAAAGATGATAAGGATATTACCATCTTTTTGGCAGATTTGTTTTTCCTGAGTTTTCTGTCTTGTTTATGGATTCACCATTCAGCAGGCTGCCCAAGCTAGAAATGTGGCATTTGTTAATTGGCCCTGCTGTGAGATGGGGGGACTCTACCCAAGTGATGCTTCTGAAATGTAGAGCTCGTTTTATTCTCCTACCTAAAATGTTGCAGGGTATTTTAGATTCTGAATGAAATCCCCAATCTTTTTTTTTTAAGTGAAAGCAAGTTTATTAAGAAAGTAAAGGAATAAAGAATGGCTATGCCATTGGCAAAGTAGCCCTGAGGGCTGCTGGTTGCCCATTTTTATGGTTATTTCTTGATGATATGCTAAACAAGAGGGGAAATCCCCAATCCTTAGCATGCAAATCCCAAATTCATTTCTCTTAACTTTTATTTATTTATTTATTTATTTATTTATTATTTATTTATTTTTTTTGAGACGGAGTCTCGCTCTGTCGCCTGGGCTGGAGTGCAGTGGCAGGTTCTCAGCGCACTGCAAGCTCCACCTCCCAGGTTTACGCCATTCTCCTGCCTCAGCCTCCGAGTAGCTGGGACTACAGGCGCCCGCCACCTCACCCCGCTAGGTTTTTTTTTTGTATTTTTTAGTAGAGACGGGGTTTCACGGTGTTAGCCAGGATGGTCTCGATCTCCTGACCTCGTGATCCGCCCGTCTCGGCCTCCCAAAGTGCTGGGATTACAAGCTTGAGCCACCGCACCCGGCCTATTTATTTTTTTTAATCATGCCCTGCCTTTCAGTTATGATGAGTGACTTGGTGATTGCTCAGGTGTGACTTGTCCCTTTGCACCTGCTGTGCCTTCTCCTAGAATGTGCTTTTCTCCTTTCCTGGCCAAGTGTTCTTGTCCTTCCAGGTGGGCCTTCTCTTGGGAGGTGGTTTCTGACTACCACCCCGTAGTCCAAGTTGACTTCCACTGTTACCTTAAACTTTCTTTTGTCCTCTTATTACCTGTTGATATGCTGTCTCCCCACCTGGTGTTCCTTGGGGCTAGGGAATTCCTTCATTCACATTTCACATGTCTCTAGGGCCTGGCTCATAAGAGGTACTTAATGAATATTTATTGAATTAATCAGCATCTTGTCCTTCAAGATCAGCCATCATTTTCTCTATCTCATCATTCAAAATATTTTCCTTCCTCTTCCCCTTCTTGCACCCAGTCATAGACTGGACTCTGTTAAATCCTTTCTAGCATCTGGGCTCATTTCTGTCTTCAGTGTCTGTGCATCCTTTTCATTCAGCCAGGAATGTTCAGCTCGATTCTGCCCCTTCATTCCAAGTGTACCCCATATTCCATTACTTTATGAAGACTTTCTTGACACACAGATGCTTAATTATTCTCTTTTGCTTTCTTTGTGTTGACTTTGACTCTACTACTGATTGTGAGCTTCAGAAGGGCAGGAATCTCATCTTCACTTCTTTTTCCTCCTGGTGCTTACTTTGTGTGCTGCACACTCCCTGGCACACACAGCAGCTCTCCAGCAGGAGGCAGAACTTTCCAGCAGCCTCAACCTTCAGGACTAGGCAGCTTTTAACTGTATTTGGGCACCTTTGCAAGAAAAGGATTTTGTTAAATGTAATTTTTATGTATCTTGTTATCAGAGTGCCAGAGAAGCAGAAATCAAACTGAAAAGTGAAAGCAGAGTCAAGCTTTTTTATCTGGACCCAGATGCCCAGGTAAGAACTATCTAAATGTTTAATATTTAAAACCAAGTGTGGGAGAGAAAATCATCGATGGGCTTATGTGTTTATTTGTTTGCTTTGTTTATTTTGGAACAACAAGCAAAATAACTATAGAAAATTTGGGGAAAAGAGGAAAAATAAAAATGTATAATCTCATCATAGCATTACTATTGTGAATATTTGATATTTAATAGATGTTTGAAAATTGGGAGAGATTTATTGAAAGACATTCTCAAGTTCACAAAGAACATCTAATTTACCTGTTAAAACAGCCATCAGAAAATAACAGGTATCACTGCAGGTGCCTGGGAGTCAATGATAATTCCCGAGTAGCCCAGGCTCAGGCTCAAATACAAACCTTTTCCGTTTAACTTCAATGATAAGCACTTCTCTGTTTCCTCACAGACCTCATAATCATATGTATGTGTGTTTATATGTCTATAATTTTTATCTGCTTTTAAGAAGTTTTTGTTTATCATGGTAATATCTACATAATATAAAATTTACCATTTTAACTATTTTTAAGTGTACAGTTCAGTGGCATTAAATACATTCTCATTATTGTACAACCATTAACACCATCCTTTTCCAGAACTTCTTCATTTTCCCACACAGAAACTTTGTACCAAATAATAACCTTCGTTTCCTTCTTCCCCCATCCCCTGGTAACCTCTGTTCTACTCTGTGAACTTGCCTATTTTAGGAACCACATAAATGTGGAATCATATAGTATTTGTCCTTTGTTTCTGGCTTCTTAAACTTAATGTTTTCAAGGTCAATCCATGTTGTAGCATGTGTCAGAATTTCCTTCCTTTCTGTGGCTGAATATTCCATTGTATGTATGTACTACATTTTATGTATCCTTACACATCTGTTGATGGACCCTTGGTTGGATACTGGATAGACATTGGTTATGTTGTTCATAATCATAATTTTCAAGCTCTATATTTTTTCAGTTTACCCATTGAGTAGGTATACCATCATGTCTTCCTTTTTTTTTTTTTTTTTTGAGATGGAGTCTTGCTCTGTCACCCAGGCTGGAGTGCAGTGGCGCGATCTTGGCTCACTGCAAGCTTCGCCTCCAGGGTTCACGCCATTCTCCTGCCTCAGCCTCCCAAGTAGCTGGGACCACAGGTGCCCACTACCACACCTGGCTAACTTTTTTGTATTTTTAATAGAGACGGGGTCTCACTGTGTTAAGACAGGATGGTCTTGATCTCCTGACCTCGTGATCCACCCGCCTCAGCCTCCCAAAATGCTGGGATTACAGGCGTGAGCCACCACACCCTGCCCATGTCTTTGACCATTATTATCAACTATGTATGTAACTACTATAAACCATAGAAACTGATTATATAATAGCAATACCATTGTGAGTAAATCAGTGTATATAGCTTTTCCAAATTGTATTCTGTTTCCTTTGGATGCATTTATGATGATTTTTAAAAATAAGAGCATAACTTATTTATATGTTTACATTTTCTTTTAAAGAAGCTTGATTTCTCATCAGCTGAGCCAGAAGTTAAGCCATTTGAAGAGAAGTTTGGAAAAAGGATCCTTGTCAAGTGCAATGATTTATCTTTCAATTTGCAATGCTGTGTTGCCGAAAATGAAGAAGGACCCACAACAAATGTAATTTTTCTTTTTAAAAATAAAGATAAAAAAATATAGGCAGAAGTTTCAGATGTGCTTTTACAGTGCAGCTTGGTTAAGAAATCCTAGTCCCTGGTATCAAAGAGGTGCAGTGTTCGGATCAGGATATGGAGGTTGTTTAGCCTGCAAGGACAGGATGTTCGTGTTGAAAGATGAGGGTGGTAGGTGTGTGCTCAGCTTTCCAGGAGACAGAGTTCATCTTAGATGCTTGGGGGAATGCAACTGTGTTTTCTATGGAGCAGACATTATAGCAAAACACATAAAGCGAAAATAATTGTTTTGTTTGTTTCTTAAAATGTTTTATAACCTAATTATCTGTATTCTAAAGGATGAGACTGTTTATCTTTAGTAGTAATTTATGGCAACAGTCCTAAATAGGTCTTGTCATTTCTCTTTTGATAGCAACATTCTTTTGTCCCTGTTTGAGTCATAGTGATCCTTGGATTGTTTTGTTTTGTTCAGGTTGAACCTTTCTTTGTTACTCTATCCCTGTTTGACATAAAATACAACCGAAAGATTTCTGCCGACTTCCACGTAGACCTGAACCATTTCTCAGTGAGGCAAATGCTGGCCACCACGTCCCCGGCGCTGATGAATGGCAGCGGACAGAGCCCATCTGTCCTCAAGGGCATCCTTCATGAAGCCGCCATGCAGTATCCGAAGCAGGTGGGGAATATGAGCCCAGCATTCCTACTGCTCAGACTCACCTTGCATGCTATGTAAATGCACCCAAAATGCTCAAATTAGACCTTGTAATGCAGAAGTGGGGTCATTAGACTCTTAATTAATACTATTTATTATTAGACAGTAAAAGCAAGCTGAGACATAAGTGGCTTCTAATTTCATTTCTTCTTTCTAAACGTTCTAGTTACCTCCCTCACCAAATAGACTTTTTGAGCAGATGATGAACTATTTGTCAGCTAACTAGTTTGGCACTGGGTGCTTTTTACTAGTTGTCCTGTTTCACTGTTCTTTGCTGTTTAATGTTCATGGGATTTGTTTGACACAGCTGTGAATTCTGCTGACTGAAGAAAAGTCTTTGTCTCCTAGGGAATATTTTCAGTCACTTGTCCTCATCCAGATATATTTCTTGTGGCCAGAATTGAAAAAGTCCTTCAGGGGAGCATCACACATTGCGCTGAGCCATATATGAAAAGTTCAGACTCTTCTAAGGTATGAATGACTTTTAAACTTTGTGGTGGTAAAAAGCAATCTGAACAGAGGCCTTTATGTGAAACTATAAATGCTTAATGAAATAAAACATAAGCCATTTTTATACTCTAAAAGACGTAGAATATGATACATGTATTTACTCTGAACTTTATGTCATTATTGTGAAGGAAATGTAGTCCTATGTGTAAATAAAACGCTCCACTTGACTAGACAATTCTGACCTCCTAAAATAATTTGCAAAGGAATTACCAGCTTAATAGTAAACTTTCTCTGTTAGAAAATACATGTATGATATTCAAACTTATATTTGTTAATGTGCCTCTTGGGTCCTGAAATTATATTTTGGTCCACTTACACTTATATATGAGGCTGGAGACCAGGAGATGCCCTTGGCTCAGATGGCCTGACCAGTAGTGTCAGTGATTCAGGTCCACTTGGTTTTCGCCAGAGGGGGCAGAGTTTTAGGTGGAAGATGGAAAGAAAATATACGTGATGTATGTTTGGTTTTTTTCAAAGTGGTGTTCATTACTCGGGAAGTGCCTAGGCATGGACATACCATAGAATTATTAAATATTAGAGGTCATCTAGTAAAAGATGTGCTTTCATATTTCAGGACACTGAGGCTCATCAAGGCTTAGTGACCTGCTCAGTGTCTCACAGCTGGAGCTGCCAGAGGGCACTTGACTGCCACTTCGTAGCACCTTGTGCTACCTGGTTAGTGTAATCCGTTGAGTGTTATTATCCTTGCCAGTTTTACATATTTTTAGTTCTTTTTTTTTTTTTTAATTTATGTGGTCATCTGAGAGACCTGAATTCACTGACAAGGACTGGTCCGCATACCCCAGAGGCTGTGCGTGAAGTTTACTAAGTTGGATTCAGAGTTTCCTATCATCACCCCTGTGGGCACCCATGCATCATAGCTGTGTCCACAGGATGCAGGTGGCCATTGAGAAATGGGTTTTGGAGTCAGAAACCTGGGTGCTGTATACCTGACTCACCTGGGTCCTTTGCACAAATCACATCACCTCTCTGGCCTCCAGATGTTCCTTCTGTGCATGAAGGATGATGTTACTTCCTGCCTCTGCCTTCCTCATAGGGACAGTGTTAGGATCAAACAGATCATGTACGAGTCAGTGCTGTGGGCACTATAAATCACAGAAAGCCCAGAAGACATCGTCATTTATTACAGCCCCAGTCAAGTAAAAGCCCATTTACCCAGGCACATTGTTTCCAACAGTAAGCGTTTTTGGCAGATGAAAGCTGTGTAAAGGTTGGTCTCTGGAGAGAAGCTGTTTTACTTTTTTCAATCAAGTCTGTAAAACCTTGGACAAGAAGCTCTTTTGGCTCTTTTATGTTTTGATTAATAATCAATGAAGGCCTAAGATAAGATCTCCTCCCCCGACTGTGTATGCAACACATTTCCAAGGCACATCCACACCAACTTTGTTACTTCTGCCTGCTGCATGCATGGTTTGAAATTTGGCAGCTCATGTTGGTGTAAAAATCACATATCACTGTAGGCTAAACTTACCTCTGCACACTCCTCCATGTCCACTGAGCATCTGCTGAAGTCTGCTTTTTCTTCATTATTTATGGATTATAAAGCTCATCCATGTGTACATTATTCATGCATTTACTTTCCTGCCACCTCCAAAGCATTCAATTAAAGCAGGAATTAAGGCTCAACCATCTTACTTTAGCACAGTTTTGGCAGAAATGTTAGAGTGAGATGATTTTTTTCAGTCTGTCAGAGTTGTTTCTTCATGTTTTCCAAGATGGTCTAGAACATCATTTAGAGTAAATTTTCATTTTGGAGGAAATTTTTATGAAAAGTCTCTGTAGGTATCTCCTGTGAATAGATGTTTTAAAAATAAAGAGGAGGGGAAAAAGGGCCAAAGGGCAAAAATAGGTTTCTTACTCTGACTTTCACACATACTGTGTTCTATTTGCACCCTTCGTATGTCTGAGAGCTAAGTCCTCATTCATTGCAGAAAAGGCTTATTGATGTCTTATATTTTAGCCTTAAATGTTATGAAATTACTGCGTTTTACTCCACAACATATTCATCGTTGTTAGAACCAAAAAATCTTGAACCTGAGAATGTTTGAGTAAATTGACCCTGCAGCTAGGCAGATCATTGTACCCTAAGACTCATACACCTAAGACCCCCCTAAGTCACCCCATCCAAGGAGGCAAGAACATACCTCACTGGAGAACGGGGGAGGTCCCAGATGAATCCCTGACATCTCTTCCAATTAGGATGTATTTTCCAGGTTACTCATGAAGGCAGCAGTTCCTACAGCATGATCATGGTAGGATTATAAAGTTTTGCAACTGGCAGGGGTCATGAAAAGTATAGCCCCCTTTTTCAGGTGTGGATAGTGGAGCCCAGAGAGATTTGATGGCCTACAGAGTCATGCAGCTGGATTCAGTGTGACTTAGAGACAGACAGCTTTGTCGTCTAGATCCTTCTGGATCCTTCTAGATCCTTCCTGTGGCTGATGGTGCACACAGATCACCGGAGGTCTTGTCAGAATGCACATTCTTATCCAGGAGGGTTGGGGCAAGGCCTGAGACTCTGCATTTCTACAGTGATGCTGATGCTGTAGCACACTTTGGCTTTGGAGCACATTTCCCAAAATCGGTTTAACTTTGATATACTTATGTAAAAGACCCTTCAGTAAAAAAAAAATAAAATAAAAAATTAAGTAATGTAAAAGACCCTTCACTGTGACTCTGAGACAATCAAACTTTACGTTGATGACAAAGCACTATCATAGTACAGACTAATTTGGAAAAATTAAGCATTATCTTTTTTAGCAATAGAGGTATAGATGATTAATAATAGGCCTGCCTTAGGCTAAAAGCAAATAAGCTTTATTGTACACTCTGAATTAATCAGTCGATCTACAACAAACCAAAGTTAATCATTAGGAAGTAGAAGTAGCAGTAATTCATATTTAGAAAGCAAGAATATAGCATTGACAGTCCCGGCCTAACTGAAGTCAGTATCTTAATATCTTACCCCTTATATTGTGGAAATCAGCATACGCTAGTGCACATTAGGAGCTGCGAAAGCTTAGTATTTTAATTAGTGTTCTCATTTAAATCCTAATAATGTGATATATTTTGTATGGATACCAAATAGTAATTATTAATAACTCAGTAGACTTATAATAAGTAGTATTTAGTCAGAAAGATGTATGAAAACCTCTGAAACAGCGTGTTTGTTGCCTGTAAAGACCAAAGAAGAGACTTGGATTTTGGAAAATCTTCATTCTGTATTCTTTGAGAATCACTGCTAGAGAATGCCTTAAATAAACTACTCTGCACAGAGTGTGAATGCAGCCATATTCATTACTGTACGATGTGCTTTTCTATGCATCTGATGCTATGGTAAGGACTTATTTAGTGAGCGTGTAAGGATGGCTATTTAGGTCACAGTTCTTTCAGTGAGATACAGTATCTCATAGCTTTATTCTCATGTCTTCAAGGTGGCTCAGAAGGTGCTGAAGAATGCCAAGCAGGCATGCCAAAGACTAGGACAGTATAGAATGCCATTTGCTTGGGCAGCAAGGTAAGGAACACCTTGTATACCTTTTAAATCAATATAGATAGATGCATGGATGGGTCAATAGGCCTATTCTGTTTGTTGTTCAGAGACAAAGAGGATATGAGTGTGTAAAACTGAGAAATACGTAAGTCTAAATTTTGAAAAAATCATTTAGTAGAGTCACAGAGAGGAAAGACACTGTCTGGAGCGGTGCTACCTGGAGCTGGCAGGGTGCATGGAAGTGTTAGCTGCAGAGCTGGGATTCTAGGACCCAACCACATGCCTCCAGCTGGAAGTCAGGGCAGTCCAGTGTGGCCTGGGGTGATCTTTATCTCTGACTCTACTTGTTAAGCATTTGACTTGCGTATGTTGTTTCCTAAGCGCAAGCCATTGACTGGAACTGTTTTCTATGTAAATTGATTTAGTTGTCCTCATCCCCATAAATGTTTTCCATGTTTTTAGATAATGAGATTTCTGTTGGCTATAGCCAATGGAATAGTAATTAGACCTCTCATAGAAACCAGATTTAAATAATGAATTGATTTTGGTGCTTTGGAAACCCAGTTTAGAAATGTTGCTTTGCCATTTCAGGACATTGTTTAAGGATGCCTCTGGAAATCTTGACAAAAATGCCAGATTTTCTGCCATCTACAGGCAAGACAGCAATAAGCTATCCAACGATGACATGCTCAAGTTACTTGCAGACTTTCGGAAGTGAGTTTCAAAGTCTTATTTCCACACCTGAAAGATAGAAGCTGTGTAGTGAGGAGGGAGGAGCAGGGGAGCAGTCATTTACGTTGCTGGATTTAAACATCAGAGGGGATGGCAAATGAGCGTGGAGCATTTCGTCAAACCCTTAAGAAGAAAGATGGGATGAAAATCAGAAGAGTGACTGGTTAATTTGAATTCTGTAGAGGATGTTTTGGGCGGTGCTGTGAAGGGTGGGTTGGGTAGGGTTGAGCCTAGGGGGTAAGGAAACAGTTGAGGAACCTTGTCAAGAGATGAGAAAGGACTCAGCAAAGCCACTGCAAGTGCAAACAGGAATAAGGGGACATATTCAAGTCGTGTCAAAGAGATACGATGACTGGGTCTTGGCTTCCTGGTTGGGTATTGGGGTGGTAATAGTCTAAGATAAATAACTTGCAAGATATCTAACTTGAAAGTTTCTCGCACCAGTTGTTGCTTAGCTTATGGCAGCATTGCTCCACTCTGCCTGTGACCTCACATGGTCCTCTTCGTGTGTGTCTCTGTCTAAATTCCCTTCTTAGAACACTAGTGATAAAGGATCAGGGCCAAGCCTAGTGACCTCATCTTAACTGATTGCATTGGCAGAGACCCTGTTTCCAAATAGGTCCCATTTATAGGTACAAAGGGTTAGGACTTGCTTTTGGAGGACACGATTGATTCAACCCATAACAGTGAGGCAAAGAGGGAGCAAGGAATGTGTGCAACATCACAGGGCTGGCAGCTTCCCCAAGTCAGTCTTGCCCGAGGGTCTGTGCTCTTAACCTCTGTACTGTTTTGCTGCTACATCCTAAAGAGTTCACTTCTGAGCCTTTGAAACTGATTTTCTTTGCTAGGGAGATGGGTCTTAGAACTTTTCTGGGGAAATTCTGGGAATGTGAAAGAGCTGAGGGCGCTAGAAGATGTGAAATGAAAAGAATAGCTGAGAACCAAATGCTAACTATTCTATGCCAAAGATATCCTTGTTTTGTTTGTTTGTTTGTTTTGTGTGCATATCAAAATAACAGTCTTATCAGTTTGTCTAGAATTCAAGAATGGTGGTGTAGCTTTCTTTAACCTCATTTTACCTTTTTCTTATCTCGCTTCAGTAGTAGGAATAGAAAAGATATGAGTCATAGAAACAGGCTCTATAAGTTCTAAAAACATAGCGATGTATTCCTAATCAGAATCTAATCACGTCCCCATCAGCAGGTGACTTCAGCCTTCACAGCGACGTGAAATCCCTTGTCAAGAGGCTCGAAAAGGTCGAAAGGATTCTCAAAGTCTCTTTCAGTGATGTGATTATACCGTTTTTGACTGTCTTGATGTTTCCCCTGTTTGGAGCTTTAATGAGAAGTGCAACCTCAGTTTTGCTAGCATTAAGCTAATCTTACCTGGACAGATGTTAGCCTGTTCAGCAAAGCAGAGTGCATACCCACTGGGCTGATTTGGAATGAACCTTTTCAGTTCATGCAGGGAATTAGAGAAGGGGGAGAGGAGGATGCTGGTGAAGGATGAAGCCTGCTGGGTTAGCCTTCCAGGGTTCCTGGACCATACAGGAGCCCCAAATTCCCAGTCACTATCTGACAGTTTTATGACCTGGTAAGGACACAGGTCTTGGCCAGGGAGTGCCCCTGGATCCCTGTGAATCTGTTATTCATGAAAGACTAAATGAAAGAATAGTACCTTATTTTTACTTTTAAATCATAGAGGGTCTTTAATTTACAAACATAATACATGTTCATTTTAGAAATTTTGAGAAAAACAGAAGAATAAAAGGATGAAAAAAGGTTTACTACTAGTTTTACCCTTCATGGTGAACTTTTGGGGAACTTTTTTTTTTTTTTTTTTGAGATGGAGTCTCACTCTGTCCCTAAGGCTGGAGTGCAGTAGCGCGATTTTGGCTCACTCCTGCCTCAGCCTCCCGAGTAGCTGGGACTGCAGACGCCCACCACCACGCCTGACTAATTTTTGTATTTTTAGTAGTGATGGGGTTTCACCATATTGGCCAGGCTGGTCTCGAACTGCTGACCTTGTGATCTGCCCACCTCGGCCTCCCAAAGTGCTGGGATTACAGGCGTGAACCACTGCCCCCAGCCTAGAGGGGAACAGTTTTTTTTGTTTTGTTTTGTTTTGAGACAGAGTTTCACTCTTGTTGCCCAGGCTGGAGTGCAATGGCCCGATCTTGGCTCACCGCAACCTCTGCCTCCCAGGTTCAAGCAATTCTCCTGCCTCCCTGGTAGCTGGGATTGTAGGTATGTGCCACCATGCCCAGCTAATTTTGTGTTTTTAGTAGAGATGGGGTTTCTCCATGTTGGTCAGGCTGGTGTCGAACTCCCAACCTCAGGTGATCCACCCGCCTTGGCCTCCCAAAGTGCTGAGATTACAGGCATGAGCCACTGCGCCCAGTCGGGAACATTTTTTTTACATTTTATTTCTTTACATTTTATTTTAGTTTATCTTATGTAGCTATGATCATACCAAATACGTGATATTTCCCTGCATAACTCAAGTATTTTCTGAAAGTGTGATATGCACGTTTTTATAGACATCATTTTTAATGCATAAGTATTATAATAGTCCATTGAGATAGACCATAGATTGTTTAACTCTTCCCCTATTTTTTGACTTATTTTTTTTTCCGAGATGGAGTCTTGCTGTGTCGCCAGGCTGGAGTGCAGTGGCACCATCTCGGCTCGCTGCAACCTCTGCCTCCCGGGTTCAAGCAATTCTCCTGCCTCAGCCTCCCAAAGTGCTAGGATTACAGGTGTGAGCCACCACGCCTGGCCATTTTTTGACTTTTAATGTGTTTCTGATTTTTCAGAATTATGCCTATAAGCCACAGTTAGAATCTTTAAAAAATCTTCTCTATTGGTAGTGGGTAATAGATTATCATACATACTATATTATCATATAGTAATTATTGTCATTTTTTGAGTTTCAAGAAAATTTCATTCTTACTAATGTTTTCAAAACCTAGTCACCTTTAGTTGGATAGATTTCAATATTTTCTTTCACTCAACTACTATGCAACTCTTAATAACCAATAGGTAGGTCTGTGTGGACTTAGGAAAGTGAATACACTACATTATTAAGGAACAAAAATATATCTGTGTGACTACATTTTTTGAAAGAAAATATCATATATTTCTTTTGTATGTAAATGAAAGAAATGGATAAGCAAGTAGTTGTCTAGATGGAACGACAGGCATAAAAATAGCTATTTAGGATATATGCCAAATAATCATGGTTATCTCTGAGGGATGGGTTGATGGGTGATATTTCACCTTCCACTTTATAGCATTCTGTCATTTTTATATGAACTTTTTAAAAAAACACACTAACACTTTTATATTCAGACAAAACAAAGAATGAAGTTTTTTATATTGATGGAGGTTGGAGCCCTGTCTTAGAAGTTACTTCCTAGGCTGATTAGCCTGACACTTCCCCACAGTGGCAGCTCCTCAGGGGCAGCCCCTGCTCATGGTCCTGTCTTCAGTGGAGGCTGGGGAGTGGGGCTTCACATGGCCACGAATCTGAAAGTGATCGGAGCAGAAAGCCCATGACCCGGCAGCAAAGAACACAGGGAAAACCAATGTGGCTTCTCTTCTGCACACCATTTCTTCATGCGTGTGCTCAGCAGGAGGGCATTGGTGTGAAGAGTGTGCTCCAGGTGGCCAGTTAGAGACCCAGAAACCTGAAAACAGGGATCCAATGCTGACAGCAGAGAAGACACAGCGGGATGAGTGAGGCCACTCTCCTCAATCAGTATCCAAGGAAACGTTGGTGCCCACTCCCCGCATTCTTCACAACAGAGTTAGGGGAAGTGGAGGATTCCTTTTTCATTTTTAAAAAACTTTGCATTGCTCTTTTTCTTTCCTCTTTATTTTTTACAGGAAATAATCTCATGTCAGTGGCCTGGGCACCAGCTTGGATCCAAAGCTATTGTTTCTACCCTCAAAATGTTATTTAATAATGCATGAGAAAAATTTCTTCACACTGTCTCAGTCTTTACAAAACAGCTGCCAAAGCTCATAAGCCACTTTTCTTTTTCCCTTGCAATAATTACCCAGGGATATGTTCCAAGATTTAGTAAGAAAGCAATTCTGTCAGATAGATGATACTGCTGACATTTTATAAGAAGAGAGACTTAGTATTTTCGATTTGATTTGTTTATGGTGGTATCTCCTGGATAAGATGGTATCTTATATTTTCTAACTTCTGCAGGAAATGTGAAGGCATGAAGGCAAAGTATAAAAATAGGATGTTTTCTTTAAAATGTAGACCTTTTCAATGGTAGTACGTTGGATAGTTTAGGTAATAATACTCCTAAGGTTTTGCATATGCAACTTAATGTATCTATGTTTATTTGTACACTCATTTTCTTTGCATCCAAGTTTTACAGCTTTACCCCTATTTTGCTCTGGTTACACTGCACTCAAGCCAAGTAGGGCTGCTTGACTTTCTCTAAACTCACTGTGGACTTCCCTCTGCCATGCTTTTCTCTCTGTCCAAATTGTGTCCCCTTCTTGCCTCTTCAAGCAGCACATAAATCACAAACACACACAGCATACACACCTCCCCTTTTCCTTTGTCTCTCTGAGGGAACTCTACTCATCTTTCAAAGCCCAGTCTGTAGCTCACTTCCATGCTGGGCTTCTCTGCCTGAGCCTCCTCCTCTTTCTAAGGGTGGATAATAATGGCCCCTGTGCCCTAAAACCATGGTGGGGAATAAATGCAAAAGGCATTAAGGTGATTTCTTCCACCGTGAATACTGATATCATCCCTTATTCCCTCTCGTTAGATCTAGATACTCTGCCTTCTGGTAGTGGTTCGTACATACTCTGTGAAAGTAATTGCCCTCATATGCCGTTAAGTAGCTTACAACAGTATCTACTGGACTTTTGGCTTCTTGAGGAGAGAAATCATATCTTGTTTGCATTCCTTCATGGTCCTGAGTACATACATTGCAGTATATCCTAACCACTTGATAAATGCTTATTGAATTTTCTTCATAGACATAAATTCAGTGATTTTTATTTAAACAAAAATATCTCAAATTTCTTTCAATCGTATATAGTTTTTTGTGTTTTTTTTTGACACCAAAGCTTTTAGGGAATATTTCCTTCCAGAAAACACAGTTAGAAGATTAAACTCACCACCAACAGCAGTCCAAACACACCTGTATTGCCAGCTAATCATTTTAATGAGCCAATACAGGAAGTCAGGAAGGGAGGACCAGGCTGCAGAAACACTTAGATAAGGACCCTAAATCTGTGGGCATGGGAGGACTGCTAGCTGGTGATACCATTCTCCTTTCCTCTGTGGGAATTGTTGAGTCAGCAGGAATGGACAGGCAGTGGGAAGGGAAAATTTTCCTAAGAGAGAGTTTGAGCCTCACTTCTATGTTCACACACAGACAGGAGCCGTTCCCAGAGGCCATGCATCCTGCAAGTGTCTGTATTGCATGCTTATTTAATTCGTGTAATTTTAAGATGAGTTTTCATGTTGAAGTATTATTTTATAAATTTTGCAAAGAATATAGGTCCTCTTTAGCAAAACAAAGCAAAAAGACCAAAACTATTATCAGTCATGAAATAATTCACTTTGTGTAACATGCACACACCACCACTTTGGAAATGTATAAAAAGGCAGTAAAATCTTTATTGCCTGTGAGTGTTTGATGTCTAATAAACCAGATTCAACAAAAACCGTAAACTTTTGAAATGGGTTTAAGATTGGGTTTTTGAAAACTTAAAGCTGCCAAAAAAAAAAAAAAACTTTTAAAAGTACATGTGCTACATAATATGGAACTAAGCTCAGAAATATGCTTGGAAACACATGGAAAGAATGCCTTTACAGAAGCAGCAACTAGAAGTAAAATCTCTCAGCAGAGGGAGGAAATTAGAATAAGAAATAACTATAGTTAGGCACAGAAGTATACAATACATTATAGGAAGATTTCCAGTAAAGATCATTTAATTAAAATATGTTGCTTAGAAACATATTTTAATTGTATTCCATCTCTCTCAAAAATTTATATGTGGAGGATGTTGGAGTGATCTTAAAAATGGTGACGAAGATGCCTGTTCATTCATAGTCGGAAATAATTAGGAGGGGTGAAATCCGTTACCCTTGCATACTTACTTACATTTAAAATATAATTTGTAATAAACAGAATATTTCTAACTCGAAGCAGATACAACTTCATAGGTGTCTCTAAAATTTGGGCAGTGCAGGGTCTTGTGATGTGTTGTGGTATTGAATTGCTCCAGTGAAGAGGTGAGCAAGACACTGTATGTCAAGAAAATCGATACCGTCATAAAACCCCTGGTCTGAAGGTTGACACCCCTGAAGAGCTCTGCGTGAAGCTGAAAGAGACTCCCACAAGATATCATCATAGGAGAGTGCCCAGAGCTTGGGAGACGGTCAGTGGAAAGCTCTCAGGAAATGACTGACCCTTGAGGGAAGGCTGCTGCCCCTCCTCCCACCAGAAGAAAAGGATCTTGTGTGTGTGAAGCAGCTCACACCGCAGGCACAGGGGCAAACTGCAGGGGAGTGCTCGGCTGTACCCGGAGAGCTCTTGGCCAGAAATCTTTTCAACAGAAGGCAGATCGTGTGAAAAATCATTGACTTACCTTCCTGACCATTACCTCTTTCAGGAACTGTTCGTTTAAACTCAGGTGTAAACAGAAGACAAGTGGAAATGGGAGGGAGGGACCCTGGGAGAAAGAGATTTAACAACTTAGAGCTGGCGATGGGCCACAATGGATCTTCTCAACATCGTGTCTAGTCTTAAGGATGCAGGAATTTAGAAATTTTAGGGAAGTCCTAATTCAGGTGAAAAATATTCCAAGTTGTACTGAGGAGTGATGCGTGAGGCTGCTTAACAGACAACAGTCATGTCCAAGGAATTTGCAAAATAGGAGGTAGAAACTTGTCAAAAATGGGAACAAAACCAAATGCTGAATCTGCCAGTCCCTGTGCTTTGGTGAGCCTTGGCAACTTTCTAAAGGAAATCTGAAACAGGTGGCTTAGGAAGGACGGTGAGGCAGCATTCTGTTTCCTAGGACTAAGTCACGTTGTGTTGAACTAGTCATCCTAACCGCATTTCTTCTCTCTTTGTAACTGCGCTGCTAAGCTGGTGTAGTAGAGGAGTGCAAAGGCTTCAGCAGAATGTATTTACCACGTGTGGGTGCCGTAGTAGCCTGTGAACGAGTCAGGAAGCACTGCACATGTGAGTGGGCAGTTGTTCAACTGCTGGAAAAAACAGATGCTAGGGAGGGTGATTAATGAGCTAGTGTCAGTCTGGAAACGGGCCTCCAGAGACTTGGGAAGGAGCCTGTTCTTGGCAATATTCTGTGCAATATCTTTATCAATGATTTTTATGAGACTATAAAATCCTGATTAAATATTTTTGTGGCATAAAGCTATTAGGAATATCTAATGCAGTAGATGTTAGAATCTGGATCTAGGAGGACTTTGATAAACTAGAAATAGCTCAAACATAATACGATGAAATTTCGGCAAGACAAAAATTAAATTCTCTTCTGAGGTCCAAAAATATAATTATATAAATAAAGGACAAAGAAATAAGCATGTGAAAAAAGATGTAGGGATTTTAGGTGACTAAATTTCCAGTGAGGCACTAGAATGGTATGGCTACCTAAAAGTAATAGCTTTGGGGCTGTGTTAGTAGACAGGTATATTGTAAAAAACCAGACAGGCGCTGTGCACCCAGCTGTGCACCCACACTGGCCGGATTTATGCAGTTCCAGGCACCGTAATATAAATGGCAGGTTCTTCTGGGAGAGAATGACATTGGGGCAAGGTACATAAGTGTGAGAATAGAGGGCTTCAGAATGTGTGGTATAGGTGGCTGAAAGACAGAGGAACATCACTAAACCCCTTGGTGAGCAGAAGTTTCAGGGAGGTGAATTTCACCATGCTATGAGGAAGAGCAGACTAGTGTCAAAACCGCTGGGTCAGAAGTCTCATTGTCACTAGGAAGGGTGAGGCAGTAGCAGCACTTGTCAGGAGTGTCACAGGGGATTCCTATATTGGATTGAGTACGAATGAATGTTAGTACAACAATTTCAGTGAGCTTTGACTCTGTACCCAGCATTTTGCTGGACGCTGGAGCCTAAGATGATTTCTAGTTCCTAATGGTAGTGATCGTATTTTTTATTTTATTTTTTATTTCAATAGGTTTTTGGAGAACAGATGATGTTTCCTTACATGAATAAGTTGTTTAGTGGTGATTTCTGTGGTTTTGGTGCACCCATCACTTGAGCAGTGTACACTGTACCCAATTGTAGTCTTTTATCCCTCACCCCACTCCTACCCTTTTCCCCAAGTCGCCACAGTTCATTGTATCATTCTGATGCTTTTGCATCCTCATAGCTTAGCTCCCCCAAATGGTGATGATTCTAAATGAGCCAAATACTTATGGTGAGGCTGGAGTGGTTCAGGAACACTTGATCTATAACTGTTTTGCTGATACTCTTTATCTAGACCTGTACTGTGCAGTGCGCAGCCACTAGCCATGTGTGGCTGTCCTGTGAAATACAGGATGTCTGAATTGAGATGTGCTTTAAGTATAAAACCAGTAATACACATCTGGTTTTAAAGACTTAGAGTGCACATTTTTTATACTGATTAAATACTGAAATGGTAATATTTTGGACCTATTTGGTTGAATAAAGTATATTATTAAAATTAATGTTATTAGTTCCTGTTTGCCGTTTTGCATGAGGCTACTAGAATATTTAAAATTGTCTTTATGGCTTGGTTTATGTTTCTCTTGGAAGTGCTGCTCTAGAGTGTTGGTTTTAGAGTTAGCCTACAAATGTTTGATTTTTCTCTTCTTTTGTTTGCAGACCTGAGAAGATGGCTAAGCTCCCAGTGATTTTAGGCAATCTAGACATTACAATTGATAATGTTTCCTCAGACTTCCCTAGTAAGTGTCAGTTCTACATAATAGAATTTTTGTTAGTTTAGTTTTTACTTCATTTTGAATTATTTTGAATATCTTTTCAGATTATGTTAATTCATCATACATTCCCACAAAACAATGTGAAACCTGCAGTAAAACTCCCATCACGTTTGAAGTGGAGGAATTTGTGCCCTGCATACCAAAACACACTCAGCCTTACACTATCTACACCAATCACCTTTACGTTTATCCTAAGTACTTGAAATACGACAGTCAGAAGTCTTTCGCCAAGGTGAGTGTGAAGATGGGGCTTTCATTCTTGATGTCAAACCCTCCCTTTAGATTCAGCTTCCCATGTTCTTTTATAAATATTTACATCGTCTGACTTTCTGGGTTTTTTTCTTATTCTGTTTTGTTTAACTATTGCTGCAGGCTAGAAATATTGCGATTTGCATTGAATTCAAAGATTCAGATGAGGAAGACTCTCAGCCCCTTAAGGTTTGTTTTTTGTTTTTTTTTTAAATGTATGTTCACCTACATATTCTGATTTTTCCATTTTCAAAATGCACTTTCGTGATACCATACAACTAAAACAATTTAGCACATTTTAATTGATACAAATCAAAATAGATAATGTTACGATGTATAAACATATATGCTGAATCTTAACGAATGTGGAATATTTAGGTTCTTGCTCCTAATTGACTGTTTTTTAATTCTCTTTAAGGATGAAAGTTTCTTGTACATACTCAATTCAGCAAACACTTACTGTCCACCTACTATGAGCCAAGTGCTCATACTGTCGGTGTTATGAATTATGATATGAATAATGTTGATAATAAAAATAATAATAACTGATCAACAATCGATGATCTTTATTAAATGTTTACTACAGTATAGTAATAATCACAGCAGTAGATTATAGCTAACGTTTATTGAAAGCTGTTTGTACTTCAGGCACTGCTCTAGTGTGTGTTTAACTGTTTTGGTTCTCATAACAGTCTTTTGATGAATTAAGTATTATTATTATCCATATTTTTCAGGTGAGGGGAGTAGTGCAGAATTTATTGCCTAGGGTAAAACATTAGTGGAACCAAGATTGAAACTCAGGCAATCTGCCTCCATAACCCAAATTGTTTTACTGTAACTATGTGAAAGTGACTTCCTAAGAGGAGAAGGAGACAAAGATGCAAAAAAAAGAAAAGAAAAAAAAATATATATATATATATATATATATAAAATATAGTTTCTGTCCTCAAGAAATTCGGTGTAGTGGGAAAAACAGCCGTGGAGAAAAAGATCTTGGTGCACAGATGGTACGAAATGGAGTTTTGGACAAAACTGAAAATTAATACAGAAAAATGCTGAGGGGACACATGGAAGGAGTTGATAATTTCTTGAAGAATGCTTGAGCATTTTCTTGATGCACACAGAAGCAAAGGTTATTTGAACGGAAGAATTGCATAAGAAAAGGCGTGGAAATGTGAAAGGGAACAGTGAGCAAGGTGTCATCCAGGGCTGTGACCTGGAAGGGCAGGACGGGAGCAGGCAGGTGGGCTTTGAAGCAAGCTGGAAGGTGGGCAGGACCCAGCAGTCCAGGGTTCACAGGCCTGGGGTCTGGCAGAAGTGGCGATGTTAAGTCTATGCCATAGGAATGCCTCCTCCTTTACAATATATCCGAGTTTAATTTCTTGCTCAGTCGAACCCTGATGTTTCCCTTTGGTAACTCTTATTTTAGTGCATTTATGGCAGACCTGGCGGGCCAGTGTTCACAAGAAGCGCCTTTGCTGCAGTTTTACACCATCACCAAAACCCAGAATTTTATGATGAGGTAAGTGATGTATTCAAGGGAAAACCCAATTTGACCAGTTTTTAAGGGAAACTTTAATGTATTTGCCTGGTAAAGCAAAATTCAAAAGCAGCTGCATATTACCCTGAAATTACAGAGGTAGAACTACATGTTGAAGTATTTCTTTTATATATTTTTTTCTGATGGTAAAAGTAACATTTTCATTATTAAAAAAAAAGAAACTTGGAAAATGCAGATAATACAGAAAAGAAAAAATCATAATCCCACTATCACTACCATAATTAATATTCTGGTTTATTTCCTTTCAAATTCATACTTTAGTTACATTTGTTGGACCTGAGAATCTTTCTTTCTTATCACTGGATTTGTTTACATAAAATTGTAATGTAAATCATTGAAACCGCTGTATGCATGCTACTTTGGAATGTTCTATCCTGGTTCTTCATAATGCCTTGGCTGTGGTAACTTAGCGTAGTAGTTACTATCGTGTGTTTTCCAATTCTTTCTAGAAATACCATCAACTCTCTTCCTGTTTCTGAGTGGTGAATTCAGGATTCATTTCTTGCTTGGCATAATTTATAGTCTCAGTATCTTTGAGTGCAAATGTTAATATCCGCTCGGAGAACAAGTGCACGTTTGTGCATTGGGTAACACGTAGTGTCTCTGCTTCCACTGAGAATTTCTGTGTTTTTAGAATATTCGGTTGTTATTTTGTCTTCCTTGCAGATTAAAATAGAGTTACCCACTCAGCTGCATGAAAAGCACCACCTGTTGCTCACATTCTTCCATGTCAGCTGTGACAACTCAAGTAAAGGAAGCACGAAGAAGAGGGATGTCGTTGAAACCCAAGGTTGGGGGGGGGTTCACCATTCCTTTGATTTTAAATAATTGAAACATTAGGTTCTTAAATTGTATTAGGATTCTGAATTTCCATGTGTTTGCAAAGGGATCTTTAGATGAATTTTATAGGTAATGGATATGTAGCATGTCTGGGTTGCATATGTAATTTTTTTTTTTTTTTTAATTTTTGAGCTCAAGCTGTCCTCCCACCTCAGCCTCCCGAATAGCTGGGACTACAGGCATGCACCACTGCCCCTTGGCTAATTTTTGTATTTTTTTGTAGAGACGGGATTTCGCCATGTTGCCCAGGCTGGTCTCGAACTCGTGAGCTCAAGCAATCTGCCCACCTCTGCCTCCCAAAGTGCTGGGATTACAGGTGTGAGCCACCATGCCCAGCCTGCATATGTACATTTTTATAAAAGAAGATTGTAGAGTTCTAACCTCAAAGAAGCCTAAGTACATTGTAGACAATGTTCTGCAGAGATTACATTTAGGGCCTTTTAAATTTCTTACTCTAATTGATATGAAAAGTTCTTAAAAATCAGAGAGTTTTACATTGGCTTTCTTTCATAAGTTTTCATACACTCACAGTATTTTCTTGTTGTCGTTGTTCTGTTTTCAACAGTTGGCTACTCCTGGCTTCCCCTCCTGAAAGACGGAAGGGTGGTGACGAGCGAGCAGCACATCCCGGTCTCGGCGAACCTTCCTTCAGGCTACCTTGGCTACCAGGAGCTTGGAATGGGCAGGGTATGTCACATTTTAGGATCGGTTTATCCCAGTTTCTTCAGAAAACATTAAAGAACAACTACAACAATAACACACAAAAAGCAGACATTATTTTTACTCTTCCACCATTTTGATTTTAGTTATTCATTTTCAAGTAAACTTTGGCCAATTGAAGACAGTGCTGTTGGCAGCTACCGCAATCTCAGAATTACAGTTTGGGCATTTTGTAAGCCCTGAACTAGTGGTGTCTCAGCAGAGAAATAGAGACTTGGAGATTTGGGATAAGGTCTGTCTCTGCCAACTGGCCATGCTCAAATAAAGATGAGTTCTTAGGGTCATGCAAACTATTAGGAATTTTCCTCCAGCTTAAAGTAAGTCAAGTTTGCCAAATCTCTCACCCACGTGGTTGCACATTCTGAAACCTTTCTGATTCGTGAAAGCCTAATCTTCCCCAGATTTCTTTAATTGCTTTGTTGGCTTTGCATTCTTTTTAGCCATCTTAAATTTTATAGACTGCAGCTTTATAACATGCTTAAATAAAGCCTGTTCTTTTTATGTTTGTCTGCATTTAAATAATGCCAAATTTGAGTTCATATTATAGACAAATAGTTACATTTTCCCAAAGAAGAATAACTTGTATAATTGAGCATGACAGAAAAACTGAGGTTTCAAAAGTTGAAGTTAGTGTGAGCAGACGATTGACCCTTTGCCCATGCCAGGCCTGCATATTGTGCTGTTTGCTTTATCTGGCACCTTTTACTGTCTCCTTCAGAATCCTGAGCTCAAGTTGGGTTCAGATACTGGTATAGTAGGATTCTTTTCCTCGCAAATGAACAATAACTCACACAGCTGCAAGAAACAGAAACGATAACTTAGAAAATCCAGTAATAAAAGCATTGTACTTTGGGGGAAGAAAGGGGACAGAAATGTGTATCATCTGCATTCCTGCTGTGGGCCCGACGCAGTTGCCAAGTCACTCAAGTTCTCTGGGCCCTCTTTCAGTCCCTCGTCATTACCCTCATTGATAATCATGTTAGAGCCAAAGTAACTAATCTGTAGAGATATTGTTCCCTCCATATTTTTTTTAGCATTATGGTCCGGAAATTAAATGGGTAGATGGAGGCAAGCCACTGCTGAAAATTTCCACTCATCTGGTTTCTACAGTGTATACTCAGGTACGTGCTCCTTCAATAAAATTAGCAGTGGCTGCTCTGTGACTAAGTTTGCACCATTTTGCAAGAAGAAAAAAAATCCTAATGTGTTATAGTACTATTTTTTTACTCTATAGGTCTTTTTCTAAAGAAAGTACAACTGAGGTGCTCGTATGTATTCATATAAATGACTAGAACAAGCATCATTTTCCAACAGATTTCCTCTTTTGTGGGAGGATCTTCTTGATGTTATTATTTGTACATGATCAATTTTTGTCTTAATAAGATGAAGCTGGGCACAGTGGCTCACACCTGTAATCCTTGCATTTTGGGGGGCCAAGGTGGGCAGATCACTTGAGCCCAGGGGTTTGAGAACAGCCTGGCCAACATGGCAAAACCTTGTCTCTGCAAAAATACAAAAATTAGCCAGGCATGGTGATGTGTGCCTGTAGTCGCAGCTACCTAGGAGGCTAAGGTGGCGGGATTGCAGGAGGCTGGGAGGTCAAGGCTGCAGTGAGCCGTGGTCGTGCCACTGCACCCCAGCCAGGGCGAAAGAGGAAGACTCTATCTCTAAAAAACAGCAACAACAGCAACAACAACAAAGACAGCAAAAAAGCATGCTTCAAGAAACAAATGCTTCTATTTCCACAGAATGTATACTAATAGACTTTCTTCTTCTTTTCCTTTTTCCCCACCGCAGGATCAGCATTTACATAATTTTTTCCAGTACTGTCAGAAAACCGAATCTGGAGCCCAAGCCTTAGGAAACGAACTTGTAAAGTACCTTAAGGTATCAGATGGCTTTCTTAATATCCCCTTTTGAATGAGTTTGGTGTAGGCTGGGTTTTCTCTTTGGTGGTGAGTGTTGTTCTCACCTCTTGGAAGCTCTTACCTGGATGTCTCACATCCGTAGCTTCTGTGAGGTTTAGATAGTGGCAAGGAGTGGACCTAGGAACGGCACCACTCCTGCCTGTGTCCTAGGCCCAGGTATCCTTTGCTCAAGGCAGGGTCTCTAAAACATACTGTTTCTCATGCATGGAAAACCCCTCACTTGAGACGGACCTCCCTGGATACCAAGCACAATGATGGGCACAGAAGCAGCGACTTCAGTCCTCATCCTTAGGGAACTTCTAGTTCATTGTAGGAGATACTATAAACTTGGTGACTGCATGCTAGGCAGACAAATCAAATAAAGAAATAATGCACAGAACCAGTCCCAGCTTTGTGCAAGGGGTTCCTGGAGTGTCTAAGCAGCAAGAGCCAGGCAGGGTTTGTCTGGGGGAGCTTCATCAGAACGTGGTTGTGGGGAGCATTTTGGAAAGGGGAAATAGCTAAAAGGGCATGGGGACAAAAGAAGAAATATGAGAAATGGGATAGAAATTTGTTTGGTTTAAGAAAGAAAATGGAATACATATCCACATAAACAGTGAAGTTTTTATGTGTGATTGCTTGTGGCCCCTCCCTCCATCTCAAAGACAGCTGCACAGCGTCTCTCTGACCCTGCTTCCTCCATCCCAGCTGCCTCTGACTCCTATCCCCTTCTGCCTCCCTCATCCAGCTTATGGCCCTTTGCAATTCCATGGGCCCACCTGGATAATCCCTATCGTGAGGCCCGACTAGCAGCCTTACCTCCTCTGGGCCATGTGACGTCTTCACAGGTGGACTAAGACACAGACGCCTCTGGGGACATTCTGCCCACCACAGCCTTCCCTTTGTTTCAGAGGGAGTTCTTCCATCCTTATTTGGAACAGAGTGGAAATGACTTTGGGCTGGTTTACTTTTAGAGGGATAACATGAACTGTGCCATTCCGTGTCCATAGAGTCTGCAC
This sequence comes from Colobus angolensis palliatus, assembly GCF_000951035.1. Lineage (NCBI taxonomy): Eukaryota > Metazoa > Chordata > Mammalia > Primates > Cercopithecidae > Colobus > Colobus angolensis. The sequence continues at coordinate 9,377,165 of NW_012114252.1, read as the reverse complement.
GCGATGGAAGGCCACGTGATGATCGCCTTCTTGCCCACTATCCTAAACCAGCTGTTCCGAGTCCTCACCAGAGCCACGCAGGAAGAAGTCGCGGTTAACGTGACTCGGTAAGGAGGTGGATGGATGGATGCTTTTCCTCACTTCCAGTCTGTCCACATCTGGAGCACAGTCATGCTTAGCTGGGATGCTACTATGTGCTGAACATTATATTTAAGAAATGTCTTTGATCTCGTATGTAAGGACCCCATCTAATTCCTTGTCTCCTTGTTTCCTAAGTGCCAATGGCATCATCATTGTTCTACTACTGCTGTGATAATAATGAAATGTTTCCATTTTTACATATTCATTGCTTTATTCACTCCTGTGGTGTGTAGGGTCATTATTCATGTGGTTGCCCAGTGCCATGAGGAAGGATTGGAGAGCCACTTGAGGTCATATGTTAAGGTATGTAAAACACACTGTTCTGATCACTTACATCTGTGGTGCTCCAATTTTCCTTCTAAGGACTTATTTTTTCACAAGCCTGGTTATTTGGGGAGGTACTTGTAACTTATGTTTTCTCTTCTATTCCTCATAGCCAACGCTTGTACCTGAATAGGGGAGGTGCAAAGAGGGGCAGCCATTCATTAATTTACTTAATTCCATTCCTTCAATTACATTTCTTTTAATGGGTTTTCCAAATAATATGACTCAGTGCAGGAGTTTAAAGAAGAATTTTAAGTTGTTCTTGCCTAGGCCTCTGGTAAAGTTAGTTGTCTTCATTTTTTTTTTTTCCACCTAAAATTTCCAGCAAAACTGCTTCTCCCAGATAGGAAGGTTAGCTCTGGCTACAGTCAAATCAGATGACTCTGTGGGACAGCAAGAGATGTTGTTAGGATAAACATCAACAAGTTATTTATTTATATATGACATCCAGTAAGTAGAGTGGCAGTTACTATTCTAAACAGTTGCACATATTCTGTTTAGTATTAAATACCTTTGTAAATTACAACTATGGGATAATTTTCAAAGTAAAGTTCTGGTCCTTGAGGATATCAGTCATCTATTGCTGTGCCACACATTCCTTGAAGTCCCTGGCACAGGTGGAGTTACGGGCTGGCTGGTCACTGATGTGACTGGGTCGGATGACTCACATAGTTTCTTGAAGACATCCTGGACTCCTTTTTATCACATGACACTCACCCTTCCCATCTTTGTATCCACACCTTCCTCTCCCACAAATGAGATTGTCCCTCAGTCCCTGATTTCCATTCTTGGGAATCTCTCAAGCTTTCAGCCCACCTTGGAGAGCCAGTGCATTAAAGTCTCTTTCCCTTTTCTTCAAAGTATGCGTATAAGGCTGAACCATACGTTGCCTCCGAATACAAGACAGTGCACGAAGAACTGACCAAATCCATGACCACAATTCTCAAGCCTTCTGCTGATTTCCTCACCAGCAACAAACTACTGAAGGTATGTCAGGAGAGTCAGTGTGGCTCCGATTGAAACTGATTAACAGCAATTCACCCCACAGCCTGATCAATACAGCCTTTCTGAGTGCTCTTAGAGACAATCATCACCCCCTAAAAAGGGGTAGCAGAGTTTGTTCTCTGATACCAGCTTTTCTGATTGTGTCTTGAGAGAAGAGCTGCAAAGCATCACTGTGTTCAGAGTTTCATTGGCTCTTGAGAATTAATAGTCATTATGTTCAAATCAATGATGAAGGTCACTGACTTAGCGATACTAACGACAGGTGTCACCAAGCAGAGGTCAGTAAAGGGGAAAGACGACGCCCGTAACCCCGCAGGGCCCCCTGCTGGTTGTGCCACGCTGAGCACAGGCGTCCAGTTTCCCGGCAGGACGCAGCTCTTTGTTGCTGAACTTGTGCAAGCAGAAGACGTCTGCCGTTCTCCTCTTGGCTCTGATCATGTCCCAAGAGGTGCAGTTGTGTTAGGGTCACACCTGCTTTGTGTCAGTAACATTGTCAGCCTGAGAGAGTTCACGTCTCACCTGCTAATTTGTTGTTCTTACTGGGTCCTGTTCTTTTTTCTTTTAGTATTCATGGTTTTTCTTTGATGTACTGATCAAATCCATGGCTCAGCATTTGATAGAGAACTCCAAAGTTAAGGTATGTTATTTCAAGTGAAGCTTGTCTTCTTAGTGGAAAAAAATATCTTTCGTTGGTTTGTAGCTAACGTTTCTTCATGCTTTCTCTGTGCCAGTTACCGGACTGTTCTAAGTGCTTTACAAGTAATAAATCATTTTAGCTTCATAACAGCCCAGTGAAGGAAGTGCTGTTCTTACCTATTTTATAGTTGGGGAAACTGAGGCCAGCATGCTTGAGTTACTTGCTCAAGGTCATGCTACCAGTGAGTGGAGCAGCCAGGTTTTGAGTCCAGTCTGGCCCCAAAGGCTGTATTCCTGAAATCACTTAGTTATTAACCCAAAGAAAAATATGTCTTTTCCTTTGACTAGCTTAGAAATCTTCATGTTTGTTGAAATGTAAATTGTGGTTTCAGCATAAATTTAAAGTGTCATTACCCAGCATTTATTAAGGGTAATGTCTGGACCATCGTAGACATTTATCAGGGTCTTAGATGGGAGTATCTCACCAATCTAATGTTCTCCAAAACCAATCAATCAATAGACTCTGAGATCATCCATCTCGTTGGGGCAAATGCGCAGCCTCAAATTTTTTCCCTGCCCCAGCGTCCCCTTGCGGTGAAGCCTGGACGTGTGTTCCTTTCTGACCGTGGGTCCCCCCTGCTTTCCCTGGTTCCCACTGGGCTCAGCCCTGAGATGACTGACTGGTCTTGTGTCGGGACTGGTGCCTGTTGAGGTGTGGTTGGCCACCTCAGGCTCTCTGAGGCTCAAGGTAGGTAAGTTTCTATAAAGTTCCAATGCAGTAAACAGAAGTGGCAATGTCACTTTCTCATTTTAAAGTTTCCAGGGCTCCTCTGAGACCTGCAGAGTCCTGGAGTTGTTCTTGTGACAGTGAAGTAATGTCGCTGTTTGGAGGCAGAGTCCGGTTGAAGTATTACAGAAGGAGCTTGTGCAGGGAGCGGGTGGTGCTGGGCACTGTCTCACAATGAACACTTGTGCTGCAATCCTCGTAGGCAGGAGAGGGGATAGGGAGGGAGGGGCAGAATCTAGGCCTCCTGCACAAGGGATCTGAGCTCTCCGAGGAAGCCTTGGAAAGCATGCTAGATTTTGCTGGCAGAAGGTTGATGGTTCAGACCTAAAGCCCTCCTTTTCTTTCCATAAAGCAGACACTGGGCCTGGCCAGGTGGTTTCTCCTTTTCTTTTCTCTCTCTCTCTCTCTCTCTTGAATCCAGTTTAAAGCTTCTGATTTTAGTGCATAGGGAGATGCCAGATGGAAGTGGGCCCTGCCTTCTGTGGAGAAATGCTCCATCTAAATCATGCCAGAGCAGCCTGCCAAGGAAAAATCTAGCAGATTGTCTGCTTGGCAGTACGCAGCGAAGTGTGTGTGCACATGCACACAGACACACACATCATGTAGATATATTACTTTTCTGTTAAAAAATGTTGTCTCACTGATATGTGGGAGCTAAAAAAGTAGATTGGATGAAGATAGATTGGTGGTTACCAGAGACTGGGAAAGAAAGGGAGGAGGTGATGGGGGAGAAAAAGATTATGAATGTGTTTATTACCACTGAACTGTACACTTAAAACTGGTAATAATAGTAAATTATATATATGTTTTTATGTTATATACAGAATAGGATTATAGCCTGTGTTCGTTTGCTAGGGTTGCCATAATAAAGTACCACAGACTGGGTGGCTTAAACAATAGAAATTTATTTTATAACAATTGAGATGCTGAAAGTCCTGAGTCAAGCTGTGCATGTGGCTGGTTTCTTCTGAGGCCTCTCTCCTTGGCTTGTAGATGCCGCCTTCTGTGCGTGTCTGTGTCCTAATCTCTTCTTATGCGGACACCAGTCATACTGGATTAAGAACCACCCTAATGACCTCACGTTACCTTTATCACCTCTTTTAAAACCTCGGCCCAAAGTGCAGTCATATTTGGAAGTATTAGGGGTTAGGACTTCAACACATGAATTTGAGGGGGGCACAGTTCAGCCTGTAACAAGGCGCCAGTGGATTTTTTATTATTTTTGGCTCTAAATAAATGTCATCCCTTCAAAGCAGTGGTAACTTGATTATATTCAAAATATAACCAATTCATTCCGCAACTATTCATTGAGCCCCTACCATATTTGTGGCGCCAAGGATTACAAAGTTCAATGCATCATCATTTGTGCTCTCGAGGAGTTCAGGTGGGAAAGTGTACATTTCGTTCAGTGGCTGCCCTACTTCATGACGAGTGCTCTGAAGAGATAGGCACAACGTGCTCAGGAGTGTGGGGAATCTGGGAAGACCACCTGGAAGAGGCGTCCATTGCAGTGGGTTCTGATGAGTAAACAGGAGTTGGCTAGGTGAAGAAGGAGAGTGAGGACTAGGTGGAGAGAGTTGTGTTAGCGAAAGCTTGAGACCCAGCACCACAGTTCAGGGAACTATATGAACATAAGGCTTTTCTGCCTTATGACTGCAAGGAAGACCATGTGAGAGATGGTCAGGGAGGTCACGAACACTTAAGATACTCAAAATCCAGCGCCAATGACACCTTTCTGAGAATTGCGTTAGAAAATAAGTAAAGGAATTTGCTTACATATGTTTGTTCTCAAGATGTCAAATTAAACCAAAGCTCTTTAAGGGTGGTCATGACCTGAAACGTATCTTCTGTTCCAGCTCCTCCCCTGCCTCACAGAGGTGGAGACAGAAGTGTAGACTGTGAAGTGACCTGCCCAGGGTCACACAACGGAGCAGAGCCAAGAACTTGTGGCAGAGTCCCAATGGGTCTCTCCTAGGGGTGCTGCCATTTCCGGCCTTTTAACATGATTTGTCAACACCTCTGCTCCGGGAAATGATTTGTTTTTGGAACTTAACACAAACCACTCAAATGCTACCATGCACAACCTTTTCTCTAAGTTAATTACATCTTGGCCCTAAAACAATATTCAGAGAGTTTTTTTTAAAAGTGCTTAAGAGGAAACACTGGTATCCCAAAGGAGAAAGCTTAACCGTAACATAATTTACTATAAAAAGAGATTCACAAACACCTGCTTACCACCTTGGAGGGTTCAGCATTTTCGCTTTGAGAGCCTTCCCCTCTGGCCTCTGCTTCCCTGGCCCTGCAGCCACCCTGCTGTTCTTTGCCCTCATCACACACTGTTGAGCTGAGAACTCCTCTGACGTTTTCCTAAAGCCTTCATTCAGTGTGTCTCATATCTTAAGAGTAATGAGTTTTGTGTTTGAATTAGCTGTTTTTGCGTCTGTCTTATTTACATCTGAAGCATTTTATGTCCTAATTCCTTGTTTTAGTCTTCTGAATTTATGAATATTCGCCATTCCTATACCATTTGTGATTTCCAAAACTTTGATCTCATCCCCTTAGGGTTTTTAATATTTTTAGGCCACAATTATTAATTTTTTCTGACCTTAATATTTTTTGCTCTTGTTGCCCAGGCTGGCGTGCTGTGGTGCAATCTGGGCGCACTGCAACCTCCACCTCCTGGGTTCAAGCGTTTCTCCTGCCTTAGCCTCCCAAGTAGCTGAGATTACAGGCATGCGTCACCACGCCCAGCTAATTTTATATTTTTAATAGAGACAGGGTTTCACCATGTTGGCCAGGCTGGTCTCAAACTCCTGACTTCAGGTGATCCACCCACCTTGGCCTCCTAAAGTGCTGGGATTACAAGTGTGAGCCACCGTGCCCAGCCAGGGGAGTCTTTCTTAAAGTGCCATGATGAGGCACACACCAGTGTTGTAGGAGCACCTGGGCTCTGGATTCATAAGAGCCAGATAATGCTTTCAGTGCCGATTAAAGTGTTCTACCCAAGGATATCTACACATGCATATTGTGTATTAAGCTGATGCTTTCAGTGTACAATTTGTGTCCTTCTTGGTGGTAGTTGAGTGAGTCCATTCAATGCATATTTACATGGAGGGACATGGCACAGCGTATGCTTACTTCCAGTGCCGCACTCCTGCTGAGGGTGGAAGTGGCCACCTTCTTGTCCCCAACCAACCAAACTCTACATTGTTACATTACTGAGGAAGGGTGTGAATCAGAGCCCCTTGGAATTAGCATCTAAAATAAGTAATTTTCTTACTACAGCAGATGGACCTGCAGAGTATGGATGGATTGTGTATGACTGTGCCAGACTCTAGTTTCACAGGTGACATGTGCTTGGAAGTTACAGGTGACATTTGAGAAAAATGTAAAGCAGACATCATCAAGGTCTGTGGAGGAGTCGTCTCCCCACTCTCTGCCCCTGTGGTCAACAGTTTGTCGGTGTTTCTTTTCCACCATGTATATTTAGCAGCTGTAATTTCAGCAGACTCCTTTTGCATTTCCTTTCCTCCCACACGGAGTGAAACACATTGCTGGCATTCCACAGGTATACTGGAAGAAAGGAGATTAGAAAACCTAGCATAGGGTAGGGTGAATATATGCCCTTAAGTATTGCTTGTTTAACCTCCGACCATTTTCTAGCTTAATTGAACAAGAAAAGAATAAAGTGAAAGAAGGAGGGTATGGCTCGTAGTCTAAATGGACTCTTTGGACTTCCCCTTAACCAAATTTGTAAACACTATGCGAATGTGATAGGTAGAATGTTAATATGCATACGTCACCCTCAAGTGTTTTGAACAGTTGTTTGTAATGTCCAAAGCATTGAGGAAAAATGCAAATGGAGTTGAGAGTGAACCCTTAACCTTGAAGCTGACCTAGTCATTGGAGAAAGAAGACATTCAGCTTGGAACTTTTAAGAGCAGAGTGCAGGAAGGTGTATATGTGAGCTTCAAGAATCATAGATTTAGGTGGGGATACAGGTGGAACTTTACCTGGGCCTTGCAGGATACCACAATCTAGGGATAGGAGAATGAGTACCAGGCAGAGGAAATAGCTCAGGCCCAGGTAAGGCCTCTGGGGCAGAGTTCAGGCTGGATAGATTGAAATTAGAGGGGAAAGATTAAAAAACAAGATTAGCTCAGAAACAAAGATGAGATTATGGGGAGCTGTGCAGCCAAGCAGCAGACGAATTGGTCGAGACCTAGAGAGGCAGAGTAGGTTCTTAGTAGGAGTGGCAAGATGACAGAGAATATAAAGATTAGCAGAGTGGCTTGGAAACTTTCATATCAATAAGTCTGCTTATCCCCTGAAGTATAAATAGCATATGGAACAGATTCACCAGACATTTTAAATTTTGACTTTTTTTTTTTTTAGCTCTCTAACTGCAATAATATGAAATGGCATTTTATGGTGATGCTGATGAAGATCTGGCATTGGGGGGATCAGGTGGGATTGGGGATGAGGATGGAGAGCATTATGAATGAGTAAGGGAGATTATTCGGACAGAACCATTCATTCAGCCCTGCAGTGCCACCTCTAAATACCTGCTGAAGAGAAATGAAAGATGTATCCATGTAAAGGCCTAAATGCAAATGTCCACAGTAGCTTTATTCATAATAATAAAAAACTGGAAACAACCCAAATGTCCATCAGCTGGTAAATGTATAGACAAATTGTGATAACTCCACACAATAGAACACTACTTAGTAATAAAACGGCACAAAGTAGTGAGTCATGCAATAGCATGGTTGGATCTCAAAAGCATTCTGTGAACTGAAAGAAGTTAGACCCAAAAGACTACATACCATTTGGGTCCATATCCTGTATATGACGTTATGGAAAAAGGAAAACTACAGAGCACAGAGCAGCCCAGTGGTTGCCCAGGACTGGAGGTGGGGATGGGGACAGCAGATGTACTTTCTCTTCTTGACTGTGGTGATAGTTACAGTCATATTCACTTGTCAAGACTCATCAAACTGTAGACTTTCCAAGTTGGAATTTTATGGTATGTAAATTATACCTCAGTAAACCTAACTGAAACGAAACAGAGCACAGTAAGGTCGGATTTGAGTGGGGGAAGAAAGGCCACCTAGATATTCAGCGTGAGATCATAGAAGAAGGAGCTTTTGAGAGAGGCAGTAGAGTAGAGGACTTGGTTTACCAGGAAAGATGCAAGGTTATGAGCTTGGCTTGGGATGTCATATGCTTAGGGCTGCGGGTTCAGTGGCTATGACAGAGACCTGAAGTAACAGGGAGTTAAACAGGAAAGTAAAAGTTTATTTCTTTTTACTTGAAAAACCCAAGCTCATAAGAGGCTTCTGTTCCACAGTTATGAGAGGCCTCTATCTTGTTTGTCCCCTGGAGTGCTGCTCCTCCTTTTGATCTAACTGGGTTCACCACCACATCCATGCTGGAGCCAGTAGGGAGGGGAAGATGCACCTTTCCCTTTAAGGATATGACCCAGAAGTTGCACTGCCACATCACTGCCACTGCTATTGTATTGGCTAGAGTTAGCCATGACTGTACCTAGCTGCAAGGGATGCTGGTAAATGTAGTCTTTACTTTGGGTATCCATGAACCTAGTTAAAAGTTGAGGTTCTATTACCATGAGAGGGAAGAGAGAACAGATACTGGGAAGTCACCAGCCATTGTTCCACAAGGGGCCGAGGCACAGCCAAACACATTTCCAGTTGGCAGGTGAAGGTTCAGCCTTGGACAGGAAAGAGAACAGACAGAACTAAAGAAATAGATTTGTGAGTACCAATGTGCTGAAACCATAAGCCTAAGCTTTTCTCTGGGGAAAAGTGCGTGTGTGACTTAATGTTAAGAAGAGAGAGAAGGAAGGAAGCATCTTGGTCCACAGTGGAACTCTAAGTAATAGAGGTGAGCAAGGCACTGGAGAGGCCTCAAGCCTCCTCCTCAATCATCACGGAGTCCCACATCCCCCAGCAACAAGCCTGCTGCAGCTTCCTTGCCACCCTTAGTCACTGGCAGGGAGCAGCCATGTGAGGCATGGAGGCACGGGTGGCTTTGTTACAAATGCAGCTGTAGATTCCACAGCATAGTGGTGGGGCCAGGAGTTAACTATGTTACCTGCAACTGAAGATGTGAGGTGCCATTCTCATTGTGTCAGCAGGGCAGAGAGTGAGGTAAACATGCTGATTTTTGGGAATGAAAATGATGAGAAGGTAGGAAGAATGGAGTTTGTAGACTGGGCGCAATGGCTCACATCTGTAATCCCAGCACTTGGGAGGCCCAGCTGGGAGAATTGCTTGAGCCCAGGAGTTCAAGACCAGCCTGAGCAACATAGTGAGACCTCACCTCTGAAAAAGGTGAACAAAATTAGCTGGGCATGGTGACACATGCCTGTTACCCCGCTACTCAGGAGACTGAGGTGAGAGGATCGCTTGAGCCCAGGAGGATGAGGCTACAGTGAGCTGTGATTGTGCCACTGCACTCCAGCCTGGGTGACAGACTGAGACCTTGTCTCAAAAACAAAACAGAACAAAAGCACAAAAAACAAAACAAAAAAAAACAAGTTGTAGAAGAAAATGAGAGAAAGAGGAAATAACATAGAGATCTTGATAAAGGGGAGTAACCAGAATGCACAGAAATGTCATTGGTAAATTTCTTCTCAGCCCTATTATGTTTGTTGTTTGCTAAGCCACAAAGGGGAAGTTTCTTAATTAAAAGTCTTATTTACCTCGGAAAGCAGTAAAATAGCCCATAGAGGAGAGGCCTCTGAACCACACCAGAGAGTGGAAGAACACGGTGCAGAACAAAGAAGTGAACATTTGAAGACCATTCCGAAGTCCTCACCCATGAAGCAATGATTGGGCAGCACGGCTGTGGGAGAGCAGATGACCTGTAGGGCAGGGAGTAGCCCATCCTGGGCCTCTGCGAAGGTCTGACTGTTAACCTCAGCGTCCACGGGGGCCTCCACAGCCAGGCTGGGTGCGGGTCTTCAGAGAGATCCCATTCAGTCAAGGGGTCAGTTAGTAGGCGCTGAGCAGCCAGTGGGCAGCACAGAAGTGTGGCTTGCAGAGGATGGGGGCATGGCACCTAGCATGTGACTGGAGAGGCTGATCTTGTGAGGACATGTGCTGGGCAGGCTGACCCCACACAGGCAGCACCTGTCAGGTGGTACCAGGACGGAAAGAGATGCTGTGGTGCAGCGCAGCGCACGGCAAGAGATCCTCCAGCAGGACATGGCAGGGAGCTGGGGTTGGTTTGGCTGAGAAGTCCCTAGTGTCTCAGCATCCTCTTCTCCAGGCCCCTATCAGGTACTCACTACCTGAGCATCATCTTAGATTTTCCTCTTCTATTTCAGTTTGCAGTAATCTCCATAAAAACATTCTATTGCTTAGGTCTTTAGAAATGTGTATCACACCTCGTAAAAAGGCTTTAGTCTGTTTTATTGCCAATTAGGACTCTTCACAACAGCTATTTGCCTCTGCAGGGAGAACTTCATTTCAGCCTTCAAAGGCATGAGTTGTCATTGCCTAGTCACTGAACAACACTAATGATGGGTTGGTATGTAAATTATCCATCATTCTTCTCCATGTATTCTTTCTTTTTAATACAAACATTTTACTATATTTTCTAATAAGTGCAGAAGGAGAAGGATTGGCCTCCCCACTTGCCAGTGTTCTACTGCCCTTGCTTGATACATACCCACCCTCACATTTTTACCTTATAGTGTTTTTAAAGCCGTTCCCAGATATTTTCTCACTCCATCTTAGACACTTTAGCATGTCATCTCTAACAGATAAGCCTTTTAAAAAGATATAACCACCAACATTATCACACCACACAAAATTAGCAAAACTTCTTTATTATCATCTAACATCCAGTCTACATTCAGTTTTCCCCAGGTGTCTCGAAAATGTCATTCTATAGTTGGGTTTGTCTGCTTC
>NW_012114252.1:9361352-9366285 GCF_000951035.1 Colobus angolensis palliatus | reverse complement strand
TGATGGTAGCCTCACCGTGTTACATACATGGTTCCCCGCCTCACCGTGTTACATACATGGTTCCCCACCTCACCGTGTTACATACATGGTTCCCTGCCTCACCGTGTTACATACATGGTTCCCCGCCTCACCGTGTTACATACATGGTTCCCTGCCTCACCGTGTTACATACATGGTTCCCTGCCTCACCGTGTTACATACATGGTTCCCCGCCTCACCGTGTTACATACATGATTCCCCGCCTCACCGTGTTACATACATGGTTCCCCGCCTCACCATGTTACATACATGGTTCTCTGTCCCCTGTGTTCCCTGTGAACTTGTGGTTGGATCTAGAGACTTAATTTGATTCAGGTTTGATTTTTTTTTTTTCTGGCAAGAATACCTCATAGCTGTTACTATTGCATCACATCAGGAGGCATATATGCCCAGCTGTTCTACTTTTAGTTATAATAATGTTGATTAATAGGTTTACATGGTGCCCACTCAACCTGTCCATGATAGAGTTCTCCGCCTGCTTTTCCTGGTTTTAGCAGCCATTGACTCAGCCCCATTGTGAAGGCCTCAAGCATTTCTTGGGATACCTCTTTTTCAGGAGCAGCCAGCTTGGGTAGCTAGCAGTCATGCCTGGGGTTAGAGTTGGCCTTGCCTGCAGTCTTGGAAATTGGTCGTCTATTGACGCTGTCATCTCAGGATATAGAGTTATTGGTCGCACATATGCAACAAAATCCCTTTGGAATTTCACATTTTGCCATTCTGTTTTTTAAAGTTGGTGAACTTCACATTTTTATTACTGATCCTTTCCTCACTGGATTCTTGACGCTATGTAAGTTTATAAACATTTCATCGTTATTGGTTTGAGAATTGAAATTGTTATAAAGCTGGTATTTCAAATATTCCTAATAGGTTCTGGCATTTAATGCATAAGATAATCCCTGCTGTCATGTCAGAAATGTCTAGGTTCCAGTTCCCAGTTTTAGAAAATACTGTTTGTTTGATATTGGGACATTGGTTTGGTGCTCTAAAACAGGCCGTAATAATAGTGGTTTAAATTTGACAGAAGGTTCATTTCTGTCTTGGACAATCATGAGCTGGTAGGCAGTTTGCAGAGCAGGGCAGTTAGTTCCCCACGGTCGTTCAGTGACTCAAGCTCCTCCGATGCAGTTATCCAGCCTGCGATGTTAACCTCATCCACATGGCTGAGAAGCTGGCTCACCGCCACAGCGCAGTCCAGGCAGTGGCACAGGAAGGAACAAGGGAGGCCAGCGGCTCCTTTTAGGAGCATGGCCTGAACGAGGCACGCACTCCTTCCATAATTTGGTCGTGTGCCTCATACCTACTGGTAAGTTAGACTGGAAAATGTAGTCTGGCTGGGCAGCCGTGTGCCCCTGTAAAACCGTTACTGTTCTGTTACTAAAAGGGGGAAGACAAGAACAGTTTTATTAAAGATCGATTAGTACTTTTTAGTGAGCTCTCTAAGCCTCAGTTTTCCGGTCTGTAAAATGGGGATGAAAATACCCCCTCTTGCGGCTGTTAGAATTAAATGCATGAATGGATCAATGTAATGGAGCATCCTTCCTACTTCAGACTCTCATTAAATTATTCTATGTATAGACACGGGGGAGTGCGGCTGCATGTAACAGAAAGTGCCCAAGTTTTGGATTCTGCGGTAGACCTGGGTCGGAATCGCTGTTGTTGGTTGTGTGACTAAGGACACATGTACCTAACCTCTCTGACCCCTTTAACAAATGCGAATTAAACTTATAGGGGGTACTACAAGAATTGAATGAAAAATTTCATACAAATATGTAGTACAGTGTCTGACATGTAGAAGATATATGTAAGTGTTAGCTAATTGCTCAGTAATCTGAGTAATTTTGTAGGTTCCTGTTGGGGAACGATTACTGTGTAAAGTTGATTGTAAGAAGACTGCTGCCAAGCAGTTTAAACTAATCATGCACAGTCATCAAAATGTGTATTTTCAGTTTGAATATTTGGAGCTTAAATGTAAGCCAGTGCTTTCTAAAGAGATCTCTGAGAGGTACAGGCACCAGAATCATCAAAGATGCTCAGTAAAAATGCAGGTTCTTGCCCCTTCTCCCTGCACCCCCTGCCAGGCTCCTGACTCAGAATCTTTGGGAATGGATGCAGAATCTCCACCTTTTTACAAACATTTTTTAGGTGATCTTTATTACACTGAAGTTTGAGGTTCCAGTTTTAATCCACAGCACTTATTTGAAGTATTTGAACACTTGTACGGTACTTTGAAAGAAGGAGGGTTAATTCATTTTTTCTAATTTCAGATAAACAAGACTAGAACTCTGAGGTTTCATGAGGTTTTTTGAGACTGGGCCTTGCTTTGTCACCCTGGCTGGAGTGCAGTGGCTGATCCTGGTTCACTGCAGCCTCAGACTGCTGGGCTCCAGCAATCCTACCACCTCAGCCTCCTGAGTAACTGGGACTGCAGGTGCACACCACCACACCCACCTAATTTTTGTACAGATGGAGTCTTGCTATGTTGCCTGGGCTGGTCTTAAATCCCTGGGCTAAAGTGATCCTCCCATCTTGGTCTCCCAAAGTGCTGGGGTTACAAGTGTGAGCCACCATACCCAGCAAGAAACTCTGGACTCAGGGATGAGATATTTTTTTTCCTCCCAAATGATTGCAACTTAATAAATAATAAGTATTTGCTCTGAATTCTTTTTAGTTGCTGCGAAACCAGAGATTTCCTGCATCCTATCATCATGCAGTGGAAACCGTTGTAAATATGCTGATGCCACACATCACTCAGAAGTTTCGAGATAATCCAGAGGCATCTAAGAATGCAAATCATAGCCTTGCTGTCTTCATCAAGGTGAGGACGTGCAGGGAAGAGGATGTCAGTTATGGGACAAAGATGCGCTTTTTACGAGTTGTCTAGCAGAGTGACTAGATTAGAGTAGGTGCTCTGGCAGTGTTGGTGGCATGTTTTTTGTGTCAGTGGAAAAACTTATTAGCAATAAATGCTGCTTTGAATCCAAATTTCCGAAATGTTTGGACCTGAAATACCTTTTTACTTGTTTTCCTCCACAGAGATGTTTCACCTTCATGGACAGGGGCTTTGTCTTCAAGCAGATCAACAACTACATTAGCTGCTTTGCTCCTGGAGACCCAAAGGTAATGCAGGGGTTGTTACTGGTAACAGAAGTCACCATGTAGCTTTCTCTGGTAGAATTACCTTTTTCCTTTATTTTTTTAAAAAGCTCTGCCTTTCTAATTTTTTTATTGTATTGAGCCTGTGTCTGTAATTATAAGCTACCTGAAATCCTTCATTGAAGTAGGAGGAGCATAAATAATAAATGCCCTAAAAACCAGTTGAAGACATTGTTTAATGAAATGTGTTCTTAGTTTTCAAATCAGTCCCTGCAGCCATCCTGAAATCTGTACAATGCAATAGAATATGCAGTTCTAAGAAGGTCAAGAAGCTAATGACTATTTCTAACATACTATTGCTAATAGGTTTCTTAGAATCCTGTATAAAATATCCAGCTGGGTATTTATAACTAAACACTTCTTCCTGCAGACCCTGTTTGAATACAAGTTTGAATTTCTCCGTGTAGTGTGCAACCATGAACATTATATTCCATTGAACTTACCAATGCCGTTTGGAAAAGGCAGGATTCAAAGATACCAAGGTAATCCATCTTTATATCCATTAACCTTTTCACAAAGAGAGACATTTATTTTCAATAAGAAAAGATAATTGATTCAAACATGATATTTGAATTATCTGATTTTTTATTGATTAATTTTTTTCTTATGAAATTTCTATTTCAAAAAATATTGATATAATATGGGAACTTTTCAGCAAACTTATCAGCCTACAGATCATGCCAGTGTGGCTATTTCATTGAAAAATCCCTTTGCTTAAAGAAAAGAAATCTATTTCAGTTGCTATAGCTTATTTTTATTTGTTTCACTTTTCCTTTTTTCTTATGAATTAGCTTTTCTTTCACCAACTGTGGAGTCAAATGACACTCCTGTAGGTAGGTGTGGGGTGTGACGCGTGCTTTCTTGCATTTTCCTCCTCTAAAAAATAAAGAATGCAAGTGATGGCTGAACTGCTTCCATATGCTGTTCCGTTAAGCATTTCCTATATAATTTGATTAATTTTTAAGCTGACCATAAATTAGTGATTTTTTCACTGGAGCTAAGACATTGCTGTAACATCCCAGGGACGTATCTGGTTTTTTGCTCCTGAAGTCACTGGGTACTCTAGGATGTTTCTTTAAGAAGTAAAACAAACATCCCTGCTTCACCCCCAAAATCCATTATTCTATTTTCATAGCCCTTGTCCATAGTGGTGGCAGTAATCAAAATCACAAGCAATGTGGCTTTTTTACATGCTTTTCATGTTTGTATGTTGAGTCTTTATTAATGTCCTGTATTATCTTTAAGTTTGAAGAGAGTTGAGCTCATAGAAATGTCTTTGTCTTCACTGAGTAAATCAAATTGAACAAATTAGTCTGTCAGGTTGTCAAGCAATATTTATTGAGCTTAGTTCCTTGTATGTGCTCAGGTATTTTGTGCTAAAGGAGAGAAAAAGTGGAAGGATGCCACCAAACTGCTAATGGCACCTGAATTAACTGCTTCTGAATTCCGAGAGAAACACACTAAGGCATTCATTCAGAGACAAACAACTTTCCCCCAAACAGACTGGTACTGCCTCTTAAGGATCAGGCAGGGGGACTGTGGTCCTGGAGCTGGCATTCATGCGTTCAACAAATATTTACCCCGCACCAACTGTGTCGAGCTTCAGAATAAGTTATGTACAACCTGGATGATAATCCCTGGCTATTCTACATACACAAAATACATAGAATATCAGACACTGATGCATCCTAAGGAGAACAAACAAAGCAAGGAAAGGAGATATGAAAAGGGGTGACATTTG
>NW_012114252.1:9331014-9360562 GCF_000951035.1 Colobus angolensis palliatus | reverse complement strand
AGAAAAGAGGGCCAGTGCAGTGGCTCGCACTTATAATCCCAGCACTTTGGGAGGCTGAGCTGGGAGCATCACTTGAGCCTAGGAGTTCAAGATCAGCCTGGGCAACATGGTAAAACCCTGTTTCTACAAAAAAAAAAAAAAAAAAGAAAAAGAAAACAAAAATTAGCCTGGCGTGTTGGCACACACCTGTAGTCTCAGCTACATGGGAGGCTGAGGTGGGAGGATGACTTAAGACCAGGAGGCAGAGATTGCAGTGAAATCTGCAATCTAGGCAGATTATGCCATGGCACTCCAGCCTGCACAACACAGCAAGACCCTCTCTCAAAAAAAATAAGAAAAGAGGTTTATTTTGGCTCACAGTTTTGCAGTCTGGACAAGAAGCATGATGCCAACATTGACTTCTGGTGAGACCTCAGGAAGTTTCCAATCATGGTGGAGGGCAAGCAGGGAGCCAGCATGTCACATGGTGAGAGAGGGAGCAAAAGAGATGGGGAGTGAGGTGCCACACTCTTGTAAACAACCAGATCTCTCATGAACTCAGAGCGAGAACTCCCTCATTATGGCAAGGAGGGCACCAAGCCATTCATGAGGGATTCGCCCCCATGACCCAAACACCTCCCACTAGGCCCCACCTCCAACAATGAGTATCAAGTTTCAGCATGAGATTCAGAGGGGACACACATCCAGACCATGTAATTTCTCATGCACATTCATACACACAAGCACAGATGTGTGAGAACAGTTAAACCATAAGTAGTTTCTTCTAAGAGATTTATGTGAACTCAAGCTATGACTTATAGTTTAGATAAACTAGGTGAAATAATCATAAACAATGAACATAATTAATCTGGAAAATGACTGCTCTCCCCCTTCTACTAAAGGGTTTCGTAGAACTCGTGTCCGTATTTTGGGTAGATTTAGTTAGTAGCTATCTGATACAGGACGAAAGGCAAAGGGAGAGATCTATAGACTTTCCTTTAATAATGGAGTCAGTCTGACAATTCGCAACCTAGCTTCAGCTTCCTGAAATGTGTATTTCATCTTCAGAGTGATGTTCAGCTGTTTTTATGTACCCTTCCAGAGTAGAGTTCATGTTTGCTCCTCTCTGTTTTCCAGAAGAGCTCTCAATTTTGTCATTTAGCTTGCTGGTGATTTACCAGTTTGGTTTGATGCTTTCTCCATTTTAATTTTAGCTTATATTAAATTTATATTTGTTTTCAGAGGTGGAGAAATATTAGGAGAATATCTTAGGAAATACTGTGTTAAATAAGTTATTCATTCAGAGATAGCAGAATAAGTAGGTTATGTATTAATTTGTTTATTTTAAATACATTGGGTTTTAATGGAATATATAGGCATTAATGACCAGGAAAGGAATATATGAACTCATATAGTAAATAACATTTTAATAAGCCATGTATGTTTATTATTTAATTACATGTTTGTTATGCACAAACTGCTCTTATACAATTCTGTTAGCTAGTATAACGTTTTTAACTTTGTCGCTAACAAAGTTATATTTGTAATGTAACATATGCTGTGCTCTAGTCTAAAAATTGGTACTTAAACTGTTCACTAATTTAATTATGTAGGATGCAATATGTTCCAAAATCCAGTGCACTTAATTGTATTTAAATTTGGTTTTCATTTAAGATTCTCATGTGCTAAGAAGTAGAGCAGCCTTGTAGAATTAATCCTTTCTCATTTGAAGCCAAGTCTAATCATCTCTTGACACCCAGGGTGGGCTGAATGCAGAGGATGGGTCTTAGTTTTGTTTTTTTTTTTTTTTTTAATTCAAAGAGCATTGCATCTTTCCTACCTCAAGTAGTTTCTGTCCTCATTTCAGACCTCCAGCTTGACTACTCATTAACAGATGAGTTCTGCAGAAACCACTTCTTGGTGGGACTGTTACTGAGGGAGGTGGGGACAGCCCTCCAGGAGTTCCGGGAGGTCCGTCTGATCGCCATCAGTGTGCTCAAGAACCTGCTGATAAAGCATTCTTTTGATGACAGATATGCTTCAAGGGTGAGTGGTCCTCAATGGAAGGAATGTGTATTGATAATGTCCTTTATTTTAAGTGGTGTAAAGAAAGTAATCAATTAGAAAATTCATGGTAACAGCACTAAGACTTTGCTCTGTTTTGGGACTAAAATCAAATATCTGTCTTTATAGGAAGGATCCAAATAAAGGAGATGGTCAGTGACAACTTAGTTCAGTTCTCAGAATCCTGGGTCAAACTTACCAAGTGTGTCTTTTCAGAGTCATCAGGCAAGGATAGCCACCCTCTACCTGCCTCTGTTTGGTCTGCTGATTGAAAACGTCCAGCGGATCAATGTGAGGGATGTGTCACCCTTCCCCGTGAATGCGGGCATGGTACGTAAGTGTGGTCACGTCAACTCAGCCTGTATTGGGTCCCAGGACAAAGCGCCATAAGCTGGGTGGCCTAGAGCAGCAGCAGTTTATGCTCTCCCAGTCAGGAGGCCAGAAGTCCAAAATCAAGGTGTCGGTGGGGTCGGTTCCTACCGGAGGCTCCTGGGGTGGAGTCTGGGCCATGCTTCTCTCATAGCTGCTGATGCTGCAGGCAATCCTGGGTGCTCTCTGGCTTGTGGTGGCATCGTACCAGTCTCTGCTTCTACCCTCACTTGGTGTCCCTTCTCCATGGTGTTTATCTGTGCCTCTGTGTCCTTCTCCTCTTCTTTCTTTTCCAAGATAGAGTCTTGCCCTGTTGCCCAGACCGGAGTGCCGTGGCACAATCTCGGCTCACTGCAACCTCTACCTCCTGAGTTTAAGCAATTCTCCTACCTGAGTTTCCCAAGTAGCTGGGACCACAGGCACCCAGCACCACATCCAGCTAATTTTTTTGTATTTTTAGTAGAGAGAGGGTTTCACCATGTTGGCCAGACTGGTCCTGAACTCCTGACCTCTCAATCCGCCCACCTTGGCCTCCCAAAGTGCCGAGATTACAGGCGTGAGCCGCTGCACCCGGCCCCGTCTCCTCTTCTTATAAGGACACTAGTGACTGGGTTTAGGGTCCACCCAGTGTGATGACCTCATCTTAACTTATATCTTAGCTATATAATGGAAAGGTCCTATTTCCAAATAAGGGTACATTCTGAAGTCCAGGTAGACATGAATTTGTTGGGGGACACTATTCAACCCAGTACACACCCCCTTTTATTTTGCCAGTGCAACTCCTAGTAAGTTGCATTCCTGGCTAAGATGGGGTCAATCACTAAACCTTCAATTTTTGTTAAAAAATAAGTATGAAAACCATGTTCTCCTGATGAAATTGAGTCAACAGAGAGATGACCCCAGAAATTATCTCAAAAGTTTTTGGTTAGAGATGATTTTACTTTTTTTTACTCAGTCTTTGGTACCTTTGATATGATTGTTTTTTAAAAAGGATTCCTGGAATCATCTTGCAATTCAGCTTTTTCAAAACATTATCACTGTCAAATTTCTTGTCACATTTCAGTTGCAAAAGACTTTTTAAATGTTAACCTATAATAATTTTTAATTAATAAAGTTTATGAGAGTTTTACAATCTAAAACCAGCACTCCTTCTCTTTCTGATTCTGTCTTGGCCTCAGAGGGCTTATCTGCTATGAATTTCAGCACATGTTATTTTAGCATTTCCTCTTTCCCTGGTACTCTGGTCTCATGAACTGGCTTGGTTGTTCATCTTCCCACCTTGTCATTATGGGTGTACACTTGCGGAGTCTCATATATGTTTCTGTCCCTCCCTCCCACCCCAACAGTGATGCAGTGTCCCATTTTTACACTACCTCTTCACCTCCAATTATGTTCCTAAATAGCATTACACTGAGATGAGCTGTATGTATAGGTTTTGTGCGTGTGTGGCTGCTCTAAAGGGCATAAACTCTCTCTATCCTAAGCGCACCTCGCTTATCTCACCCTATACAACATTGCATTTCACACATGTATTCTCTAACCCTGTCTGTTTTTCAAACCAGAGTAATTCAGAGTAGAATGTGACGTCTCTGAACTGTTTCAGTCCTAACAAAAATGAACACTTTCACCAAAGTAAAATCCCGTTTTTTGACCTAACTTCAAAATTAGTATGATTTCTCCACTGAAGTTCACATGATGCTACGAACATCTAGAGACTGTCATTGCTGCTGTCGTCGTAATTCCCCGCATTACAGATAAGAACCAACATTCCAGTTAGAAAGAGCAGGGGAGGTTTTCTCTGAAGGAATGAAAAAAGAATAATCTAAGGAAATGTTGGGCATCAGAGCTCTGGAAAGGGAAAGATGTTAGAAATGCTGGGGAAAGAGAAACAAGACTTTATGGAATGTGATTTCTCTCCCCCACCCCCACCCAGCATCCATATCCCATGCCCCCTGTTCCCACTCTGACCCATCCCACCCTCCTCCCTCGCCCACACCTCAAGGCTGCTTCTCCCATGCAGGCAGGCACGTTGAATGCATCAGGCTGTCTTGGTGCTGCACTTGGCCCTGGCACTTCCAAGAACAGGGGAGGAACCCTCTCCAGACATCTTTGATTGTTTCTGCTTTCCTCCCCTTGACAGTCTGTGAAGGACGAATCCCTGGCTCTGCCAGCTGTGAATCCGCTGGTGACACCACAGAAGGGAAGCACCCTGGACAACAGCCTGCACAAGGACCTGCTGGGCGCCATCTCCGGCATTGGTAATGCTCCATGCTCCTGTGGGCTTCTCTCCGCCATCACTCTGAAAGTGTCTTGGAGCCCATAGTTGGTGAACGTGTCACACTTGTGTGGTAGGACCTTGAAGTCTGAGTTTCTGCCCTGAGTATTCTTTTCCTGTTTGTGATAATCAACAACTGAAACCTCTCAGCCACGCCCTGAAATAAAGGTCCTGGATGCCTGTGACTCCTCAGGATCATACAGTTAATCACAGGCTTGCACTGTTTGCTTTTTGTTCAACATTTGTTGAGTTTTCATTTTAAATCTTAATTGGACTGTGTATACTGTTAAGGAATATTTTTGCAGGTGGTAGGGGGAGGGGAACACTGATTTATAGTGTTAGCGATTTTGATGAAATATGACATAGTAATTCCTAAAGAACATAGCAGTTTATGGCTGGAATTCAATCCTAAAATCAGTTTTCAAAAATCTGTCCCACAAGACTTTTTCTGTGTGAAATAACAGAAGAGCAGCCCCCTCTGAGAGAAAAACACTTGACACAAATCAAAATTCGAATACTTTCTCCATAAGAAAATACCCGGTATAATGTACTTATTAATATTCTGACTAATTGAACTTCTGTGCTAGCTTTTCCTCAGAGATAGCAGTTTACATATATGTGTGTGTGTGTGTGTGTATATGTATATACACACACATATCTTCCAAGAATTGTCACAGGTGCTCACAGACTTCTTCAGTCTTTATTTCTCCCTCTCTTTATCACGTTGTGAATAAAGAAAGCAACCTACTATGGCTAGTGGCTAGACTACCCAATAATGGGACTAATTAATGGGATAAAATAAATGGCAGCCTTCATCCGATTAACTCACAGGACTTGCCCGCTCTGAGATTACGTCCTTACCTTTGCCGGTGGTGGCGGTGTTAATATGCTATTTCAGGTAGGGGATGAAACTGAGTAGGATTTAACATGAGAAAACCCACACCAATGCCCAAATTTATCCTACAATAATAATACCAGTCCTTAATCTGGTTGATACTTATGTGTCTTTTTCACAATTATGCTCTCCTTAGTTGACACTGTAAAGATTAAAAGAGTTAATTCACGCAAAATGCTTGGAACAGAGCCTGGCACATGGTAAACGCTCAGCAAATGTTAGCTGCTGTCACGAGTTTCCCTTTGCCTTTCTTCTGGGCCTTCGCTCTGTCTCTGCCCTGCTCTGCCGCGTTCCCAGCCACTGCTCCAGAAGCAGGGAGGGGACCTTCCTCAGAGGGTGTGGTCTGCAGTGGTTCACAGTTTGAATACTTCTGTTTGACTTTTTTGACTCTTCTCCAATTCAGAATTCACCTTGTTAGGACTGGGGACTTCTTTAGAACTTGGAAATAGGCCATTGCGGATCTTTAGCATCATGGCCTCCAATTGCTCCAGGTTGATGGTGCAGCTATGGAAAGCACTTGAGACTGACTTAATACTTTTTCACTCTTAAATTTTAAAATCCAAATCCACGTTTCATAGGAATTCACCACGACAGGATTATTATCCTCAGGCTATCTATATTGCCTCCTTTCTTGAAGACTTAAATCCCTGTTCTCTTTTAGGAATACCTTCCAGGGAAGCCTCATCTTTGAACTGGGTTTACTAGTTTTTTTCTGGCAGCTTTAGCAACTCTGTTCATCAGGGAGTTTCTAGCTAATTTTAGTCCTGGTGCTTCTCCTTCAAGAGCAAACTCTCCTTACATCTCTGTTAGAAGAATCCTGTTTCCACACATACTGAGAATGTGCCATCACAGTTTTTTTAATGTCTTTGGAGGATGATGCCTGAGAGTTTTAAAAGTGATTCACTGCCTGGATAAAAACGACTCTGAGATTACATTCATTTTAAAAGGCAAGCGTTCTGAGGCTCAGGGCTTCTTTTTCCACCTACTCAGTGGTACCAAGGGAGGAGGGATGAATTTATCTTCTTTTCATTTTACTCAAGTGTCATTTAAGGACTTTAAAAGCTATGCTCGGGGCCAGGGTATTAAATACAAACGCATACACAAAGACATACAAAATAGGAACAAACTAAGCATATTGATTTTGATATATTGCATTTCCATCTGTTTGCCTTAAATTAGGACTCTACTTCTGGAATCAAGCTAGAAACTCTGAGAACTTAGGATCTAATTTTACTTTACTGAGGACCTTTCTCTTGAGTTCTGTGTTCTTTTTCTTGACTTCTGTGTTCTTCAAATGCTGTTCAACATTAAATATGAAATATGATTATATTAGAAAAATTATAATTTGGTGATAGCATGCGTTTCTTATCTGAGTACAGAAAAAGGCCATAGTTTTTTCTTTTTTTCTTTTTTTTTTTTTTTTTTTGAGACAGAGTCTTGCTGTGTCGCCCAGACTGGAGTGCAGTGGCCGGATCTCAGCTCACTGCAAGCTCCGCCTCCTGGGTTTACACCATTCTCCTGCCTCAGCCTCCCGAGTAGCTGGGACTACAGGCGCCAGCCACCTCGCCCGGCTAGGTTTTTTGTATTTTTCAGTAGAGACGGGGTTTCACCGTGTTAGCCAGGATGGTCTCAAACTCCTGACCTCGTGATCCTCCCGTCTCGTCCTCCCAAAGTGCTGGGATTACAGGCTTGAGCCACTGCGCCCGGCCGGCCATAGTTTTTTCACAGGGTTTTTACCTGTCCCTTGCGACGATCATTCACATGGTTTCTCTCCTGGGGAGACGCAGCCACTGGCTGACAATGAGGCTTAATGTTCTACATATTCAAGCCTCCGCTTCTATTTTCAAATTCCCCTGGCTCTTCTTTTCTTGGTCTTTAACACTGAATCAGTTTCAGGGATAGCAATGAATAAATCTGAGTGTTCAACAGAGGGAAGGATTTATGACCTTGATGTCACAGGTATTCCTTCTAAGGTTAAAGAGTTAAAGATCAGCCGGGCATGGTGGCTAACACCTGTAATTCCAGCACTTTTGGAGGCCGAGGCGAGCAGATCACCTGAGGTCAGGAGTTCGACGCCAGCCTGACCAACATGGTGAAACCCCATCTCTACTAGAAATACGAAAAAATTAGCCAGGCTTGGTGGCGGTCGCCTGTAATCCCAGCTACTTGGGAGGCTGAAGCAGGAGAATTGCTTAAACCTGGGAGGCTGAGGTTGCAGTGAGCCAGGATCGTACCATTGCACTCTAGCCTGGCCGAAAGAGCAAGACTCCGTCTCAAAAAAACAAAACAAAACAAACAAAAAAAAGAGTTAAAGACCATCTTGACATTGCCTGAGAGATGATGAATTTATGTCATTAGCCATCACATTTAGAAGGGCAACAACCAAGTCACTTTCAAACATACTTTTGGTGTAACCTAGGGGCTAGCCATATTTATTTTGTTGTTTATTTATTTTTTAACTTAGAAATATCCCAGTCCATGGCAGCTCATTTGCCTCCTGAGATCTGAAAACGACCAGCCTGTTGTGAAGTGCCAAGTAACGGCATCTTCAGCTTGGGTCTGGGAGAATGTGTGCTCACAGCTGCCAGACACAGAGTCCAAATCTCCTGATGCCATCTGCCGAACCAGCCAGGCCTTTCCGCTGGAGGCACGCCTTTTGGTTCAGCACGGAATGTACCAGACCAAAGAGTCATTTTAAATTGTGTGATTTATTTAATAAATCTTATCTAAGCAGGAAGTCAATCTATTACCTTAAAAATTCCATAGTACCGGCCGGGCACAGTGGCTCACGCCTGTAATCCCAGTACTTTGGGAGGCCGAGGCGGGTGGATCACGAGGTCAGGAGATCGAAACCATCCTGGCTAACACGATGAAACCCCGTCTCTACTAAAAATACAAAAAATTAGCTGGGCGTGGTGGCGGGCGCCTGTAGTCCCAGCTACTCGGAGGCTGAGGCGGGAGAATGGCATGAACCCGGGAGGCGGAGGTTGCAGCGAGCCGAGGTCGCGCCACTGCACTCTAGCCTGGGCGACACAGCGAGACTCCGTCTCAAAAAAAAAAAAAAAAAAAAAAATTCCATAGTACCAAGATGGGGAGTGATTTCTGCCTTCAAATCCTGTTTTTTTCATGGACATCACAAATTTTATTTCCACATGAGATTTCCTGTCTGCTCAGAGTTGTTTATAGCAGATTCCCAAATATTCCCCATTCACAGCACCCTGAGTGTCACTTTTCTTCATGGCATCCCTAGGCCAAAAGACACACCCAATAGTTCTGTTTATTAGGTACGCAGAACCAAATACGTAAGAACTTAACAGGTACTTACATTCTAACAATTTAGTAGGCACTTAAAAGAAATAATATGCATACGTTTAAAGAAAAAAGTTTAATTTTATTTTTAATAATCACAACTAACTACAAATGGGTGGTGTGTGCCTGTTGGACACTGACAGCTTCTCAGCATTTGGGTCATATTGGCCAGCACCATTCGCATTTCCTGCCTCTCACTGACTACTTGCCTTTTATCATAGCAGCCCTCCAAACACCCAGCTTCACAAATGTGTCTTCAAAAGGAGCACAGCGCAACCTGCTGCTGAAACGGCAGCTTCTGGCCAAGGTCACAGATCACTGTGTTCTTGAAAATTTAAAACACCCCATGACACACCTCAGAGTTTCGTAGGCTCCTCAGTGGTTATTATCAGTGTGAATGCTACGAGTTTGTTGTATGGTTTAATTTCGTGACTTGATAGTTGTAGGTGGATTTATCTTTTAATTTTTTTAAGTCTTCATTCTATCACATTCTGAAACAGGTGTGCACGGTTAGCGATCAAAGGTGGTTTCTAATAAGTGAATGGATGTTTACTTCGGAATGTTTCAGTTTAGTTTCTGAATGTTTCAGACTAGTTTCTTTTTATTTCATTGTATATGACCTGGTTCTTTAAAGGTGAAGTAATGGAATGCAACTCGTGAGCCAACTTCATAACAGAAAATATAAGTGCAAGAAAAGCAATATCCCTTAAAGTTCAGTACTCATCTTCATTTTGTTCTGTCTTAATAAAACTTTATTCTTGGCTTGATTTCCATTTAGCTTCTCCATATACGACGTCAACTCCAAACATCAACAGTGTGAGAAATGCTGATTCGAGAGGATCTCTCATAAGCACAGATTCGGGAAACAGCCTTCCAGAAAGGAATAGTGAGAAGAGCAATTCCCTGGATAAGGTAATTGCTTTCCACCCAACACATGTGTTCTTGTAATCAATGGATTTAGCCCAAAGTAAACGTACTTCATGTTCTAGTGCATTTTTTTTTTTTTTTTTTTTTTTTTCTGAGACGGAGTCTCGCTCTGTCGCCCAGGCTGGAGTGCAGTGGCCGGATCTCAGCTCACTGCAAGCTCCGCCTCCTGGGTTCACGCCATTCTCCTGCCTCAGCCTCCCGAGCAGCTGGGACTAGAGGCGCCCGTCACCTCGCCCGGCTAGTTTTTTGTATTTTTTAGTAGAGACGGGGTTTCACCGGGTTAGCCAGGATGGTCTCGATCTCCTGACCTTGTGATCTGCCCGTCTCAGCCTCCCAAAGTACTGGGATTACAGGCTTGAGCCACCGTGCCCGGCCCGTTCTAGTGCCTTTTAAGTGTGACCTTTTGTTTTATCCTAAACCACCCAGCTGACCTGGAGTAGGTGATGAGAGCTTTAAGGTCGGGGCCCATTCCTTGAAATGCTCTGATTCCTGTTTCCACGACCTCAGATCCTGGGCAGGGTTTGCAGTGTAGCATCCTGAGTGAATGGCTCTGGTGGGTTGGACACGGAGGGACTCAAAATGCTGCCCAGCTCAATTCCCTATAGTCTTTTTTTTTTTTTTTTTTTGAGACGAGTCTCGCTCTGTCACCCTGGCTGGAGTACAGTGGCACGATCTCAACTCACCGCAACCTCTGCCTCCTGGGTTCAGGCGACTCCTCTGCCTCAGCCTCCCCAGCAGCTGGGACCACAGGCACATGCTACCACGCCTGGCTAATTTTTGTATTTTTAGTAGAGATGGGGTTTCACCATATTGGCCAGGCTGGTCTCAAACTCCTGACCTCGTGATCTGCCCGCCTCAGCCTCCCAAAGTGCTGGGATTACAGGTGTGAGCCTCTGCACCCCACCAGTTCCCTGTAGTCTTTATAACGGAGACACTGTCACCAACACAGCTCTCCACCCACAAGGGTGTTAGGTCTGAAACCAGCTCCAGAGAATAATTGATCATATAGGTAATTCAGGGATAAGAAATCACTTTATTCGCACAGCACCCACCCACAACACAGCACTTCCTCGTCATACTTAGCCTTTTTTCTTCAAACTACTAAATGCTCAGACCATTTGGAACTTTGTAGGAAAGGATAAAAGTGTGGGTTTAAACCTGGAGCCATGGTAGATTGGTATCACTTTGGGCACAGATTTTCTAAGTTACTTCAAGTTACAGACAAGCACCCGTCCCAATAAACAGCTGAGCCATTTAGGGATTTATCCCTAGCTCTCCAAAAACACCCAGAACACATCCTTCCTCAGCATCAGGTTTATAATCTTGTCATGCATCCCACGGCCGGCATTGACATGGTTATTGTTAAATGCAGCTCTGTTGAAGTGCGAGCAGCTCAGTCTGGGTGTGTCATGACGTATTGAACTTTTCCCTTGACCCCAACATGCCTTCGTGTGTAGAAGGAGAAGCTGCTCCGAAGGCACTCTGCTTGTGTCATACGCAGTGCTGGAGAGGAGGAGGAGAGCTGCCAGTCAGCCAGGAAAAACCGGGTCACTGTGGATTTTTCCCTTCTAACGATTCCACCTTTGCCAGAGGAGACAATGCACGCAACACCCTCTGTCCCACTGCCGGAAGTACTGAGTTCTCCAGTGACTCTGATCAAGTGGGAAGGCCAGAGGGTACATCCATACCAGTTTTGCCACTAATTGCCCCTGTGTTTTTCTGTAAATAAAAATATTCACATATTTTATTAATTAAGCCTATTTAATATGTGTGTGTGTGTGTGTGTATATACACACACACACACACACATAATTTTATTTTCAATTGGCCACTAGCACCTTGAATGAAATATCTTTTTTTCCACTATTGTTTTTGCTCTGATATTTGGCAAAAAAATTTTTAAATTTCAATTGGAAAGTCAACTGGGAGAGTTTTAAAATCTCCTGTGTTTGCAATCACATGATGAGATTCTTGTGCTGCTTTTTTTCTATGAGAACCTGCTGCCTAGTGGCAAAATTGCCCTCTCGTTTCCCCCAAGCTTTCTGACGTTTGCAGTGTTGAGCTAAGCTGATGATGGAGTGACCTCATCAGTTTAGGACCTTTGGATGCTGTGCTGACGTGTCCCTGTTTGTCCCAGGCAGGCACCTGCCTATTGTGTTCTCTGAGCAGTGCCCACAGCACGCCCCATGATGCACCCTGGATGACGGCGCCTGGGCTCCAGGCTTTGGGGTGCTTTGGTCACAGCGGCACCACAGGCACTTGCTGTTTCAGCTACTGCTGTTGTCGTCAGGAGGTGGTTGGTTGTGCAGTGTCTTCCGAGTCATCGTTTCTGTTCTTTTTTTTTTTTTTGAGACGGAGTTTCGCTCTGTCACCCAGGCTGGAGTGCAGTGGCCGGATCTCAGCTCACTGCAAGCTCTGCCTCCCGGGTTTACGCCGTTCTCCTGCCTCAGCCTCCGGAGTAGCTGGGACTACAGGCGCCCGCCACCTCGCCCGGCTAGATTTTTGTATTTTTTAGTAGAGACAGGGTTTCACTGTGTTAGCCAGGATGGTCTCGATCTCCTGACCTCGTGATCCGCCCGTCTCGGCCTCCCAAAGTGCTGGGATTACAGGCTTGAGCCACCGTGCCCGGCCTGTTTCTGTTCTTGATCCTAGCACACATACTTTCTTGCATGAGGTTTCAATATACTTGGCATCTCAGAAGGTTTTACTCGGTATAGCTAAAGCTGTGTTTATCCAGTGTGAAAGGTCTGTGCCTTCTGCTTGTCCCTTAGGAGGCCATGCTGAGGAGACAAGCTAGGGCTTCCATGGGCAGCATCTGAGTGTGTTATATTTGGGTGAAAGGGTGCCTGTGGTTTAATTGTCAGCAAGTTACTTGCACCTTCCAATGTGTATGATCTGACTTGATTCTAAGAATCTTTCTCTTTCGCGGGAGAAAAGGGAAACACATTTTCCTCCTGTAATTAAATAGAAAAATCACCTGTATTTTCTTTTTAGCACCAACAAAGTAGCACATTGGGAAATTCGGTGGTTCGCTGTGATAAACTTGACCAGTCTGAGATTAAGAGCCTACTGATGTGTTTCCTCTACATCTTAAAGAGCATGTCTGATGGTAGGTTAAAAAATGGAGATTTCTGTTTTGCTTGTTTCAGTACTTGGTTTATTTGTTTTTAACTTGTAATAAGTTGAAAGGATACAAAGATTTCAAAGGATTTTCTTCCTTGTTAAAAATGCATATTCAATGCATATTCAAGAAATAAGAACCTTATTGTGGGAAAATCATTTCCTTAATAATTTTATTCTAGAAAATGAGTTCTAACATGTGAATGGGCCTATTTCTTAAATGTGTATTAAACTGGGACCTACCATGTTAACTGAAGGAGCTAGAAGCACATACATAAAATAGCTTTTGACTTTAAAAAAATTTTGTTCGTCCAAACAAACTTACTGTCAACTTGAATAACTGTGTTAGTCTCTAGAATTAGAATATATGTTGTGGGCGGACCTAAGCTTTCCTTCCATTTAGAGTGTATATATTCCTGGCTTAAAGTGGGAGAAATGTTATTTTAGTTTTCTAATGGAAATGGTGGTACCATAGTAGATTATGTTTCTGTTTGAGGGTTGGACAACTACATTTTAAAATAAGAATGAACAGAACTATGAATGCTCTATCTGGACCACATAAGGCTCGCTAATGTGTATGACAGGACAGTTTCAACTCTGTTAGCTCGTCTGTGTATCCGGCTGTGTAATATAAACAGTCCCGGTAAACAATGTCACAGTTCTCATCCTGGGCAAAAATCTTATTTTTCCTACAATGAATTAAAAGGTGTGCTGTGAACTTCATTAAGGTAATTGAATTAGGATGAACTCTCCTGAAAACAAAGTGCCTTTCTTCTTGTGCTGCTTATATCTGGGGGCAGGAGGTGTGTACTAACCAGCCAGTGGAAGGAATTTCTGCTTGAAAATAGTATTTCTTTTATATCAAGCTTCCATTTCAGCAGCATTAACAGCCTGACTTTTTTTTTCCCCGACCCCAGCCAAGGTACAACCTGACTTTTTAGCTCAGATGGTAGGAAAAACCTGCTTGTCCTTAAAAGAAAGACTGGGTAATTTGTTCTTCTGTTGATTCGTTACTTTAAAATGCTATTTTTTAAAAAAAGAACAGATGAGCAAGACTTTCCCTGAATGATGACCAAATACACTAGCACAGGGCACTTAGTCTGATATTTGGGTTTAGAAAGTTGAAAGTCTTCCCATTTAAGTCAAAAGTTCTAAACTTTGCTTCATGATAATAATGAGGTTTAGCAAGCATTATAATTCTGTTTTTCCTTTGTTTAAAGTTTTCTTTAAATTATTTTAAGTTTCAAATATTGAATATGACCTATAATAGGAACATAATTGCTTTTTAAAGACAAATATACAAGAACATTTGAATTCAAGTAAAAGTTATTCTTTTTTTTTTTTTTTTTTTTTGAGATGGAGTCTCACTCTGTTGCCCAGGCTGGACTGCAGTGGCTGGATCTCAGCTCACTGCAAGCTCCGCCTCTCGGGTTCCCATTCTCCTGCCTCAGCCTCCCGAGTAGCTGGGACTACAGGCACCCGCCACCTCGCCCGGCTAGTTTTTTGTATTTTTTAGTAGAAACGGGGTTTCACCGTGTTAGCCAGGATGGTCTCAATCTCCTGACCTCGTGATCCGCCCGTCTCAGCCTCCCAAAGTGCTGGGATTACAGGCTTGAGCCACTGTGCCCGGCCGTAAAAGTTATTCTTTAAAGTCATATACATATTTTAAAAATGCAACCACCTCTTCAGAATATATTTTTATCTCAATTTTCTTCAAGTTATCAATTGTTTTCCCTTTATAATTAGAATTTGTGTGTGTGTGCATCCCATTTAAGACATCTTCTCTGACCTCCAGGGTCATGAAGGTATTCTCATATTTTCTTTGAAAGCAGTGTTATTTAAATTTTCACATTAAACTCTAAAAATCTACCTACAATTGGCTTTTGTGTACCATATGAGTTAGGGGGAGAAATTGCCTCCAGAGATGGTTAACACACAGACAACCAAAATCAGTTGTGTAACTGTGTAGCTACTCTTTCATTTATTCCACATTTAATGAGCACCTTCTACATGCTGGGCCCTTCCTCGCTGTCCTTCTTGTGCCATTTCCCTCTTCACAGAGCTTATCTCTGTCTTCCCACTCTCCCCAACCATACCTGGAGCCCAGAGCAAGGAATGGCAGTGTCACTGCCCATGCTGCTGGCCACTTTGTCTGGTGTGTGCTGAGGGCGGCCGCAGGGGTCTGCAGGGTGATCCCACCAGGCTCTCCAGCATGCACTGAGCTCCCTGGGGGCTCACCCTACCCTGATGGCCAGCCTCAAGTAGCCAGAGTCTGTTCCTCTGGAATCTCAACTCAAAACCCCTAAAGATGGAAGCCCGTGACCCACTCTTATTATTGGTCTAATAGGCCAAGCGACCTTTAGAATCAGATGCACACGATTTAAATTCCCACTCAGCCGTGATTCTTCAGACTGGTAAATGGGAGAATTATTTTACTTCTCTGAGCCTCTGTTAGCTCATCTAAATGAGAACTTTCTTCTGCCCCAGATTATGGTGAGGATTAGATGGCACAATCTATGTGAAATTGTGAGAGGACCTAGTACAGTGTCTGGCACACAACAGATTCTCAGTCTGTATCCGATATCATTGCTGCCTGTCATTGTTCTTGACAAGTGTAGAGTGAAAGCCTGTGGCCATGCATCTTCATGGGCCATCAGCATCCCCACAGCCACCCTCTCTGCTCATCTCAGGCCACAAAGACTCTGGCTTTTTCCCTAAGAGAAAATTCTTTACCTATTTCTCAACCTCAGTGTGAAATATAAGAATGCAAAAAAGGTTAGCTATTAGATGATAGAACTCAAACGACAGTAATACTAAACTGTTAAGGGTTCACACAGAGGTTTAAATGCACATACCATTCGGTACAGCTATTTTGCTTCACAGAACTTATCCTGTAGGTATAGTTAGACATGCATGCAAAGACCCACATAAAAGGATATTCATTGAAACATAATTGTAATAGCAAAAAGTTAGGGGGCAGAAACAGTAACTGTCTATCAGTAGGAGACTAGTTAAGTCAATTATGGTCTATCCACATAGAGGAATATTATGCAACTTGGAAAAACTTGAGATAGATCCAGACTATATTGTTCAGTTAAAACTCAAAGAGCAAACTTATGTGTGTAATATGCAAAGATTTTCAACAAATTCCCTGTTGGGGAGAGATCCTGTAGTAGGAGACAAGAGAGCCCAGCTTTAGGTTGTATGTACACTTGTATTCTTAGAATTTTCTAGTCTATTTAAGAGCATGTTACATATAAGTTAAGTGAGCATTATGCTAGAATGTAGCACGAGATGACTTATGATGGAATTACAGTTCAAATGTTCAAATACAGCATGTTGAAGGTGAATAGGCCTCAGGTGTGTGATATCCAGTGTAGAGTGGTCAGCTATAAAAGAGGGCAGGGAAAGGGTTTAGAGGCCTACACTCCAAGGTTCCTTCCCATTTTCACGACAGGTGATTCTCCATAATGTATATGATATATATTGTGATTCTAAGTAAATGTTTATTTTCTAGATGCTTTGTTTACATATTGGAACAAGGCTTCAACATCTGAACTTATGGATTTTTTTACAATATCTGAGTAAGTAGCTTTCTCTTTGATCATTGCCTCTTGATTGTTTTCTGGATCATTAAGAGGCTTGACGAATACTATGTAGTTGAACCAGGGGAGTCGTGTGTGTCACATCCTCACTTACTTCTTCAGCCCTTTCTCATGGACTTGGCCCTAAAACATATTTTCAGGGCTTGTGACCCAGTGATCAGTGGTCACCCTTAAAGTATTACAGATATGTGCTTGTTTTACATGAGAGGTAACTGCTTATGTGTATAAGTCATCTTAATAAAATAACACGAAATTTATTAGCTGAATTGGGTAGATACTGCTTTTCTAAGTTGAGCCTAACTTAAGCTGATGCGGAAACTGAGTCAGAAAAGTTGCTATAATTTTAAAATATAAGAAGTAAAAGTGAAATCTTATGTAGCATCTTTATCTCATTTTGGTTCGTCAATATAAGTTTCTGATTTCCTTTAAGCTCTTTACTTTTAGCAACATGAATCTACAATCCCTTTTCCAAAACTGCTGGGGCCAGATAATTTTCCAAATTCAGAAATTTTTGGGTTTCTGAAAAATTTACATATACACTATATCCCATAACATCTCAGCAGCGTCTCTCTATAGTAAAAATAAAAAATTTCTGCAGTACTATTATTGGTCACAATAATTGGATAAATCGTAACTATAAGTAGCTTTATGTCTACTATTTTGGGTCACATTTTGGTGCCAAATGTATTTGCACGAACTCAGGAGGAAAGCTGGTTTTCAGAGTTTCATGCATTTTGGAACTACAGATAAGAGACTGTGGGCCTGGCCCTCAGTGGACACTTGGCTCATAGTCTCCTGACCTCTGCTGAGTTAAAGGCAGGAGTTATGTGGTGAAATGAGGTTCAACACCAGAGGAGCTCACTGGACATTGTTTTAACTGCCTCTTTAAATACATGATTTAAAAAAACAAAACAATGTTGTTAGATATATATTTTTAAAAACTACACACTTGGTGTGTATAATCCATATATTTGAGCCAAAGAGAGAGCTGCTTATATAGATGTAAATGAGGATGAATAAGTAACTTGGAACAGGGTGCATGGTCTTCAACATGATTTCCCGGGCATGCTACCGTGGAGTGAATTATCACCCGAGTCGATGGACGATCCTGTCGGTCATGGGCTTCTGCACCGTGTTGCTTTCGCCAGCCACCACGGCACTGATAGCTACACAAGATGGGGCATCCCTCACAGGTTAATAAATTTCTCTGGGTTTGAAGGGACTTTCCAGAGGACTCCCAAAAACTATTCTGAATGAATGAGGATGTGATATATGCTGGTGCTAGACATAATGCTTATTGAATTTGTTGTTGTTAATGGATAAATAACGTCCTGAAAATAATTTTATCTTCACGTTGCCCCAATAATTTTTCATCTTGCCTGCAGAGTCTGCCTGCACCAGTTCCAGTACATGGGGAAGCGATACATAGCCAGGTACTGTGGGGCGTTTTCATCCGAAATGTGTTGTTTTCTGTGTTGCCTGGCTCTGATTGTGTGGGAATGGTCATCAGTGGCGGCTGGCGGTTGGGATTCATGGAAGCGGCCATGGGGACCGATGGCAGGTCCTTGGATTGCCACCGCAGAGCCCGGCAGTGTCTTTTGTCTGCATTCTTACAGGCGAAGTCTCATTTCATCTCACGTGCTACCTCTTGGAAAGTGTTCCTTTAGCAGGCTGTGGCTACTCTTCCATCCTGTCGTCCAAACTCCCCTTCCTTCTCTGTTCTGTCTCCTTCCCCTCCTCTTCTCCCCAGTTCTTCTTCCTGTGTTCCTTCCTTAGTGATTTCTTTTCCTCTGTTTGACTTTCCAAGGTCATTTTGACTGTTCCTGCTCCCAGCTACAAAGATACTAAAATCTCACCTAACCACTCTTCTTCTTTCTTAATGAAAGAATGTTTTCAGTCCATCTCAAATTTGTGTGGACTTCCACAAACCTCTAAAATGGAGCCTTTTGTCTTCCTACTCTTGACTAGTTGATAAGCGCTCCATGTTCTTGGCCAGAACTCCCTGGTGAGTCGCGTCACTCCCACTTTCCTGTCCAGAACCAGTCTCCTAGAAACTCCTTGCAGCTGTGTGGCTGGACACGCCTTCTTTGGGGGCGTTTCTTCACAGCACCTCTTGTCCTTACCAAGTTCTTCCTCCTGCCGCATTGCCATGAGGAATGTCTGTGTGTGTTTGTTTTCTGTGTTATGAGCCATTCTGTGTTAGTGTATTAGTGGGGTCTTGGTCTAAGTATTATATTTTTTTACTGTTGTTTTTAACAGCTTTATTATAAGTAAATATGTTTTAAGAAAAACTTAAAAATGTAGTTTTCATTGAGGTTTGTTTCTCTGTATATCAACAATTTTGTCTTATAGCGATGAAATAGGCCAGAGATTTTTAATAGACTTGCTCTTTGTGAAGATTTTCTTTTTCTGTTAACATTGTTCTTTTCTGGGGATATTTGAGAAATTTTCAGAATTACATTTTATGTTAAGAAGTAAACATGTATGTTTTCTTTTTAAAAGAAGCCAATTTAGAATTTTTGCATTTTCCTTCTGTTAATATTTTCTGTTTTTCATTGAAATGTGGTAGCACTTAAAGTTCTCTAATCTTAACTGCTTTATTTTTTATCACAACAGTAATTTTATATTTGAGTTTTGGAGCACTAAATGCAAGTATATACAAGGTGTCCTTATACCAGCAACATCTTCTACCTTGACTTGGATTCTCCCTGACTTTGTCCCATGAAGATGGGCAAACAGTAAATTCTGTCACAAAAAGGCACTGTGCTGGGCTAGCTTCACTTTTTGCAGTGACACCTACATCGCAAGATGGCATTTGGAGAATATTGTGCCAAGTAGAATAAAATGCCTCACAGCTTAAAACGGTGAATGTGAGAAGCTGCAGATTTCTGTCCCAACAAAATGTTTTAGAATCAGGTTTTGTGAAATGGTTAACTTACTTTTTTTTCAGTGGATATAAATTTAACTTCTTTAAAGAAAATCTTCCTACTTCATAAGCACCCTGTATATATTTGCATATAAAAGTGTGGACTGCCTTAAAAATAGATGGGCCAAGGAAAACGGGAGTGGAGATGGTGTGACTTTGCTCCATGCACTGTGGAAAGATATGCTCTGCTCTATACGAAAATTGCCATGGGTCTCTACTGCATGTGAAACAGATCCTGAACTAGACTGTGAACCTTGTACATGTTTGCCATCCATGGTGGTCCAGTTTGATGAACACTGTGCCTTCTTATTGTCACTTTGAAGTCACCCAGCAGCATGCAGTCGATGATAGTCCATGCATGTCCCTGTCCTCCTACACACAATAACACAGTGAGGGGGACGGTTGGCTCTGGGACAGGGGACAGGTGTCACTGCAGCCCTGGTCTCATTTTCATCTGCTCTGGTGATGGTACACAGCAGGAAGTTAGCTGTTTGATTGCTAACCCAAATCACTCTTCTGTTTTCTCTACTTGACTGCTGACAAGTTTAACAAAGTGTGTGGCTCTTCTCCTTCCTGCTTGGGTAAGAATAAAGGTGTTAAAACTCATATAATCCCTTCCATTGCATGTTTGTTCTCTGTGTCGTCCAATGCATTTTTTAATTAAAAAAAATACATGTCTTTTGCTCTTTCAGAACATATATAATCCAAAAAGATGAGTGACATTTTGACAGTTGTCAGAACACTAACCATTAGTACTGCATTGGAGTGATGCTCACTTTTTTCAGAGTAGCATCTCTAAAGTACTTTCTAAAAATAAGAAGGTCCCTGCTTTGGCCTGATTTTTGCTCCTGGGTCATCAGGTGCTTTGCGGTGAAGTGTGTGGGAGCTGCCGCCTGCCTGTGTCTCTGGCTGCTCCACCGCGCTCGGTCAGTGCATGGCCATCTCCCTCGTGCCATGTCCTGGCTTCACTAACGCTCCCCGTCTCGCTGCGGTGTAACACGTCTAACTTTTGCTTCTATCCCATTTCACTCATGTTGCAGGAACCAGGAGGGGTTGGGACCCATAGTTCATGATCGAAAGTCTCAGACATTGCCTGTTTCCCGTAACAGAACAGGAATGATGCATGCCAGATTGCAGCAGCTGGGCAGCCTGGATAACTCTCTCACTTTTAACCACAGTAAGTCCCATGACATGCCATCGTAACAGCCAGCCATCTCATGTGCCATCTCAGAGGGGAGAGCCCTAGGCCACACCTATCACATCACCAACTCGATTTTTCTTCCAGCTCAAAGCAAGTAGGATGAAGAGCTCATGGCACAGTTCCCTTCCTTGGAGGAGCGTCCTCAGCATTTGGGAGTGACACAATGTGGAACATGCTCAACTACAGCACAAAACCTAAAAGTGCCTGACCCTTTCCCCATCCCCAAAACAAAACTTGGCTGGGTCCATAGCCAGCTGTTCTCTAGTATTCTAAACATAAAGTTTGGATTCATCACCTAGAGCCAAGTTAACGTTGGCTTTCCCCTGCGACTCTGAGAACATTCGGGATGGATTTCTTTCACCCCTCCTGATCCCGTGCATGTAATTGATCAAGCGTCCACATTCTGACATTCCAGCTCTGAATGGATGTTAATCCTTGCACTGCTGTGAAAACATAAAGCCCATGAATCAATTTGTGAGGGTGTGGAAAAGCGTCCAATAACAAAGTGACTTTTTCTGTGTTTTCAGTGTGAGAAAGATATCAAGTGTGCTTGGAATTTCTGTAGACAATGGTAAGATTTAATCAGGTTGAAGTCTGCTTACGAGGCCGCTTCACTTGCAAGCCGAGACCTTTTTGTTCATCTTGCCTTCCTAACTTTGGGGCTTTCTAACTTCACAACAGAGATTCTGCCAAAACGGGAGCATATTTTTAATTTACTTTTATCAATCAGCAGAGGGGACAAGGCATCATGTGCTGTTTCTAGTAATTTAAGTGTTTTATCTTCTTAAGGGTTTCTCAGAGCGGAACACCTGAAAGATATCAACCATACAGCACTTGAAAAATTAATGAGATCATTTATAATAAATCCCATTTCTGCTAGCATTG
This sequence comes from Colobus angolensis palliatus, assembly GCF_000951035.1. Taxonomy (NCBI): domain Eukaryota; kingdom Metazoa; phylum Chordata; class Mammalia; order Primates; family Cercopithecidae; genus Colobus; species Colobus angolensis. The sequence continues at coordinate 9,339,007 of NW_012114252.1, read as the reverse complement.
TGTTCTCTAAATTGTTCCATCTCTTCTCCAAGCATGACACAGCTAGTTATTGTTTTACTTCAACAATTATTTGTTATTCCAAGTGCTATCTTTAATACATGGTTACTAGTATCCTTCCATCATGACTAATAATAAATTCCATTCACTGTGATTTTTCACACCTCTTTTTAAAATACAGGCCAAGAGTAAAGGCAGTGTTCCCAATGCATTGTATTAATAATAGTTTAAAGTAAGACACCTGAGGAATCAAAACAAAGCAGCTTCCCACACCTCTGCCCCCACAATGTGGGCATTATGAAGATTGTCCAGGTACAGTTAAGTGTTACAAAGATTGGCCGGGCATGGTGGCTCACGCCTGTAATCCCAACACTGGGAGGCCAAGGCAGCTGGATCACTTGAGACCAGGAGTTCAAGACCAGCCTGGCCAACATGGTGAAACCCCGTCTCTACTAAAAATACAAAAACTAGTCAGGCTTATTGACACACACATGTAATCCCAGCTACTGGAGAGGCTGAGACATGAGAATCACTTGAACCTGGGGGGCTGAGGTTGTAGTGAGCCAAGACTGTGCCACTGCACTCCAGCCTAGGTGACAGAACAAGATCCTGTCTTAAAAAAAAAAAAATTCAAAAATGTTATGAAGATAGTCTCTATTGATAAAAATCCCAGGCTTAATTTAGATAATGTCAGTCTGCCACACGCTGAGTTGGTAGCCATAAAATGCTAGTTCTGAGTTCTACACTTAGCTGTAGAATGCAATTTGAGTGATACCTTTAAGGCTACAGTACTTGATTTTTCAACATCTTTTCTGTTGGGGCTTTGACTAGCTCTACAGAAAAGGAGTTGAAACAAAACCAAGAGTGTTGTTATTTTTAAGTTTTTCTTTGCCATTTAGCAGCAGAAATTCAATCCCCACTGATAAACAGGATCTGTTGGACCTCCTTTGCTCAGATAATTTCTATAACACAGAGGCTAACTCACTAAAAATTGGTTGAAATAAATGCTTAAACTTTGAAGCACTTTTAAAAAAATCGTAAGTACACCAGTGCTCCACTTCCAAAGATAGTCATTTAGGAAACACAGAAAACAAAAATTAAATGAATCGTCCACATGTGAATAAATAACCTTAATCCATGTGAATATGTAGCAGCTCTTCCCACTGCAAATGGGTTTTGTGGTGGTAACTTGAATTGGAGGAGAGAGACAGCTGGCCTGGTGCTGCTGCTGCTGCCAAAAGCCATCTTGTTAACATGGTTTTTTTTCCATTCTGTCTTCCTGCTACCCACAGCCCTGTCCTCCTGTCTCCCTCCTCTTTCATCAGTTTTCAGTGGCACACTGTCCTCAGTCACATTTCTCCTGCTTTGCCAGTAAATAGCGTGTAGCTGATTCTTCTAGTCCACGCCTGTGTTCCTACAATTTCTGTTCATCCCGAATTGTTTCTGTTACCTCCTAAGTTGTTGCATCTCCTAGAACTCAGCCTTCTTTTATATCTCCAGTTCTCATTATGTGTTTGAGTTGCTTCAGCTTTTCCCTCCGCTAGCTCTTTGAGCTCCAAATAGTCAACTCAGACAAAAAAACACAGAGAAGGGAGTGCATACTGTATGTACATGAACATGTATGTGTGTGTGTGTTATATATATATACATGTTTGTTTACATCTCTACCTGGGTATTTTTTGGGAAATTTATGACCATATATGTCTTTTAAAAAAAAATCCCATTTAACAACAAATACAATACCTTCTGTTGGGCCAACCAATATGACATAGATCCAATATATGAGAAAGTTGCCAGGGATCCCCAGGAATCCAAAATGAATTTATTTCAGAAGAGAATAAAAATAGGAAGAGTCCCTGTACATCTGCATTATTCATTTCCTCTCTTTCTGTAGAGTAGGAAAGGCTGTGTCAGAACTCAGCTTGACCAGCAGGGAGCAGCAGAGGCCCATGGGAAACGGAATCCTTTGTAGGTCTGTCCCCATCACCACTGGTAACAGGCCGTGGAAGAAGGCACCACAGGCACTTCACATGGAACTCCAGCAAGAGCCTGTCTTTACTCTTTAATTTTGATAGGAAATGGGATAGCAAATCCCCATGCCCAAATCCCATGATGGCCAAGTAGTCTTAGCTATTGGAAAAACACCCTTAAAAGACAGGTTTGTTGTTTGGACCATTACTCAGGTGTATGGAAAATAAACTTTAGAACACTTAGGCATTGACATATTTAGTGTAATTTGTGCTCATTGTGTATCAGTGGAAGAGATTTGTGTCAAATGAAAAATTGAGAGTGATAGCACAAAACCACAAAGAGAAGGGAGGGTATACTGTAGGTATGTGAATATGTATATGTGTATGTATATGCATGTCTATAAACCACATCATGAGGTGAAAACTTAGTGAAATGTGTTTGCAAATAAGTGGTACATTTGCAAAATATATGTAAAATAACACTATGTTTACTTTGATGTCATGTGTTCTAAGAATACACCAAGTTCATTTGCATAATTCATATTTCCCACTGGTGTAATGCAGGGAACACCAGCCAAGAGGTAGCAGCATGTAAAGAAAATCTGGATTTCTTATAATTTGATCTAAAAGGCAAGTAAAGATTACTGGGTCAGGTTGCAGATAATATTTCAGATCAGAATCAGAAAGTATTTTTTAACTGAACTGGCCTTGAGTGGCATGTGCTGAGCTGCCTGTGAAGTTCATGTGGACACCTACAGCTGGAGGTGTGCAAACAGACTGGAGGAGGCCCAGCTGGGGTATTGTCCAGGTCACTTAAGCATGCCATGAAGACTTGGATGGTGTAGCTTGTCGGGCCCCATTTAACTCTGAAATGTCTTTTTTGTCTATGAAGCACAAGCAAGAAAATGAATGTAGGCGATCATTAAATTCCTTTACTGTACATCATATTGAATTAATATGAAAAATACAGAGAATGTAGACATCTCTGAGTTAAAATATTTTCCAAAAGTTTTAAAGCATGGACAATATATTTTTAAAATTGGGTAAAATGTGCTTAGATGCTTTAAACATATACTCAAAATAGTAAATAAATGTTTGTGGCCAGGCACAGTGGCTCATGCCTGTAATCTCAGCACTTTGGGAGGCCGAGACAGGCAGATCACTTGGAGTCAGGAGTTTGAAACCAGCCTGGATAACATGGTGAAATCCCATCTGTACTAAAATAATAATAATAACAATAATAATAATACAGAAACATCTGGGTGTGGTGGTGGTACACGCCTGTAATCCCAGCTACTCAGGAGGCTGAGGCAGGAGAATCGCCTGAACCCAGGAGGTGGAGGTTGCAGTGAGCCAAGATCACACCACTGCACTCCAGCCTAGGTGACAAAGCGAGTCTTCATCTAAAAAAAAAAAAAAAAAAAATTATTTTAAACAAAACACTTATTTCCTTGATTCTGAGATATGTTTCCTTGATTCTGAGGCACATTTTTGCACATTTTCTAGTATTTCTGAAGTTGGGTAGATCTTACACATTACATTGGATATGGTAGTCTGTCATTGATTGGTGTTTCTTGCAGTTGATGGAGTCTCAGAGTTGAGCAGGTCTGATACAGTGTATGTTTAAAGTCAGCCATTTGTAATATCCTTACAAAGGACTTTAGGATGTGTGGTGTGTTTAAACCAAGTATTTTCACTTGGGGCCTTTACTTCCTATGAGGTCCCATTTTCGGATACAACTCAACATTAGGTTTAAGAAAGCCACAGGGAAGAGAAAGCTGATGGCATGACACCCACCTCCTGAAGTATAAACTCTTAGATTGGAGCCTGTGTCTCCACAAGGCATTCTGAGCTTATTTGTTTTCTTTGTGGATCAAAGGGCAGACATCAGATGACATAAATTTTGCCTTGAGGTATTACTATTTATTCTCTACTCTTTGCCAGCCTATGAGGAAAACCTTTTTAGCAATAAAAATTGGATGGAAATGAATAATAGATTGTGTAGATGTTGATCAGTTTGGTGTTTTGCAAAAATGTTTGAACTCAATAAAACCATACACCATAAGTTAATATATATCTAGGAGACTAGGTCTTCTACATTTGAGAGTTCTTTCAGCAAGAAAATTCCTTGTTATTTGGTACGTATATTTTCTCATAAAACTTACTATGTTTCTGGATTCACGTTATGGGCTAGAGGGGGAAAAAGTCAAAATACAAACAAGAATTTTGGTTGCATAAAGAGTGAAGGCGGCTATCAAATGGAAGTGCCCCCTGTAGGAATATGTCTCTGACCTGCTCTTCTATCCCAAACGTCCTCTGGTGTTCAGGAAAGGCGTGTGGCCTCATGCTTCTGTCCTGCCCACCACATTACCTCTGATGTCATGGTGGTGGGGAGGGAGGAAGTTCACCGATGTGTCAGCATTCTTCATTTGAACCATGCAGGTAATGTGAGTTCGTAAAACCGGGTTAGGTTAATTCAGTGTAGACACATTTCATCCGTGGCCCCTGAGTATTTGAAAGATTTGGGGACTTTAGAATAAGTCTCGTCAGAATGACAATAGAATGAAAATTGTATAAATTTGAGCAGCGAATCCGAAGGACTGTAAAGCAGCCCGGGGCGTGTATATCAGAGAGAGCGTGTCCATGCAGAAATCCTGCGGCTCTGTCCCTGAAGAGCCAGGCTGGAGGGAATCAGCGCAGTGCCCCAGGCACCACGGCCTCCTAGTGGAAATCAGTGTGCTTCACACCGTACTCCTTACTTGCCCAGGTCAAAAGCTGCTTAATCAGCTTTCAAAACGTTGCCAACCCTTAGTTTAAGAAATTTCTCTGCCTCTTCTTGAATTTACTAGCTCAGCTTCATTTTCCTGTGTTGGTCTATACCATGGTGATTGTTGATTCAAGTCTTCCTCCTGCGCAGCTCTGTTCCAGGCCTTGAGACAGTCTCAGTCTCTGTGACCGGTTCAGCCTCTCTATGCTGCCAATTATTTTTAGGGATTTAAAAAAATAGCACTAGCTCAGGAATCCTGCTGATTTTTTAGATGAAACAGTTGAAGGAAAAGCAAAGCATAACAAAATGTGGCTAAAAGGGCCATTTCTTTTAGATTCCTGTATGACTCAGGCAAGCATACCAATTTCTGCATGAATCTGACTCCAAAGGAGAGTAGATGGTGTAATAACACTTCCCAGTACCATGTTTCCATATGTGCATACATAATTACGTAATAACTTAATTAGCGTAGTCTATTGATGATATGTTTTAAAACAGCACATGGCCAAATTCTAATTTTTAATTGTTTCAGGCTTTCAGCCCGGAGTAGTTAAATTCTATGGGAGTTCTTCAGGCCATCTCATTGGTAATGATCACCTAGATGCATTTCACCTGTTGGTGATCTAGACCGAGACAAGGACAGTTCTTTGCAGAGAAAGAAATTAAAATAAAGCCAGTTCCTTGTTAAAATTGAACCCAGACGAAAACTCATTCAGGGCAAATGGTAGCCCTCAGGAAAGGATCCCTTGGACCTGTGTGATCATTTTGGTTGGTCTGATAACAGGTGCTGTATTTTTTGCGTGTGCTCTCTTACGACAGTATGTGATCACTTTAACAGTAATCATCAACCTGTTTTCCTCTTTCATTGTCTCTGTATCTTACCAAACAAACCTCGCTGAATAAAGTCATGCCTTGGCTTACCATCATAGCAGTTCAAGTGATATTAGTACCCCAACATACCCACCTTTCTTTTCTCTAGGAGATTTCGTACCCCAAAAGCAAAAAATGAAATAGAACTAGCACGGTGCCAGACGTATTACAGATCCTCACTAAATCTGGAGAGACGTTAGCCGTGCTGCGGAGTGGAAGTGATGTGATCCGCAAACAGGGTCTCAGCACCACCTTTGTCAAAGCAAAGCAGCATTGGATAAAAGCACAGAACAGCGTTTCTATCATATTTTAAAAAGCACTTCTGTAGCTTTTAAAGCTCTTTTGTAGCCTTTTAAAAACCCCTCTATAATTCTGACATTTAAGTCAGAATGATGTATGCTAGTTACTTGATTTTCTCCCAATAGTATGTACTATGATACAGTGACCTGGATGAGGAATTTGGAGTGTAGATTCTGGGTTTTTTTTTTTTTTCCCCCATTACTGGTCTCAAGAACATTCCCTAGGTTTTCTGTACTTCATTTTCTTGATCTGTGTACAAAATGTCCTCCTCTCTGGAGTATTAGGAAAATTACTTAAGTAATAAGCGTTGCTTTATTTTTGCTCCTTGGAGAAAGACATTACATGGTGTTTTATTATATTGCCATCCTTCTTTGTAATCTAGATCAATACTGTAACATCTTTGCATCCCTGTATGTATTTCTGCTAATGCATACCATTTCATAATTTAATATCTCAACTTGTATGTCAAATTGCATTTATATCAGTACTAAATTGATTTTCCCACATATGGAAGATTTCTGTTTGTATTTAAATTATGTGTGACTAAGCTAAATTTAAATGACAGATTCTTCAAGTCCTTTTCCTAAACATTTCTTTCAGACATGTTGGCTTTTATGCTTTTTCTTAAAGCGAGTAGAATACTATGCACAGCACAGTCAACTCTTGATTATCATTCACGAGCCTTGCTGATAACGGATCCTGATGTTATTGACTTAACACCTCCATAGCACTTACTGTGTGCCAGGCACTGTTCCAAGAACTTCACAAATATTAGCAAATTTAATCCTCACCACAACCCTTTGAGGTAGATACTGTATTATCCCCATTCTACAGATGAGGCAACTGAGGTTATAAAGAGGCCAAATAACTTGCCAAGGCCACAAAGCTGGTGAGTGGTCAGAGTGGGACTCAGTGACCAGCAGCCTGATCTCAGGCTCGTTTTCTTAACCTGTGTTGTGCTGCTGCCTCTGTCTACATGGGAAACTTTGGAAATCTTAGCCTCCGCCAGCACTCCTGTTGGATAGCAGAATCAATCGACACCTGTCTGGGTCCAAGTCCTGTCTCCACTGTTGACTACCTGTATAACTTTAGACAAGTTTAGCCTTTCTATGCCTTTATTTCCTTATCTCTACCAAGGGTTCAACAGTGTTCATACTTCATAGGGCTGTTGAGGGATTAAATGAGAGAATATGTGTAAAGTTCATAGAATCGTGGCTGGTACACAGCAAGTGCATAATGTTTGCTGCAGTTATTGCCCTTTCAGAGTGGGAAAAAAGTTATAATTGAATTGAAACCTTATTACTACTTTTTCCCTTCCTTCCCTCTCCCCACCCTCACCCCCCCCCCCCAAAAAAAAAGGCAAACATGGAGACAAGCTTCCAAAGTGGGCCTTCTGGTAAATAATCAAAAGTTGACTGTGCCTACCCCATCCTGCCAGCCTTGCCTTCTGAACCACTGGGCAGTAATCTTGTGTTGTAATTCACGCAGGCTACGGCCACTCGGACGCAGATGTTCTGCACCAGTCATTACTTGAAGCCAACATTGCTACTGAGGTTTGCCTGACAGCTCTGGACACGCTCTCTCTATTTACATTGGCATTTAAGGTTTGTATCAATCAGCTGTTCGTGGTCGAGTTTTACCTTCCACATTCATTCTGCTTGGTAAGCTCAACCAGTGTAAACTGACTATGTTGCATTTGTACTTCCGCAGTTGTTTTTGTCCCTGTAAGGAAACCACTAATCTTTAAATTCCTTTAATGAAATCATTCCACAGTGAATGACTTGAATGCCCTGAAATAAAATTTAACTGGTCAGTGTGTGCTGCGTGCTTGGGCATGATGGAAACGTGATCTCTGGAGGCAGTTAACTTTTGGCTCAAACCTTGAGGATTATGAATATAGGCACCTAATCAGGCATCTCTGCCTTGAATATCTTTAAATATATCCAAATGTTATAGCATTTAAATTAGATTTTTATGTAGAAAGGAACAGTAAGTACAAACACATTCATCTTTTCAGTTTTTTTTTTTTATCAGTTACTACGTTAAATGAGAAAACCATTTCGGAGATGGAAAACGAAACTTTTTTTTT
>NW_012114252.1:9308579-9330964 GCF_000951035.1 Colobus angolensis palliatus | reverse complement strand
TTCAGTTTTTTTTTTTTATACTACGTTACGTTAAAAAACCATTCCATTTCGGAGAAACGAAACTTTTTTTTTTTTTTGTATTGTTTTTAAGTTTTAGCAAGTAATTTTCAAGTAGGTGGAGATGGACTTTTCAGCCACTGCTGTTTTTAGGAACCGAATACTTCTCATTCTTGCTAAACGTATACTTCCATTTCTAGCATAGAAAGGAGAGACTGAATGAGTGTTTATATGCCATAAATACTGGAACAGTTTGCTTATTTGCAAGGGTATTTGGGAAATAGAACCAAAGTCATTCTCTGCTTTACTTGTCTTCACTACTCATAAAGCATATTCCTTTATTAGGAAGAATAATGATAGTTTTCCTGACATTGTGTCACTTTATTATTATATATCTTTACTCTCTTCAGCCGCCATCCCACTCTTGTCCGCATGAAGCTCATGCCTAGGAGCCCAGTTGAGAGACGGGGAAATGAGCTTGAATGAAGTGAGCTCAGGGGTGGGAGTGCCGCGTTACCTGGAGCCTCTACTCCGGGGGCTCTCAGAGTGTGGCGTCCAGGCCAGCGGCCGCTGCAGCCCTGGGAGCGTGTCAGAAATGGAAATCCTTGGGTCACTACCCAGACCCACTGAATCAGAAACTCTGGGCATGACACCTGAGCATCGTAGTGGCTCTACTAGAAACATGAAAGAGGCTTTGGAACCTCTCTTTTCTTGTGGGTATTTTTAGTTAAAAATTCTTGGTAAATAGGCAAGGAAGGTTTTAAAAGTAAATGTCTGGCTATGCATACCTGTATCAGTCTCAAACATGAATCATTAAGTTTAGAACAGCGGTGGCAACACCTTCTTCCCCTCTCTGCCTGTGCCCCACCAGTTAAATAAGCAGGAAATTCTGGAGCTGCAGAGCAGCATGGGATGAGCTCCAGGCACATGGGGCACAAGCGCAGTCTGTGCACCTATGAGAACAGTGATGGTTTCCTTACCCAACAGCCTGCAGTTCTCATTCAGCCCCCTTCAAGTTTCTCACTTAATAGTAAAGAAGAGGGGCCTGGTGAAGTGGCTCACGCTTGTAATCCTAGCACTTTGGGAAGCCAAGGCGGGCGGATCATGAGGTCAGGAGATCGAGACCATTCTGGCCAACATGGTGAAACCCCGTCTCTACTAAAATGCAAAAAAAGTAGCCAGGCGTGGTGATGTGTGCCTGTAGTCCCAGCTACGGGAGGCTAAGTCAGGGGAATCGCTTGAACCCAGGAGGCAGAGGTTGCAGTGAGCCAAGATCACGCCACTGCACTCCAGCCTTGCGACAGAGCAAGACTCCGTCTCAAAAAAAAACAAAAAAAAAGAGTGGTAAAGAAGAGTATTTGTCACTATTCCTAGATTTCTAAATATCTGGCCTCCAGTCTGGGAATGGGAAGGTAGTGAGGGGCTCAGATGTGAACTCCAGGTTAACAGTAAGCACTTTTACCTGTGTTTGCTCCTCACTGGTCCTATGGCAAAGGGCCTGATCCCTGAGACACCCGAGGAAGATTGAGCTTCTGGAGCTAAGGTGATCTGTGTCCAGGTTTATATGCCTGCATGCAAAAAATGTTTCCTGTTTAAAGCTCAGCACCCCCACTGGAAGGTAGGCGAATGTATGGTGCGCTCTGTGGCATTACTGGATGTTGGGCCGTGTGGTAAGACAGTCTTCCCTGGCTTAAACTCACAGATACGAGAGGCTCATTGGCACAGCAGTCACTGGGATCTATCTTTGCAAATATTTACTCAGTTGAGGTATCAGTTGGACCATATCAGAAGAGATAGAACAGTGAGTGAGCTGGCATAATTCAAGAAAGTCATCTTTAGCAGGTATAACTCTGTGGTTACTGACTCTCTTAATTGGCTACATCTAATAGATTGCCAAAGACAATCCAGAACTCAATTTCCTAGTAAGATAAAATGTTTGAAAGATTTAAGCCCAGAATTCTGCTTATTATTATTACATTAGCTTCCTGCTATGTATTGAGTGCCTTCTGTGCCTCAGGCATTAATCTTCATAACAGCTCTGCCTGATAGATCGAATTATCCGACATTTTATGGATGAGGAAATTGTGGCTGGGAGAAATTAGGAAATTTGCCCAAGATCACTACACAACTGGCCTGTCCAAAGGTCTTGTTCTCCACTAAGTCAGATGTGTGTGAGTGTGCTTGTGTGTGTGTGAGAGAGAGAGAAAGATGGAGTTGAGTAAAGATCAAGGTATTTGGATGATCTCTTATGCAGACAGAAGAAAAAAATTACCAAACACTTAGCAGATAGCAGATATATACAAATCTGGACACATTCACACATGTTATCTCACTTACTACGTAAAAGGGTTTGTTTTGTAAACAGATTGTCACATGCAGAAAAATATGGTTTTTCTAATGTCTGTTATTAACACAATCCCAAGCCAATGCTGGCCTTCAAGTAGTTTATGATATTTTTAATGTGTTCACAGATTTAATCTGGAAATGTATTTTTAGCAGTTCCATTTAGTACCTCTTCTTGATCTGAACTGCACAATGAGAACTAACACATAATCAGGGGCGATAGGAACCAAGACAGGGAGGAGCACATGGGCAGCCGGAGGCTTGCAAGGCAGCTTGTGATCTGCTTTGCTCAACCATAAGCCTGGTCTGCAGACACATGGGGCTTAGGTCATCTTAGTGATTGGCAAGCATCTGTAACAGAAATGGCTCTTCTCCAAACTGATTTTTTAATGTTATTTTAAAATAATTGTGTACATAATGATAAATGCTGTCTGACTGGGAAGAGTTTGCTGTCTTAAATTAACTTTGTTCCAGTCACCTCATTTTGACACCCGAGGTTTGTTTTCCTCTGTGTTCCTGGATCTTTTAGAAATTACTGATACTGAGCATTCGTTTGCTGAAAGGCCCGTCTCCTGGATTAAGCTCCATAAGAGACCATGTTACAGTGGTCAAACCTGAATCCAGGACAGAGAATTCCTGGAGAAGCAGTCTCCACTTTATTGCTAGAAATAAGCCATGCCTTTATATTATTCTAATGTGTCATTTAATTTCCTAAGTGAAAATTTCCCATCTTCAGCAAGAGTCTATAGGGATAAAAAGATAGAAATAAGATACCCAGCCTTGTTACCTGTGGATATTTCTGAGTGGAACAGTTAAGGGTGATTTTTGTTTTGCTCTTTTTGCCCTCTGTGGGCCTTTCTGAATGTTCAAAGATGTGTTTGTATTTAGTGTATGTTACCTTCTATTTCATGAGAAAGCAGCAGGGAGACACAGAAAAAGAGGGAAGAAAAGTGACTGGAAAATAAAGGCAAGTAGCTAGGAAACTGTCCCTTTTGTCTGGGACAAAAAGTCCTTTATCCATTTAAATGGAAGTTATTTAAGTCTTTTTTAATACAAATTTTATTGTATATATTTGAGGTTTACAACAGGTTATGGGATACATAATGTAAATGAGCTTTAACTCCATTCTTGCAAACAAGTTTTGAGATGAGAGCTGAAGAGGACTAAATCCTGAAAATAAGAAGTAAAGGCCATGACCGTAGAGAGGGAAAGGAGGAGAAATTGAACTCAAATAGAGAAACATGGGAAAAATAGAGAAACATTAGAAAAATGGGCCAGTTCAGACAGCAGAACTGGGAAGCTTGGGAATTTTTGTAGAAACCATATCTCCTGGATAGCAAAGAGTGCTAAGAAAATGAAAGGTCACCTCCAGATTCACCCAAAACTTAATCCAGTCATAATTAGGAATGTAAATACATTGGAGAAAAGCAAGGCTTTCAAACTACGGCTCCTGAGAAAATGGCGTTCATAGATAAAACTTGTAAGCAGTTCCCCAAACACTGGAAATCACTTTTTTTTTTTTTTTTTTTGGTGAACAGCTGCTCATGGTTGAGAATTAGATCATATTCATTTAAATAGTTCTATTTTCTGCTCATTAAATTGCTCGCCTTTCACATGATGGAGTTCAATATGGTACCTTAGTATTTCATGATAGAAAGATCACTGTGAATTCCCGGTGTTCTGCCAGCTGTGATACATCCACAATTCACTGGACCTAAAAAAAAAAACAAAAACTTACTCCTTGAGGAAAAATTTCCCTCCAACAAGACAAGGTAGATGTTGCTCTGAAACTATGACTGCAAGCATAATTTCCTATATAGCAAAATTATATGGACGTAAGTTACCCCTGTTCATTTGGCCGAATTGTAAGATTGGTTTGAGATACTGGCCTCTTGACATTTTCTTTTTTTTTTTTATAAATGTCGAATCTGCCTACTTATGCAGAATGCACACACATATCGTTCCCCGACAGAGCTTTGTTCAGACAGCTTGTCCGTGTTGGAAAGCGGTGCTCTTCAGTGTCGTGCACGTTTAGACACGAAGCTCATCCTGGCTGCTTGCTGGGCCACACCTCTAGCTGCTGTGTATATTCTGCAGTTGATGGGAGTTGTAGCCAACCAGGCTTCCAAAGTGTTTAATTTGTGTGAATTTTCTACTGACACAAGGAAATCTTGAGTGACTAGAAGCAGATTATAGTCTTCTTGTTTTCTTTGATAAGTAAAATCCACAAATGTTAAAACCCTGCTAGATACCGCCTACTGAGCTAGACCAAAGTACGCATCACATGGTTTCTCCACTTGATCTCATGTCTCCACAGTCGCTGTTCAAGGTCAGTTATAGGGTCATCGTTTTAGAGATGAGGATGCTGAGACTCAGTTTACCTGGCAAATTCACACCCATGATAAGTGGTACCTGACCAAAGCCTGCACATTTTCCACCTTCCCAAACTCTCTGGTTATTCATAACTTAGCAGAGTGCCTTAGAGGCCGGGGGAGATCACCTTTCCCTTTTGGAAGCCCTGTTTCATATACCTTACTTGAGTATTTTTTCCCATCTGTATTTAACGCATACGTGTGATGGCACTTCCCTGTTGGAATTAAGATGTCACAAATGACACCTCTGTATCAGCTGCTGGTAGACAGTAAAAATGAGTACATATTAATAAGGAGAAGCCCAGTCAGTACTAAGCAAGTGTTTCTTTCAACTGTATTACAGTTTGCTGGGAGGCTTATCACCAAAACATAAATATATTGATAGTTCGTTCTACAAAAGAATTCTGTACTTTCCTAGAGGATTCAAGGCAGAGTTTGTTTAAAGAAGTGTAAGTTGTCTTAATACTTAGAAAATGTAAGTCTCGAGGCTGAAATTGCGTGTAACCTACCAGAGGTGACTAGTATGTCTAACAAAGCCGTCAATGTCTGTTTTCAGAACCAGCTCCTGACTGACCATGGACATAATCCTCTCATGAAAAAAGTTTTTGATGTCTACCTGTGTTTTCTTCAAAAACATCAGTCTGAAACGGCTTTAAAAAATGTCTTCACTGCCTTAAGGTCCTTAATTTATAAGGTAAGTTGCTTCATGGGTGATGGTTAGAAGTTTTCCTCCTTCCGCCGGAATTGAAGGGCACATTACCGAGCACTGACCTGTCTGTGGTTTATCTGCTTCCTCTCATCCTGTCTAGTTTCCCTCAACATTCTATGAAGGCCGAGCCGACATGTGTGCGGCTCTGTGTTACGAGATTCTCAAGTGCTGCAACTCTAAGCTGAGCTCCATCAGGACCGAGGCCTCCCAGCTGCTCTACTTCCTGATGAGGAACAACTTCGATTACACTGGAAAGAAGTCCTTTGTCCGGACACATTTGCAAGTGCGTGTGGTTTAGCTTTCCAATACAGATTTACTCTGTGCAACCCTGCTGTATCAGGAAAACTTGGAGTATCACATTGACCAATTTCCCTTGTCATAAAGATACTGCAAGATCTGGAAAACTGGGAAGCCACATTTGCTGGCTTGGTTTATTTCACGCTCCATTACTATAAGATCTGGGCCCGAGATGCATTTCTGTTGGTAAATTGACATTTAAATATTGAGTCAATATCGGACTGATTAAAATTCCATTGCATTTTAGTTTGAACTTGTATGAAATATGCAGTGGGTAGACTGTCCTTTGCAATACTTTATCAGAACATGGATATATTAACTATGCCACTATGTGAGGATGCTTAATAGTAAACATTTTAGGTAAGAAACAAAAAGCCCAACCGAAGTGGTTCTTTTCTGTCCTCTATCTACTGACACATCTGCTGTCTCACCAGAGTTAAAGCATCCTAAATTCTGTGCTCTGAGAGCCAGCCAAGATAATGACCAAACTTCTCTATTTTTGTAAACTCTCTTTTTCTACAAACACATGGTAGGTATCCCTTTTCCATCTCCGCATTTAACCCTTTTTTTGGAAACAATATTTATGGTCCACATAGCATTCATGGATACAACCATGAACAAAAGAACCCTCTCCCAGCCCTCATGGAGTGGAGTCTCATGGAGGTCACAGACAAGCCCTGGAACTCTTAGAGTACAAGTGTGACCACTGCTGTTGTAGAGGAACTTGAGTGGATCAGGAGGGGCACCTGGAGGATGTGAAGGATGCATAGGGCTCATGGTTGAAGAGCGGTGAGCGTGTTCCAGGCCACAGTGAACCACGGGGAAGCACTTGTCTGGGGAACTAGAGACGTTCCTTACTGCAGAGTTTAGAATATGGGTGAGAAGGAGTTGAGGAGGACCCGTGGTTGCATATTCAAATCGTGGCGCATTTGGACAGATCTTCTGGACTCCAGTGTTGATGATGGGTCAAGGCTAGTCTAGACCTCAGCTAGGGAGACCATTGTCAAAGCTAGGTCAGAGAGGATGCTCTCCTAGACCAGGGATGGTGAGGTCAGAAGGAAGAGGAGATTGAGTTGACAACATTTGGTGACTGATTATACCTGGGTGTGGTGAAGGAAAAGGATAAATAAAGATGGCCTCCATGCTTTAGCTCAAACAGTTGGGTAAAGGCAGTGCTATTCATAGAGCCAAAAAAAGACAGAGCCCCCCATGGCATAGTTAATATATCCATGTTCTGATAAAGTATTGCAAAGGACAGTCTACCCATTGCATATTTAATACATATAAGTTCAAACTGAAAACTGAGAAAGAAATCATGTCTCCCTCTTGGTTGGAGAAGGTAATAGATAAGTGGATGGGCTTATCTCATTCTCCTCCCTTTGCTCTCCTGATCAGCATTTTGCTTTGCAAACAATGTTTTTTAAGGCTAGCAGAATCACTTTCTGGAATTACTCTTAAAGGGGAAGAAAGTACCTCAGACATTGTTTCCCACACTGGAGCGACCCCTGCTTAAAGCACCCCCCAACCCCCACTTGCCCCTGTCCTCAGGCACATCCTGACTGAACACAGAAGCCCAGCCTGGGCAGTCATTTGAAGGTAAATTGATTTGCTCATGTTTGTGTGTCCCTAAGGTCATCATATCCGTCAGCCAGCTGATAGCAGACGTTGTTGGCATTGGGGGAACCAGATTCCAGCAGTCCCTGTCCATCATCAACAACTGTGCCAACAGTGACCGGCTCATCAAGGTGGGTAGCCTGGCCCATGTTAGTTTCACCCCAAGACTCTGCCTCAGCACCTGAGGTGCATATGGAGAGGCAGAAAACAGAGGAAGCCACGTGTCCTTTCTTCTTCCACCCTTGTTTTAGCACACCAGCTTCTCCTCCGATGTGAAGGACTTGACCAAAAGGATACGCACGGTGCTAATGGCCACCGCCCAGATGAAGGAACACGAGAATGACCCGGAGATGCTGGTGGACCTCCAGTACAGCCTGGCCAAATCCTATGCCAGCACGCCTGAGCTCAGGAAGACGTGGCTCGACAGCATGGCCAGGATCCACGTCAAAAACGGCGATCTCTCGGAGGTAGCCCTGCCAGCCACTTGATCGGGTTTTTGATAAAAAAAAAAAAACAGTGAGGCCCCATTCACTAAAATAAGCCAGTTTTGAGAAAAATTATCCCATGAATCAAAAACCAATTAAAAATGTGCAAAACTTTAAACAGTATGAGACTCAGGGTGACTTCATAGTTAGTTGAGCATTTTAATAATTTAAAACAAATTGTAAGAGGTTATTTTTGCCACTGAAGAGCATTGTTTAAGCTCTTAAACCTATTCATACAGTTTCCTGCTAATTAAAATACACATCAAAACTCCTCTGTAGTTCTAAAATTCAGCTATTTTATGATAAAATGAATTCCTCCTGTTATTCAAGGTAATGACAGGTGTTGCTTTCTCCTGCGTGAGGTAATCCATTTCCTTTTGTGGGTGCAGTAGGTATTCCAGCACTCCCTTCTATGCAGAGCTGATGTGTTTCGATATGTAGACTGCATGGCTGGGAGTTGGGTGTGTGGGCTCCAGTACAAGTAATACTGGACTTTAAATCCAAGATCCAGTATTAATTAACTCTGTGACATTGAGCCAGTTTTTTAACCCTTCTGTTGCTCAATGACATCATCTGTAAAATGGGGAATTGGAGAAAACAATTGGCTGTAAGGCAGTCTGTGCTCCCAGGAGAACTCATTCAGTGTCTGTGCCTGAGATGTTTAGGTATGATCAATGGTATTACTATAGCAAGCAAGTTTTGACTTTTAAACTTTTATAACTGTTTGAATTAATAAACATACTCTAAGTCTGAAAATTTTAACTATATTTACATATTTATTTTTCAAGGAGTTCAATATGCTAAAAAGCACACATTAACATGACAGTTTTGTTTGACTATAAATTTAATGTAAACCGCACATTGGCCATAATAAAAAGGAATAACTAAGAGAAGTAATTTTTCTATCGTTCTAAGAATTTAAGATTCTTTAATGACCTATGTGGCCTAGGTCTCAAGAAAAAAAAAAAAGAAAGGAAGAACTCACTGAGCTTCAGCTGTTCCTCTGTGAATTAGTTTTACACGGCTGCCGTAACAAAGTACCCAGACTGAGTGGCTTCACACAGAAATGTATCCTCTCACAGTTCTGGAGGCAGAAGTCCAAGATTGCAGTGGCAGCAGGGTCGCATCTCCGAATGTCCTCAGGGAGAACCTGTTCCATGCCTGTCCCTGAGCTCTTTGTGTGACCAGCAGTCTTGATGTTCCTCGGCTTGTAGCCACATCCCTCCAGTCGCTGCCTCGTGGTCTCATGGCATCCTCCCCCATGTGTCTGTGTCCCTGCCTCTCCTCTCCTCTTCTGTGACACCAGTAATGTTGAATTTAGGGCCCACCACACACCAGTATGACCTCATCTTAACTAATTACACCCACACAGAGCCTGTTTCCAAATAATATCACATTGTGAGTTCTCAGGGAGGCCATAAATGTTGGGGGGACAACACCCAACCCAGTATACCCAGTGAATAGGGGACAAAAGCAGCTAATTTATAAGATTTCTTATTGCCCTTGCTGTGTCTGGTTTTGTGGATGTGCTCAGTAACCCATCATGTACTTTCCTGCCTGTTCAGTGCATGTGACCCTGCTGTGCACTGCAAGAGGGACACACGTGGGAGGCATGAACTCTGCCTCTGAGGACTGGACAGTGCATAACTCCACTCTCCAACAGACTTCTCTCTGCACACATCAGAGTGCATGCCACACTGCTGACATTCGTTGACACACGTGCACGTGGAGCAGCCTCCGCCGGTGTCTGTTGGCTAGCTAGGGGTGAGGGTCTAGATGAGGGCACCACGCGGTGGCGCTCACCCCGCTGACAGGCACAGAACCACACGCATTAGAACCTTGCAGCGGGTTCGCTTCCAACAGCTGTCTTCGATCTTTATAACACCATGGCAATTTGGTGAAAAGAATTTCTTTTTTCTTTCAATTTAAGATATGTATGGCCGGGCGCGGTGGCTCAAGCCTGTAATCCCAGCACTTTGGGAGGCCGAGGCGGGCGGATCACGAGGTCAGGAGATCGAGACCATCCTGGTTAACACTGTGAAACCCCGTCTCTACTAAAAAAAAATACAAAAAACTAGCCGGGCGAGGTGGCGGGCGCCTGTAGTCCCAGCTACTCGGGAGGCTGAGGCAGGAGAATGGCGTAAACCCAGGAGGCGGAGCTTGCAGGGAGCTGAGATCCGGCCACTGCACTCCAGCCTGGGCGACAGAGCGAGACTCCGTCTCAAAAAAAAAAAAAAAAGATATGTATAATGTTACCGATTTAAGGTTAAATTATGATTTTTATTTAGAATTTTATGTTTGGAAAAAATTATAACTTGCTCTTAATTTTTAAGTCAAGCAAAAAATATATTAGCACCTGAAATTTGAGCCATTGTCTCAGAATCTAGGGAGGAGCACATGCTTTCTTCAAAGCATCCTCTTTTCACTTTGAGAGAAATGATGCAGAAATATTAGGTATAGTAAGAGAAAAATGCTGCTTTTATCTTTTACTTTGCAAATATAATAATTCTATATAGAAACAAGTTTTAGTAAATTTACTGCCATTTATCTCAACTCCAATTTCAAATTTTCAGCTTATGTGAGTGGTTCCACTCTTTTCAAAGGGTAAGATGTCAGCTATTAGAAACACTAGCTGGTGCACTGAGATCTAATATATACGTTCATACATTGATTAGATTTCTGTCTGCATGGGAGCATTATGACGTGCTGTTATGAATGATGATGCTGAGGCATGTGTCTTCTATTATAGGCAGCAATGTGCTATGTCCATGTAACAGCCCTGGTGGCAGAATATCTCACACGGAAAGGTAAGGAATTATTCCTGTGTTTTGTGAAATTAATTAGTATAAAATCATACAAAGCAGCAGACAAGTGAGAGCCATTCAGGAAGATTGGAAGGTGGGAATTTGTGTGTTTGTGAAGTGTGTTCATTGTTTTATTCCCTGGCATGACGTTTGCTTGAATTGGTGGGCACAGCAGAAATTCCAGGACTAGACAGAAAAGTAGATGACGTGTTGTCATGTAACTTCCTCTGACAGCTTCACTCTGCAAAAACTAGTTAATGAGTTTTGCATCTGGCCAAATCTAGAGCTAAGAAGATATTTTTCCCTTAAGATAGTTCCCACTGGAACGATTAGGCAATCAAAAAGTTGTAACGGGAGATTATCAGACAGCATTTCTGCAACGCAGCCCAGCTGGCTTTATTGTCTGAGAAGGCAGCCTTTCTGGTGGAAACCTTGTCTCTCAGAGGAAGGAGAGGGGACAAGGAGCGATGCTGCATTTGTGCACTCTGCCTTTGTTCCCAGACGAGCAGGCCGTGAAGTCTTTCACAGGTTCCCTGTGGTTAAACAGCAGGTGCACATTTCCACTTCAAAATCAGCACAGCCCCAAATGGTGACATTTATTTTTGGAATACTGTGGTTCTTAGAAAAGCTGGTAGTCTGCGTGAGTTACATGGGACAAACAGCAGCACCAGATCTGGGCTAAGGAGGAATAGACGTACGAAGTGAGAAATAGTGTGAAACCAAAGATGCCGAGGCCACAAACTATATTTCTGGTGCAGCTGGCTATTCGGAATGAAACAGCAGAGCCCCAAACAGAAAAATTTGGAAAGGGCTCCATGTTCATTTAATACCAGTACTATTTCCTGTCGAGACCTTTTATCAGGTGATGCATTTCCTCATGTTTAGAAGCAGTCCAGTGGGAGCCGCCCCTTCTCCCCCACAGCCATAGCGCCTGCCTGAGGAGGAGCCGGGGAGGTGAGCCTGAGGATCAGCCCAGCCCCCGGGGACCCCCTGCCTGGTCACCTGCCCTCCCATGGTGGGGGATTTGCCCTTCCAACTTTGCATGGACAGACTTCACTCTCCTTCCCTCCGACTCTGTGGCTCTCTGGTTGGCTGGTGGTCTATTCCTGTGGGCACAAGAGGAAAGCACCTTGGCCACCACTTTGGTTACTCCATTGGCGCCGAGTTAGTGGTGAAATGTTCTCCGTAGCCTAAAGCAGGGGTGGTTGGTTTTTAATTTTCTAGTTTGTATGTTAATGTATCCTCAAGCCCCTAGATTAACGCTTTTCATGGGGGACTCTTGTTTCCATATAACAAATAAAAACTAAACGGGGATAGTGGCAGATGCTAGGTAATCCATGAATAGTGTGGAAACCTGGGATCATGTGCAGCAGAAACATCTCTGACTTTAGGATCTACGTTTTCAAGGCTTGATTTCAAAATGCCCTGTGTTCCTCTTTCTCCCTAAATGCAGAAGTCTCAATTCAAGTTTTTACTTCCATTTTATTTTATTGCGAACAGTTATCTCAAAATAGAGTAGGGGAACATCTCATGCCCTTCTTCACTTGATCATTTTGCATAGCTGACGTGGTCCAACTGACTTAAAGCTGTTTTCCAGTGACTGTGAGATGAGGAAAGGTCCCGAATGGGCGGTCATTGCTTGAGAAACATCCTTATCCCAGACATTGATCCTGCCTCTAAGCTGACACCCTTTCCCGCTGGAGAATCAGAGTGCCCAGGCATCCATGCACTCTGTTGATGCAGCCAGCCACCCACCCCAGGGCTGTTGGGGTGGGAACCTGCTAAGGCAGCCTGTCCGCTCACCATTATGGCCATGGAGCTACACCAGGGTTGTGTGGGGAAGCTCTCATCTGAGAGATGTGTTCTTCCCCGGCCAGAGTGGGTGAGGTGGCAGCTTGAAGGAAACAGTTCTTTTTGAATCATACATCTCTCTTGTATTGGCTTTGCCTTCGTTTTTCTTATCTCAGCACAAGTCATCCTACCAAGTCAAATTTTCACATATTGTTATTTTACTATTAATTTAATACCTATTCCTCAGTTTATTTACAGATTAATATTTAGAGATTGCATACATTTTAATCAAGGTAGATAAAAAATTAAAAAGGGATAAGGAGAAGAAAGTGAAAGAGGTGAGGGTTCACTAGAGGGAAGAAAAGCACACAGGTGCTCCCGTGAATGCTGGCCTGGTGCCTAAGAGATTTCAAAATCCGTTATTTCATTCAACACAGAAACACACAGGGCGGGAAAAACCCTCAGGGTTCACCCATGTTCAGGTTCCTGACTCTGACTCTCCCTGCTCCCTCTCTTCCTAGGCATGTTTAGACAAGGATGCACCGCCTTCAGGGTCATTACCCCAAACATCGACGAGGAGGCCTCCATGATGGAAGACGTGGGGATGCAGGATGTCCATTTCAACGAGGTGCGTGCTTGGACTCATGTGGGCTTTCAGGCACTGGGGTATCTGGGAGCCTGCTGTTGGCATTGCTAGTGCATCAGACCAGGGCTTTTTCCTCCCTTTGTGGCTGCTCATACATATAGTTCTAACTGAGATGATTCTCCAGAAAACTGATGCAGAGCAGCAAAAGCTTTTGCTGTTCTCCTCTTCTAGGAGTGCCTCCTTTTCTTTGGAAAGAGTTTGTGAGGGGTTAGATTGTAGTGAAGTGAGGCTCAGCACTTGAATGCATCCAGTAAAAGTTCCAATATATTGGTCATAAAGTTTCTCATTCTTTATAGCAGTTAATTTCTCTGGCTCATGAGTTTTCTTGGTTTTAATCTGACTTTTCAATTAATGTCTCCAGCACCAGTCATCTCCCCAGGGCCAAACTCAAAGGCATGAGAGGCCAGACTTGGGTTCTGGTCATAGCAACCCCTGTCTAGGGTCTTGGTCCCTGCCTTGCCTGTGTGCTGTGGCCCAGGTCCTATGGGCCCTTAGGAGACAGGACCACCCTGTCCCACCCCCCACAGAGAACAGCAAGTTTGACATTAGATCACCATAGCAATTTCTGCAAATTTCAGTTTCTTGCTAAAACAGATTAGCCTTGCAGCCACTTATCTATAACTGGAGAGTTTTGAAATAAAACTAGATATTTGAATAAATGCCAGTTTTCCGCTGGCATTCACTCTGTTTACTTTTCCATGCCTATCTGCCTGAAGGGTTCTTTGTGTGCACCTGCCTCCCTTCAGCCCAGGGCAGAATGAAACAGCTGAGGGAAAGCTTTTTAATCCTGCCCGTGTTTTAAGGAAAATGAAGTTGTACAGTTTCTCCCATGGAGTGGAGGAGCAAGCCAAGAAAGGAGTCAGTCTCTTCTGCCTCTGCTGCACCTGCTTCATCCTGACTTCCAGGGCCACAGTGGTGTGGCATATGGTTGATACTGGGGCTTTTAACCATTCTCATGCCAGGGAGGTGGGCCCTTGAACGCACATCCTCATGACATGAGCTAGGCCGTAATTCAGTTGTTCTCTAAGCATGGTCCTGGAACCTTTCAGGGAGTCTTTGAGGCCGGTACTCTTGCTACTGAATGTCTCTGAGGCTGGGTTTTGTTTGTGTGCAATGACCCAAACGACCTATCAGAGAGGCTGGGTGCAGAATGGATGCACATTCGGGCTTATCCTACAAAATCAAACAGTAAAGAGCGTTGTAAAAATGGAAAATAGTACTACTCGTCACTCTTTTTTATTTGGAAAAAAATCCTTTTTTATTTAAAAATGCTATTTTTAAAACATGGAATAGGTTTATTGTTTTCATTAAATTAATAAGTAAATCTTAATTTTGTTTCAGTTTTCGTATCTAGTATTGCAAATACTGAGAGATACCATTCACATAAACTTTGGGGTCCTCAATAAATCTTAAAATCTACGAAGGGGTCTTGAGCTCAAAAAGTTTAAGAACCACTGTTGTAAATTGTCTAGTCTCAAATGGCCCTCGAAATTAAAAACTAAGCATGAATTAAAAGGATAACATATTGAGTATACTTCATGTTTAAATATTAAGATAATTTAAACCCCAATAAAGTTTTCTAGGTATCCTACAAAAAAAGAAAGAGATTGGTTATTATATGGTATTAACAGTTCTGCTGTTTCTCCACCTTGAAAGGCCTGGGTGGATGGTCTTTTTTGTTTGTTTTACTTTTGACTCTCAGTTATGAAACCTGCCACCGAAGGATCAAGGCCCACATACTCTTGGCTTTGAACTCCTCACTTCAGGTGAATTTCGACTGAGTTTTTCTCTGAGAAGAGGCATGACTGCATTGTCTCCTTGCAGAACCCACCCTGGCTCCTCTGCCAAGTCAGACCTCTGGAGTGTACCATTTTGTTCAGAATTAGATAAGGAAAGCAGCGATGCCAGGAACAATTAAAGGTTGGAAAGTAGACCATTTTTAGTGACCTATCCTGCAGAGCTGATAAAAGGAAGCTTGCATTTGTTCATCTGATTGAGTAATAGGCTGAGATAGTTACTATGTTAGAGCCTAATGAATTAGCCTGTGATATCAAGTGCAGACAGCCTTGGGGAAATAGTGAATGGCGCCCCCTCTAAGTAATAACTAAGCCTGTGACAAGGACCCCTTTATCAGCTATTTTCAGAAGATGGATTTGTCACCTTGTCCTTGAAGCATAAACTTAGTAAATCTTTAACAAGGTCCATAGTACATGACAATCTGTGGTGATTAGGATATGACACAGCAGGGTTATAAAGTCCTGAGCGAGCCTTGCACATCCAGATTGAAACTAACGGGGAGCGGAAAGACTAACGTGTTCTAAAAGACAAGACATCTGAAATTACCAGGCACTTTTTTGCATTGGCTGCCAGGATGTTGCAAGAAAAAGAGAGATGAAAATCTCTGCCAGAGAGGAAGGACTTTGGGGAAAATCTGATGGGAAATAAGTGTATAACACAGTTTAATAAAAAGCATTGCCCTTTTAATCTACATTATTAGATATAATTAAATGCCTGAGATGTTCTCCTAAAGTGATTTTTTAAGGGACACTACCTAAAAATACTCAATTCTCTTAGCAGCAGGCCTCAAATGAGTTTTTACTGGCACCAATTCCACCTTCCTTGACTCTGATCCAAAGAGCAGACTCGTTTCCAGCTGCTTTTGATTAATAAAGAGAAACCTCCAATTTCTATTTACAATTTTGTTTCGCAAGACTGAGCCTGTGTGGATTGAAGAATTCAAAGTTTCCTGTGGTGTCAAAATTCCCCATGGCCCATGTAGTTTTGAGATCCCTCCCTTGTTAATGAATGCAGTACCAAGGTCCTGGAAGGATGCAGGTAGCATAGCTGGGAGATTGAAGAAAGTCTAAGAAAGGGACTGTTTTTAAAAGTTCAGAGAGGGTTTAGGGAAGCCAACAAGGAATGTTACAGTGCCCCGAGGTTAGCAGCAGCTGGGTGTCACCCCTTAACCTTAGGAATAAAGTGGGAGAAAGGGAAAAATTACATAGAAGGACCACCTAGCAGGACCTGTGAGCTTTTTAGTAAAGGACTCCTCAGGGCACCCACACAGGGAGGGAAGGAGTAACTGCCCACCTCACTCTCCTCCTGCCCCCCAGCATCCTGCTGGGGCCTGCCGTTGGCCAAACTCAACAGCAACCGGACAGGAAGTCGCCATGCAGAAGTCCTGCTATGTCTGCTTCCCAGAGCAGAGCCTGGGAGAACAGGGCCCAGAGGAGCTCCAGAGGGAAAAGTAGAAAGTACAGATAGGTGGATCCTCATTATCCACCTATCTGCTGAAATTTCTTTGTAGCCCCCAAATCAATACTCCATAGTACTTTTGTGGTCATTCAGGGATATGTACAGAACATCAAAAGATTTTACCACTCAACTGTGTTTCTAGCTGAGGCCGAACCAGGCAACGCTCTGCTTCTTGTCGCAGCTCTCATCCCGTGGTCAGAGGCGTTCAAAGCAGACTGACGCCATCTTGAGTGAGGGCTGGGAAAATGAGACTGAGACTTGCTGGGCTGCTTTCCCAGAAAGTCAGGCATTCCGAGCCTCTAGATGTTCACGCTGAAGGGGTCAAATTAATAATGTTTACTAGACAGACCCAGACTTGGGAGTGTCCAGATATCCCAATATCTGGAGAAGAAAGGCATTCCTGATTTTTCTTTAAAGATAATACTGATTTTTGCAAAATACATTAATTAAGAAAATTATTCCTTTATCACAAATCCTCATAGCAGAGCACATCTCCCCATGTATACGAGTAACGTACCTAGGGTGGATGTGTTCCTCCTCTTACTTTCAGGAACACCCTACTCTGTCTATGGAGTAGCTGCACTTTCACCACTTTACTTTCTTAATAAACCTGCTTTTACTTTGCACTGTGGACTTGCCCTGAATTCTTTCTTACACGAGATCCAAGAACCCTCTCTTGGGATCTGGATCAGGACCACTTCCCTATAACACCATGAACAAGCCTCCTTTGGTGGTCTACTTAGTGCCATGTTTTTCACATTTGTGTGGATTTTGTTGGTGGTTCGCTGTTTAAAATGGCCCCAGGGAAGCGCTTAAGTGCTGTCTGGAGTTCCTAAGTGCAAGAACACTGCCAAGTGTGAGTTACATAAGCTTTGTTCAGGTGTGAGTTCTAGTGCTGTTGGCTATATATTTAATGTTAATGAATCAACAATATGTATTTAGTTAGGTGTCTTTAAACAAAACACATAAAATAAGTGTAGGTATTGATGGGTTAATGAAAATATTGTAACCAGAGGCTCCCAGGAACTGAACCTTGCATTTTCTTTGGGAAGCGGGCAAGTATTTGCTAATTCACAGTGACGTTATAGAACATAACTACCTCGGATGATGAGAACTGACTCTACCTAGCACACAAAACTGTTGTTTTACAGAACAACAGGTCTCGCCATTGCAGAATTGCTGCTGAATGTAACGAACGTTATATGAACTTCACTAGGCCAGTCTCTGGCTTCTATTAGTCAAAATTGTTTCTACTCAGGAATAGTTGCCAGTAAGAAACATAAAGTGTTTACATCCTTAGGCTATCCTAGGAGATAGAGACATCAACAGAACACATTCAGGGATTCCTGTTTACGTCTCATCCAAGCGTGGCAGTAAAACCTTTAGAGCCAGCTCATCTCCACTTTACCCTTGACTGACAGTGCTCCTGGAGCCATGAAAGTCACATGGCACATCCTCACTGTTACAACGATTCTCCACAACTGTAGTAGCAGTGAGTAGGGAACTTGGCCAGTGGAGCTTGGGTAGCTGTTCTGCCTTTGCTGGATGCCAGCACATCACACTGCCCTGCTTCATTTTGCAAATGTGGACTGGGCTTCCTTGGCACTGAGCTGTGGGCCGGAGGTCTGAGAGTGAGCAAGCTGTGGTCCCTGCCATAGCACCCTACACTCCTGCTGCTGCTTCCCGCCCTTTAAGGAGAAACACCTCAACCACAGTCCCTCCAGTCTGAACTGGAAGTTGTCTGAGTTCTTAATGACTTGGAAATTTCTAGATTGACACATGTTGATGAATTCCATAGACTGGCCATGTGCCATGTGCTAGCTCAGGGATGTGTAAGTGAAAGTCCCTGCCTCAGAGAGTTTCACCCAGTGCGAGAATCCTCAAGCTTTTGGGTGCTTAGGAATTACTTGGATCCCTGCTACAAATACAGATTCCCATCCTTATCCCCCAAACCCAGATTTAGTTGGGTGGGTGTGGGGCCCAGGAATCTGTATTTTAATAAGCATCCAAGGTGATTATTCTGATGTAAGTGGTCCTCAACTGTACCTTGAGAGATGACGATATAGCAGAAAATGCGCATTATGCTGTGATAGCACACCGTTGCCTAAGCCAGGTCACACATTTGCAGTTATTCCCAAATGGTTAGGTAATACTGATGGCATCTAGCTTCATAGGTAAGATTAGTTAAATTAATCCTAAAATAGAGCAAATGGTATCTCAGTGAAAAAATGTTTAAAGAACCCTGCACAGATATAGGCTCATGCAGGCATTTTCATGCACATGTGCATACACACACCACACACACACACACACACACACACACACACACAGTGTTAATGTGCTGTTTCCAGAGACAGATGCTCAGTGCCTTCAGTTGCATCACTGTGGCACACTAAAATGGGCCTGGCTAATTACATTTTTAAAAGCTTCCTTGATAGCTTATGAACTTGTTGCGCTGAGTTCCTTTTATTATATTTTATAATATTAAAAATATAAATATATTATAAAATATTTTCCCCCAGCCAATTATTACTTAGCAGTTCTTTGCATATGTCAACAATATGGGAAAAAAATATCTTGGAATTTAAATTGTAAGCAAAGTGGTAAAACCATCAGGCACTCCATATGACTGCCCTATAAGGTTGTCACTATCTGACCATTGTTCTGGTTTTCAGGTGCAATGATTGCTGAGAACGTTATTCATATATGCTCCAATGTTTAGTTATTGTGTCTTGGTCTTTGTGACTGTATAATTTTGTATTGATGTATGGTCTCTCAAACTTAACTGCCGGTGATTACCAGTTATTTCTATTCAAAGAATTGTTACTTGATGCAGAAGCTGTAAAGGATTAGGTATAGAGTTGACATTAACTAGAATAATTTAGCTTACTAAAATAGGATTTAATGTTCAGCAATCCACACTCTTATGAGAGATTGACTTATTTTTTAATATAAAAGCTATTTTTAGTTTGTTATTGGGTAAAATCTGTGCTAACTCTGCTTTTTATAATATACCATTTATTTACAATAATAAGTGATATTTGGACCGATCACCTATAGAATTTGAACTGCCTCTGAGTCAGAAAAGAAGACAAAATAATGTTCAGTAGAGTATAAAACTTAATGATTTGTTATTTCCTAATTCTTGATAACCATCAAATTGTGAGACTTATTTCATAATGACTTACTAAGCTCTATTCACTTTGTCAGACTTTCCTATTTCCCAGCCATTCTGGGGACTCTCCATTGTTGAAGCCCATCTTTTTTTTTTTTTTTTTTTTTTTTTTTACCAAATATAACAGGTTCCCCCATAATGAACTCAATTATCTGTGTCATATGGTACATACATATATATCAATACTTATATGCCACTTAAATTCAGGTTTCATTGTTATTAAACTATTCACTTGTTTATAACTTGACTACACAATAGTAAAAATAGCATGTATTTAAATCACAGTTTAGGCTAGATGTGGTGGCTCACACCTGTTATCCCAGCGCTTTGGAAGGCCAAGGCTGGAGGATCATGTGAACCCAGGAGTTCAAGACCAGGCTGGGAAACATAGTGAGACCCTATCCCTACCAAAAAAACATATATTAGCTGGGTGTATTAGTCTGTTCTCACGCTGCTATAAAGAACTACCTGAGAATGGGTAATTTATAAGGAAAAGAGGTTTAATTGACTCACAGTTCTGCAGGCTTAACAGGAAGCATGGCTAGGAGCCTCAGGAAACTTACAATCATGGCAGAAGGTGAAGGGTCTTACATGTAAGACCTGTCTCAAAAAAAAAAAAGAAAAAACCAAAATCTTAGTCTATCAGTTAAAAACATTTGACTCAGGAAACCACCCATAAATTGTTTGACATATATTTAATAACTGACTAAATCTAGGGCTACTTAAAATATACCTGAAAGACTGCTGTATACAGGTATCTTGCTTGGATACACGGACCATCATTTTAAAACCAAATAATAAGATCTTCCTTATATAATACCTTATTGTCTGTTGTGATAGTTGATGTATATCTACATATGTTTTTATGTCTCATAAAATTATCTACATTTGATTGTTTATGTTTGAGAAAGCTCTGAGTGTGCCAGTTCAGTGAACATACCCCTTCCTACCTCCACAGCCTCATTTCTTACCACTCTGAGATTTTAGATTCCAGACCCTCAAACTTCATGGAAATCCTCCCATGCTGTGCTGCCTTCACCCTCTTACCTTTGCTTGGGCTGTTCCTGCAACCTGGGCTGTCTCCTCTCTTTTCCTTCTTATTCCCACTCCTGCCTTTCACTTTCCCCTGACTATCCCGGTGCTCTTTTCAGACCCAGCCGGTCATCACTCTCCTCAGCTTTCCATGCCTTGCCTTCCCTCCCCTGTCCCAGCTGGACAGATGCTGCTCCTTCCTGCCTCCCTGCACATTTCATTATCAGTACACTCACCGCCATCGTTTACCATCTCTTCCTGGACCTAGCTCCCACATGAGACTCCGGGGTCTAAGAGACAGGGAGTGTTTCTTCAACTGACTGATCTTTCTTCGCCTGACCTCCTCACTACCGCCCAGGGACTCACTGACTACTCATTAAATGAATCAGTCCCCACTGCTCTCAAGTCAGAGTGCCTGCCCCTGCGACTTGCAGTTTGGCCATGTATTTGAATTCCTTGGGTTTTCCTCTGTCCTCCGTGTCTTGCCCTGTATATCACATCTCTTCTGGTTGGTGGTCTTGAGCCTCTAGTATGTCAGTTCTGGCTGCTCTGAGGATGACTATGTGTGTCTTTCAGGAAGCAAATTTCATTCATGACACACAGCCTAACAGACCATCCAAAACCTGCCCTTCACATCTGGAAAAAAATCTGTTGGGTAATTTTTATAAATTATAGAAACTTAATCCTATTTATATAGACTTGTGTTACAACCCCAGTGTCAAGCAGTGTGCCTTGCATGTAGTAGATGCTTGGTAAAATATTTGAACAAATGATACACTTGATGGATGACTCAATGATGTGGTGGTGAGGGTGCATAGTCGTAACTTTGGTAACTCTTTGAGAATACGTTTTCATTTTTAATGAGATTGCATTAAAATTGATCCAGATTCTTCTTATGCTATTACTGGTATGGCGAGGAGTTAAGACTCTTTACGTCTCCGATCTGATTCACAATGGACAGGGTGTCATTTAGATTTACATCTAGCGTGAGGACCATGGCTTACTAGTTATAGTAACTAGTAAGTTACATGGTTATAGTTTTCCACAAAACTTTACATTTCTCGGCTGGTTCACGCCTGTAATCCCAGCACTTTGGGAGTTCAAGGCAGGCGGATCACGAGGTCAGGAGATCAAGACCATCCTGGCTAACATGGTGAAACCCCGTCTCTACTAAAAATACAAAAAAATTAGCCAGGCGTGGTGGCGGGTGCCTGTAGTCCCAGCTACTCAGGAGGCTGAGACAGGAGAACGGCGTGAACCCGGGAAGCGGAGCTTGCAGTGAGCCGAGATTGTGCCACTGTACTCTAGCCTGGGCAACAGAGTGAGACTCCGTCTCAAAAACCAAAAAACAAAAACAAACAAACAAAATAACTTTACATTTTTCTTTGAAAAGGCCCAATGATGAGAACCAAAGGGGCCAAATGATTAGTCTGTAAGTAAACCTAAGGATAGTTTTAAAATGGGAAAAGTTCCATGCCCTTGATGGTTTCGTTATCAGAAGGATGCCTTGTTATACAATATGTCTTCCCCATGGGAAGTTAGGTCCTCTTAGAATTCTTCCATCTCTACTGCAGTCCCACAACACCGCTGAGAGTAAAGATAATAAATACACACTGGCAGTGTCTTTGACCTAAGATATGTCAGAAATGCAAGGCTTTGGTAAAGGGAATCTTAGCGTATTTCCTTACAGACAAGGACAGCTATTATTATCTAGTAAATATCATTAATATTACTAAGAAAAGTACACATCGACTCACTCATCCAATAGATACTGACTGCCCGATGTGTATGAGATACTGTGGGACTACATAGATTATATAGCCTAGTAAAAAATAAGGTTATTTTATTTTATTTTATTTTATTTT
>NW_012114252.1:9301022-9302399 GCF_000951035.1 Colobus angolensis palliatus | reverse complement strand
TATATATATATATATGTAAATTGAATCTAGCAATACATAAATGCATCATGACCACGTAGGGTTTATTCTGGGAGTGCATAGTTGGCTCTGCATTGAAAAGCCAATCAAATTAATTCATCATATCAACAGAATAAATAGGAAAAACCATATGATTTTGTCAGTAGATGCATAAAGAGTATTTGACAACCTTCAACATCTATTCATAATTAAAAAAAGATAACTAGGAATAGAAGGAACTTCCTTAGCCTGAAAACAAAAAGTCTGTCTACAGAAAACCTATAGCTAGCATGATATTTAATTATGAAAGACTGACTGCTTTGCCCTAAAATTGGGAACAAGACCATAATACCTGCTTTCGTGACTATTCAATGTCATGCTGGAGGTTCTAGCCAGTGTAGTAAAGCAAGAAAAAGAAATAAATCTTTTCTTATTCACATAAGACATGGTTATAAGGAGAAAATCCCAAAGAACTTGGAAAATAAGCTACTAAAACTGTTAAGTCAGTTTAGCAAGATCACAGGATACAAGATTAGTATACAAAAATTAACCTTCTTCCTTCTTATACTATGGTTTTACTATATAGTTCATGATTATTTAATATAATTTTGAGAAACAAGCTGGATGATATTTAATCTTATTCTAAAAAGCACTTTCCTTTAAAATGATCAAGAAAATTTTAAAACAGTGCTATTTACAGTAGCATAAAAAATATCCTGTGGTTTGGCACAAGGATGGAGACATATATCAATAGAACAAAACAGAGAGTCCAGAAATAGACCCACATACTTGTTATCAGTTGATTTTTGACAGAGGTTCAAAGGCAATCCAAGAGAAAGCATAGTCTCTCATCAGATGGTATTGAAACAATTGGATATACATATGCACGAAAGAACCTTGACACTTCATTAGAAAATAACCCCAAATGGATCATAGTCTAAAATGTAAAATGTAAAACTATAAGACTTCTAGAAGAAAACATAAGAGAAAATCTTTGTGAACCTGGGTTAGATAAATAATTAACTATAACATATAAAGCACAATCCAGAAAATAAAAACTCGACACATCAAACTTAATTAAAAACTTTGGCTCTTTAACGGACACTGTTAAGAAGACCTAGACATAGGCTGGGCACTATGGCACACGCCTGTAATCCCAGCACTTTGGGAGGCCGAGGCTTATCACATGAGGGCAGGAGTTCAAGACCAGCCTTGCCAGCATGGCAAAACCCCATCTCTACTAAAAATACAAAAAAATGAGTTGGGCGTGGTGGTGCACACCTGTAATCTCAGCTACTGGGGAGGCAGAGGTTACAGTGAGCCAAGATCATGCTGCTGTACCCCAGCCTAGGCAACAGAGCAAGACCCAGTCTCAAAAAA
>NW_012114252.1:9294614-9300002 GCF_000951035.1 Colobus angolensis palliatus | reverse complement strand
TAGTGTTAACTTCCTCCAAAGTTCAAGTGCTTTAGTGGAAGCAGAGTAACTACCCAAACTTCAATTGGTAGAAATTTCCAAGGTGAAGCAGGCACGGTGCCCACCACACTCCATCACTAAATCACTCTAACTTGTGTTAAAGTCATGCTTAGTAACGCTCCATGTCTTAGCATTGTCATTGTTCCTCAGAAAAGAAAAATTGCTAGATGGCATTTATTAAGATGACTAGGAACAAAAATTGAGAGCCCCTGTGATGGTATCAGTGTCAGTTTTTCCATGTATTATGCAGTTGTGCAGGGTGATCCTTTTTCGTTTTTGCTTGTGACCATGACTGAAAAAATGCCTCCCTAAAAAAAACTGTGGTGATGAAAAAATGCCTCCCTAAAAAAAACTGCAGTGATGAAAAAATGGCTCCCTAAAAAAGAATGTTGTAAGTGTGGAAGTGAGTGTTGACACATGTCTGTTGTGAAAAGTTCCTCCTCGCAGTCTTAGCATTTAGCATTCTGCAAGGGGTGCCATATCGCATTCCCGGTAATGCTCTTCTCTGGCTGCTGGCCCTTCTCTTTGATCAGGACGTGCTGATGGAGCTCCTTGAGCAGTGCGCAGATGGACTCTGGAAAGCCGAGCGCTATGAGCTCATCGCCGACATCTACAAACTCATCATCCCCATTTATGAGAAGCGGAGGGATTTTGAGGTATGGGAGTGCCTTTTTGTTTTTTTCCTATTTGAGAGCATGACGCTGTGACATATACCCAGACCTGCGCATATGCAAGAGAGGAAGCAGGTCACGGGCCAGTGATCAGCAGGGGAGTCTCTGACCCTCCACATTACGCTGAAGGTGGTGGCCAGTCATCATCTCCAGATAGTCATCAGGTATCACCCAGACCTGGGCCCCACCTCTGTGGAGACCCCTACATCTCAAAGTACAGGGTAACCACCTGGCACTCCACTTTTGAAAGGCTGCCATGAACAGAGTTTTGTGATCACCAGGTGTCCCCTTTCTCAGAATTCTTCCTTACTCCACCTGCGTGGAAAAATGGTGTCCCTTCCGCCCATCCTCGGCTTGGGAAGTCATCCAGTTTCTCTAGGCATATCAAATGGAGCAGGAAAAGCAAAGGCCAAGAATCACGTTGGGGAACCATCTCTGACATCGCACCTTAACTTGAAAACAGGGTTTGCTTACTATAATGTGGAAATGTGATGGGTCCTCACGTGTGGGCTGGCCTTTGGGTAGGAAGCGTTACCATTCATTAATGATCACTACAAGCAGCGCAGCCAGAATGTGCGTGAGTGTATTTTTATTCAAGTTCAAGGACTTTCACCTCCATTATCACATTTGTTATTTTAAAATCGATTCTCCTGTTTGCACATGGGAAGAAATGGGCTTTGTTCTGCTTTCCAGAGGCTGGCCCATCTGTATGACACGCTGCACCGGGCCTACAGCAAAGTGACTGAGGTCATGCACTCAGGCCGCAGGCTGCTGGGGACCTATTTCCGGGTAGCCTTCTTCGGGCAGGTGAGCCTCCTGTCTGTTCTGCAGTGTCCTAAGTCCTTTAAGAAAAAAAAAACAAAAAAACCTATAATAAAGTTATATCTTATAAATTCTGTTTTCTGCAAATGCTAATTTGATGAATTTGTCATATTTAGTATGATTCTTATCTTCCTCAGTAGTAAACTTTCTGCTTTTTTTCTTTCTTCCTGTCTTTTCTTTATTACTTTCTTAAGGCAGCGGTAAGTTCTTCCTCCATAAGACATTCTTAGCAACATCTTTGGTACTTCAGTGTGGTTTGCAAGTTTCCTTTTCAAGTCTGTATGTATATCTGTCTAGTCATTACAAACTCCAAAAACATTAACATTTTATTCCATTTACAGAAATAAATCACCTGTTTTCTTATATATCTATATTGCATGTTTTAAACCAAAATTAAGACGTTCTGGTGTCCTTTGTGCCTGTGCATCTTTATCTTTTGTAATATCATATCTCCACAAGTAGATTTACAATTACAGTATTTCAGAAACCCTATAGAAAAGGATTTATCTAAATTTAACTTAAATCTTAACCTTCAAGTCTCTAACATTATTAAATGGTATAAATTATAATACATGTATTTAGGGCGTGTGGTTTTTTATGAGCATTATATAACCTTCAATTTATTCTG
Organism: Colobus angolensis palliatus; assembly: GCF_000951035.1. Classification (NCBI taxonomy): domain Eukaryota; kingdom Metazoa; phylum Chordata; class Mammalia; order Primates; family Cercopithecidae; genus Colobus; species Colobus angolensis. Next base: position 9,297,842 of record NW_012114252.1, on the reverse strand, counting down.
TTATTGTCTTTTATAACTTTATAGCAATACCAGTTTACAGACAGTGAAACAGATGTGGAGGTAATTACAGTAAATGCCTAAAAAGCAAGTAATATAGTGAAATTACTGCATCTAAACTCCTAGTTTGATGTGGATGTTTTTTGTTTCATGTTAGCCTGCATTTTTTTTTTTTTTTTTTTACTGTTTTGTGCACCATTTTCTCTCTCTTAATTTAGATGAGAAATTTTTAAAAATTTTCTTTTAAACATTAACCCCAGTTGGACTTTTTAATTTTCAACCTTTTTCACTTCCCATGCAATTCTAAGCCTTGTAGTCAAACATGATTGGTGCTAAAACAGATGATGACTGGTGAGATGAAAATATTTTCTGATATTGAGCTACAGGTCTTTAATATTTTTTTCTCATCGGTAAAGCAAAATACAATTTATACAAGCTTTACATAACTTTTACTAAACCTACTCCAGACCCCGAAACGCTTCAGCTCATGCCATAAAATCCTGTGTGCATGGGAGCCGTCAGGAGAAGGGAGGCATGTTCACTTCCGAGCCTGCCTGTCGCGGGCTGCTCATCATTTTCTAGCGAGTTCTACTTCTTGGGAAAGTGAAACAGGCTTGACTCCCATTAGACTTCCCTGGGACAGCACAGTCTTGTATCCAAAATCTCTCATTTCACTCAACACTTAATGACTGCGTTCTTGAGTAAGTTTGCAACTTTGTGTTTTTCCTTTATCTTTGCACCTAGACTTCATGTTATTACCATTTCCTTTCTCATTCAGAAAACCCGTTTAAGTAGGATCTTTAGACTCATTCCTTTTTTTCCCTCTTGTAACAAAAGAACCCTTCCTGGGTGGTAAACCTTGGGCTTCCATGCAGGGATAGCTCTAATTGTGCTTTATGTCACAGGGATTCTTTGAAGATGAAGATGGAAAGGAGTACATTTACAAGGAACCCAAACTCACACCGCTGTCGGAAATTTCTCAGAGACTCCTTAAACTGTACTCGGATAAATTTGGTTCTGAAAATGTCAAAATGATACAGGATTCTGGCAAGGTACGACCATGTTTGGATAAGTTTCATAGCAGTGTAATGCTGCGATTGATTACATATTATATATATTTAAATGTATATAGAAAAAAACTCAAGAAAAATATTAAGGATGATTGGCTGTGAGTTGCAGGTGTATTTTCTTCCTAATACCTTTAGTGCTTTCCATTACATGCTTGACATTAAAAAATCTTTATCACCTAATTTTTAAAACATCTAATTTTACAAAATAATTAACATCTGATGGGATATGCCATTTTTAGTCCAGCTATTTAGAAACTCTGACAGACTGAGGGCCACGGCTCTGTTACTCACTGCATCTCTCCCTGCACATAGCACATGACTTGCCAGTCTGTCACTGATGGCTGGATGTAAGAACAGGTGAACAGATAGGTGGATGGGCAAATGGATACATGGACAGGCCAAGGAAATGAACTCACCAGCAGCATGACTGTGGGAACAGCAATCACTTTCTGCTTAGAGAGGCTGTCCTCTGGCATTCTGTTCTCACGAAGACCCTTTTGGAACCTGCACCTTTGTCCTGTACCTTTGTGTGTTCCACCCTCCTCAGGACATCTCCAGGAGGTCGGGTCTCCCTCTGCTTCCTGAAACTCAGGCAAAGATAGTGACGCCGTTCTTTGTGTTAGAAATGCACCTCCTCCTCCGCTGTCACCGGTGATGAGCCCTGCCTCTTCCTAAAGACACCATTTTAGAGAGGTCCTTAGTTCCTTTAGTTACAGGGTGAACCCCAAAATTGGGGTTCAGCCTGGAAGGCCCTGTGGGTTCTTGGCTTTGCACAGAAGGAATTCAAGAGCAAGCTAACAGAGTAGAGTAAAAGCAAGTTTATTAAGAAAGTAAAGGACTGAAAGAATGACTACTCCACAGGCAGAGCAGTGGCATGGGCTGCTTGACTGAGTAAACTTATGATTATTTCTTGATTAGATGCTAAACATGGGGTGGATTATTCATGAGTTTTCTAGGAAAGAGGCAGGGAATTCCTAGAACTGAGGGTTCTCCCCCTTTCAGAGCATATAGAGTAACTTCCAGGTGTTGGCTCGGTGTTTGTAAACTATCATGGCGCTGGTGGGAGTGTCTTGTAGTATGGTAATGCATTATAATTAGTGTATAATGAGCAGTGAGGACAACCAGAGGTCGCTTTCATTGCCATCTTGATTTGGATGGGTTTTGGCCGGCGTCTTTGGCTCATTGTATCAGTGGGGTCTTTGTGACCTGTACCTTGCAAAACCAGTCCTACCGACCTCCTGTCTTACTTCTCTCCTGAGCCCTCTTTTGGAGTCCTCAGTACTGGAATCTGTTTCTTTGGGACCCATCATTTTCTCCCGAGAAGAATGCTCAGTTCTCCTGCCCAGCTGGGTAGGGATCTGGGGAGGGGACCGCCAGGGGAGGAGTACACATCGGACTGCTGGATTCCAGATGCAGAAGTACCCGCCCTTGCCCACTCAGTACCTTGCCTACCTTGCACTGAGCCTAGTGGACCCACTCAGTGTTTGTCCAGACCAGTTTTTTCAGAGAACGACCTCTGCTCTCTTGTGCGGTGGAGCGAGGGAAGGGAACCTGGAATTCCCGACTCCAGATGGAGACTTCGGGCCACTTTCCCCATTTTGTGCCCTCCATCTCACTCAGTCTCTCGAATTGCTTCAAGGGTAAGCCTCCGCTGGCTTCTGGGGGCTGCACTGACTCACTTCTGTTACCCACCTCATTGGAACGTGGATTAGGTTTCTCTGCTTTGCTGAGTTGGGTAGAACGTCTCAATGTGCCTGTCCTCCAAAAATTCATTAACGTGTCTCCTCCGCTGCTGTCTTCTGTCCCCATCCCTGGATCCATGCAGGTTAATTCCTAACTGTCATTTTAAAGAGTTGCACAAAGGAAAAAGGATGAACACATATGGGTCCTTTTTTACCAGAAACCCTGACTCAACCTTATTATGACCCCCTTGCTTCATAGACCAAATTACTCTGGTCTAATTTGCCTCTTTCTCTGAAACCGAAACCTTTGTCTGGATCAAGTGGTTGCTTTAACGTGACAGCCTTTTCTCCAAGTTCTCAGTCATTCTCCTTCCCCTTTAAATATGAGGCAGCAGCTGAGTTAACTGGATCATCTCCTCCACCAAGCACCAGTCCTCCCTTCCTGTCCTGATACACATGTCCAGCCCAGAAAGCGAAAC
>NW_012114252.1:9267307-9292924 GCF_000951035.1 Colobus angolensis palliatus | reverse complement strand
ACATAACAACTAAATGTAAAGTGTGATTGTTGATTAGATTCTGATCCAAACACAAATATCTATAACTAACATTCTGGAGACATTTGAGAAAATGGTAATATAGACTGGGTATTGGATGGTATTAGGGAATCAGTGTTAATTTGGGTAGGCATGACAACGTATTGTGGTTATAGAAGCAAATGTCCTCATTTTTAGGAGAAGCCGACTGTAGTATCCTGGTGTGTTCTGCTTACTTTGAAATGGTTCCACTGGAAAGAAAAGTCTGTGTGTCTGTGTGTGTGCACATACCTAGGTGTATGTGTATGTATATTTGAGACAAATAGAGCAAACTGCTAGCAGTTGTTGATGCAAGTGGTGGATATGTGGATGTTTGTTGTACTCTTTTCTCCATTATATTCACTAATAAAACGTTGGAAAATACCACGTAGGTAAGGACTGAGTGATTCCTTCACGGAGTACCAGTCTTCCATTGTGCTGTTTTAATTAAAGGTCAACCCTAAGGATCTGGATTCCAAGTATGCCTACATCCAGGTGACTCACGTCATCCCCTTCTTTGACGAAAAAGAGTTGCAAGAAAGGAAAACAGAGTTTGAGAGATCCCACAACATCCGCCGTTTCATGTTTGAGATGCCGTTTACGCAGACCGGGAAGAGGCAGGGCGGAGTGGAAGAGCAGTGCAAACGGCGCACCATCCTGACAGGTATGGGCCCCAGAAGCCTCATGGACACCAGCCTGGACGCCTCGCCGAAGAGCTGTCCAGAGGGATTCAGAAGCTTCAGGACTGGAAGGGCTCAGTTAGCCACCACCACACCCATTTCAGTTTCCCATTTATCTAGTGCTTCCTTTTGAATACTTGGGATGTTTTTCTGTTGACACTTCCTTCTTCCACAAGACCAGAAGTTCATGTCCAATCGAAGGTCACTTATCCTTCTGAGAGTCTGATGAAAACGGCAGGCCTTATGTGCCCAGATGCTTTTGCACACAGTCTAAGGTGACTTATGGACTCCAGGTCCAGCAGCCACACCCAGTCCTGGAGGGACCCATCTCACACACCTGTCTCAGGTTCTAGCATGGACCTGCTTAGCAGTCTCAGGCTGTGAGTAAATGGGATGTGAGCTTGGATCGCCCCACATCATTGCCCCTGGGGGCTGGCCAGCTGCCACTTGAATGCCTCCTCTGCCAGGAAGCTCACGGCATTCAGTGGCTGTCCACAAGTTCAGCTTAGGCAGTTCTCACTGATCCCTTTGGCACTGTTGAGCCAGTGACAACCCACTCTGGGAAATGTGTTTTGCATCATCTCCCAGCCCCTGGCAAGTGTCCAGTCATCCTCGGGTGATTTTTACCTTCTGTGGGAGAGCCTGACCCGTCCGTGCCTCGTTAGGGTCAGCGACATCACTGGGGTAACCTAACATAAAATGCTTCCTTGACCAAGAAATATCAGTGGGAGGGCCGTTCAGAATGCCAGGTGTGCGAGTTTTCACCACACGTCTTCCAAAGAGTGGCCCTAGTTAAGTCATACCAGGAAAGAGCCTGCTTCCCAGAAGTTGGGGTTGTTGAGTTTCCGTCTGGGCAGTAATATGCACTATCATGATGAGCGGAAGGAGCTGTGGAGATGCTGCGCCCAGGGGCTTATCAGCTCTCACCCACGAAGTGGATGCTTTAAAAAGACAGATTGGATGGCATGGGGTTTATATCTCAGTAAAGCTGTTACCAAAAACAAAATAATACAGGTTTTTATGAATTAGCCCAGGACAACGTATTGCAGGGAGCTTTTCACACTCCCTATGAGGGAAATGAGATAAAAGTTAAAACAAAACGAACAAAACTGTGTTCTTAAAGTGTCCCTACTCCTGCTTTTAAGAAGATAGCATATGTAAAGCACAAATGATAGTGTCCTCACAAACATCACCCCACCCCAAATAATTATTTTTTTAATGCACACATTAGTAGCAAATTCTCATTAAGCAAGATAACTGCTCTTTGAGACGGAATCACTTTATGGGAATCACCAGCTTACAGTGTTTATGGCTCAGCTGTGATGACTTCCCTTCTGACCTGCTAAGTCAGTGGTTACCAAAGGTTAGTCCAGGACCAGCAGCATCAGCACCTCCAGGGAACTTGTTAGAGATGGAAGTTCCAGGTCCCCACCTCCGAAACTGCTGGATCAGAAACTCTGGGGGCGGGGCCAGCTCTTTGTGTTCAGCAAGCCCTCCAGGTGATCCTGGTGCACGTTCAGATTAGAGAACTGCTGCCTGTAATAAACCTAGTTCACTGCTGAGTCAGGGTCAGGAGTTTTGGGTATGGTTATTGTTAAGGCAGTGTACTGATTCATAAACGTTCATGATGATAGGCTGTTTTCCCAGGGCACATTTCTCCCATCATTTTGTTAGGGACTCCTTTTGATTAGATAAAGCACATGAGCAACGCTCTGTATCTGCAGGAACAAGGGGACAGAGAGTGCGCTGCAGAGAGAGGTGGGGCACACACCTGTGTTGTTGGCTTAGGGATTGCCGTCCACAGCTGTGGGTTGAGACAGCCTACGCAGCAGCGACGCTGTCCTGGGGGTCCTGTAGGCCTGGGTCACAGCCTCACTGTGTGACCTTGGGCAGGTCATGCTTCCTGTCTGTGCCTTAGTTTCCTCATCTGCAAAATGTGACTTAGGATACTCATCTCATTATATTGTCATAACTTTGTAAACAGTAAGTAGCAGAGGAAAGAAAGTTCTTCATTTTTTGCTAGATTTCACCTGCTGTTGAGCTAGATACACACACCAGGGCATTCTGAAGGCTGGACCTGAGGGTTTTCCCTCAAGTTATCAACCCCTCAGGTTCCTCTTCCATTGCATTGCTTCGTACCTAACCTTTGGCCTTCCAAAGGTCAAAGGGAGCCCAGGCCTTCCCTGCCCTCTGCACCAGGAAAAGGCTCACCTTCCTTGGTAATTCGCAGTCAGCTGACTGTAACTGTGCGATCATTTGAAAAACCTCATGATCACCCTCCAGCCTCCTTCAGTGGAAATTTCCGAGCCTGTCCCAAAGAAGGGGTGTGGGGAGAAGCCTCCCTGCCTTCTTCCATGGAACTTCTGCCAAGGAGTTTCTTCCCAGTCAGTATTCCAGAGTCTTCCAAACCTGGGTTAGCCTCTGGCCCTCCACCTTCTATTCAAGACACACAGACCACCAGTCACCATACTCATCACTGGGTCTGCCCTGTCCTCCTTTCTAAAGGGCTGGCTCAGTCGGTCACCTAATTGTCCACCTTCCAGAGCCAGGTGGGACTCTCGTGCAGTCATTTGGGCAGTAATGCATTCATTCATTCAACAAACTGTGTTGCGCTCTGCCACTGTTCCCATTGGCACGCTAATGAAACACATCTGTGGACCTGTGCAGCTGGCGTTCTAGCCAGAGGAGACAGACGATAAACAGTACCCGGATGAGTAAATGTACCTTTGGTGGAACGTGATCTGTCTTCCAGAGAAAGCAAAAGGAGACTGGGAACCTGGAGTTGACCTCCTTCCTCAGAAACAGGAAGGCAGCCCCACTCCTCCCCTGAAGCACAGCCCTCTGTCCCAATACAAGCAGGCCTCTGCCAGTGCTCCCTCCCTGGCTAGGGAGCAGCCAGGCTGAGTCCTCGCCATCCTGCCAGGGAGCTTTATGGATCCCCGGTGCTACCACTTAAAATCTGTGACACGAAGTCAGGAATCCTTCACCTTTCACTGATAAAACATTGTGAAAAGGCAGCAGGCCTGTAAGTATGTGACCCATGAGGCGGCCTCAGGGCGGACATGTTTTCCGCCTTTGTCTGGATGTTGGACGGCCCATCGGGGCTCTGTGTTCCCAGGGGCTGGCCCTGTCACCTGTCCTGTGGTGAGCCCTTCCCAAGTAAACTCTTCCCTAGCCACTTGCTAACTGGAGACCAGGACCACTCCCGTCTGACACTGGCTTGTTCAAAAAGAAAATAAGCTTTTAAGTACATATCTACATATCTATTAGTAAATATATGTCAAGTGAGAATATTATAGCTATTTCTATATTATACAGAGCAGTAAGAAATGTGAAACAGCAAATCAGCACCTGCTGTTTTTCTGTTCATTTTTAAATTAACTCCTTTGTGTTGATGTGTAGGTATCTCATTATGATAAAGGAAAACAATATTAATCAGTTATTTTGGTGAAAACTATATAAGAAAAAGTAAATACTTTTATTTTTATTTCTTATTCATTGCTGTAAGTTTCAAAAGACCTTTATTCGCACTACAGCTTCAAAAGTTTGTGAATTTCTGGTTCATGAAATCCTTTGCTTAGGAGTCTATTCTCTGTGTTTTTTTGGTTTGGGTTTTGGGGGAGTGGTTTTTGTTTTCTTTTTTGAGACAGGGTCTCACTCTGTAGCCCAGGCTGGAGTACAGTGGCGCAATCACAGCTCACTGCAGCCTTGACCTCCCCGGCTCAAGCCAGCCACGTCAGTTTCCCCAGTAGCTGGGACTACAGGCATACACCACCATACCCAGCTAATTTTTGTATTTTTTACAAAATTACAAAAATTAGGTTTTTGCCATGTTGCCCAGGCTGGTCTCGAACTCCTGGGCTCATGTGGTCTACCAGCCTCGGCCTCCCGAAGTGCTGGGATTACAGGCGTGAGCACCGTGCCCACCCTAGGAATATATTATTATTTCTTATTTTCTACTGATTTCTCAGATTTGTGCAAATTTAGCATGTGATTCAAAGTTATTTTATGGACAAAAATGAATTTTCTCAAGGATATTTTTATGGAACTACTTCCTGGACTTAATCTGTTATATAGTATCTCAAAATTGTTTAGTCTTTTTTATGTTGTCAAAGTCGTCTTATATCCACTAACTCATTCAGACCTCAGAGCTTCCAAGGAAGGTAGGGCATTTTGAGTGAGAAAATTGAGTGGGGAATGATCACCTGATTTATTTAAAGACACGCTTGTCACATTAAAAGGATAGCAAGGACCCAACTCTCTTGACTTTATGAGATACATGATTGTAAAGGAAGACAATATTCTAGCTCCACCAGTTACTAGTATGTGTCTTTGGCAAGCTTTGAGTTCCTTGTTTTAAAATGTGAGGAATAATGACATCTGTAGTAATCTTTTCTGATAATAATCACCTCAGTAACACTAAAGCTCGCGCAAGCCGTGGAGTAATTCTGGGACTCACCCTCTGCAGCCATACACTGCTTTCCTTACGTGAAGAAGCGCATCCCTGTCATGTACCAGCACCACACTGACCTGAACCCCATCGAGGTGGCCATTGACGAGATGAGTAAGAAGGTGGCAGAGCTCCGGCAGCTGTGCTCCTCGGCCGAGGTGGACATGATCAAACTGCAGCTCAAGCTCCAGGGCAGCGTGAGTGTTCAGGTGAGCCAGGCACAGCAGGCCAGAGGGCGGCAGGGGAAGCCCTTGCCCCTGGGTGACTTGCGAGTCATTTCCACCAGCAAGGTCTACTTGAGAGCCTCGGTTTACCAAGTGATCCCTGCTGCCTTCCCCCAACGTCTGTGACATTTCTCCTGATATCAGAAGGGGAGGAAACCTCATGATCCCCACCCCCCGCCCCATGAGGACTGACGGTCTGTGGGGACAAGCGCCAGGTCTCCATACACTACCCTGATTTGTCAGCATTTGGGGAATTCTGGGTGCCTGATTAGAAGCATCAAGACTCTTCTAAGTACAAAGAAGTGTGGAGAGCAGTAGGTTTTCCTATAAAACTGTTGTTTTCTGTTTTCTGTGAAAATTGTATCCAAAAAAGTACCTTAAGTTTTACTCTCTTAATGGTATCTTTTGATTAATGAATTCATTATTTTAATATAGCCCAGTCTATCAATTTTTTCTTTATTGGTAGCATTTTTATGTTCTCCTTAAGAAATCTGTGTCTACTCCAAGATTTCACAGATATTCTCCTAGGTTTTCCTCCTTTACTCAGCGTCCACATTTAGGTCTACAGTCCATCTGGATCTGATTTTTGTATATGTTACAGTGTGAGGATCAGGATATATTTTTTCCATATGACCTTCCAAGTGATGTACACAATTTATTGAAAAGATCATCTTTGATCTAGGTACTAACATATATGTTCAGTTTGTGAAAATTCATCAAGCTATATACTTGTGATATATGCACTTTTCCGTTCGTATATTATACTTTAATAAGAGGTTTTTAAAAAGTTATCTTTCTTACATGGTTTCCTAGTTAATTGGTAAATGTTAAATCGTTTCCCTCCAGTAACAAGTATGACTCTTTACTTTCTTGCTATTTTTAAGTGTATATAGTTGAAGCACATGTTTGTTCATATGTGTGTATATATGTGTGTGTGTATATATATTTATTTGTATATCCTATTATTTTATCTTTCAAGAAGGGTATGTTTATGAAAGTTACATGTAGATTATAATACATAGGTTTTGGTTTTTTTGGTTCATTTTCTGAAATTATATTTTGTCAACTTCCCATCAGATCCACACTAAAGAACCATGAGTTGTTGCCTATACAATTCAATAGACATTTTTGTGTCATTCACCACAAAAGCATTTACAGATGTTTTTAATCTCTTTCCTGATACTGTCAAAGACATAGGTGCCAAATAAGTTAGCAAGTGAACAGAAGTATTCCAGCAATGTGAGTGATTATGTAACAGGTCCAGAGGCCACAATTTTCTGTCGCTAAAAACAAAACCACTCAATCGACATGATCTGGGAACATCCAGTCCCTATGGAAAGGCCACCAGACGGGTGTGGCACCAGTCCAGGGTAGGGCTGGACCATTGAGCTTTCTAAAAGGCAAAATATGCCCTGCTAATTTGATGGTAACTTTAGCGTTTTAAATTCCCAGTCATCTTAAAAAGCAAGAAATTCCATGTTGAAATGAGAAGATTAAGTTTATACTCATACCTACCAAAGTAACAACAAAGTTGCAGCCAGAGGAAATTAACGTTATCGTTTTGTTTGCATATTTCTGTAATTGTTTCATCAAGCAGCTCCCTGGTGCTGCGGCTTTACTGGGCAGGGCCGTCTGTGGAGCTTCTTGGTATTGCACTCCAAGATCTTGTTATTAGACCTCATGGAGACTCATCAGCCTTCCTCTTTCTATCTTCTTCAAATATGGACCGTCTTGTATCATTTTAGATGATCAGTCATTTGGGTCATCTTCAGGTGATTAATACGGTTCCCCCCACGCACCAGCCTGGTGCTGAGTTCCACCCTCACGCATCTTGGGCTGTTTACCCATTGCTCCTGGCTCAGAGGCCCCCCTCTGACCACTGTGGCTGGAACCTTCCTGTCTCCCCACGTCTGGTGTGAGTTCCTGTGGCTCAGTTTTCCTGCCATTGCTAGACAAGTCCTGCCTACCATGGGTCAGAACCACATGCGGACAGCTCCCCTAATTCCTTGCTAAGCTCACCAGACCTTCCGGGAAATATCATGCAGTGACCACATAGTCACATTCTTTCCCAGGCTGTCTCAGATGCCTAGAACATTCTTCTTCCCATCTCAGTGTGTCCAACCTTCTTTCTCACCATATTCTGACCTTTCCTTACATATCCAAAATCCGCAGACTCTTCTTAGCTGCTTGGAAGGGTGATGCAGGGTTCTGCTTCACTCACCCCTGCTGTCTGCTCCTAACATCTGGCTCTCCAGCACACCGCTAATGCTCACTTCATCCAAGGATAGCAAATCAATTTGCCCGTGGCTGTCTATACATTTCAATGAAATGAACAGTTGGTTTTTAAAAACTGGAACAGTTACTGTATTTTTCAGTTTTTCACTGAATTCACCAGATTGGCCTGTTAGTTCAGTGTAGTGCGGCACAAATCCCCGTGACTAAACACCTTGGAAGTAAGAATCCTTGACCTGGATTTGGAAGACCTGGGCTGTGATCTTTGATGTTTTGCTTATTGGCTGTTCAAACTTGAACAGGCCCCTAAGTTTTCCAAGCGTTGGTTTCTTCTTACATAAAATAAACCATCACCACAAGTGCCCCGAAGATGGCTGAGATCATGGAATCAAGCAGTGTGCAACAGAGTGAGCTTTATCGTTTCTTTTTGGGCTTAAGTTCCTGGAAGGCAGGGATTGGTGAGTAGCTCACGCCGACAGGCTTTTTAGTGCCTGCAAACTGAAACTGAGCAGATTGTCGTGGTAATCTTCCTCCTAATGCAACTGAAAACCTTTGCTCTTTGTCTAGGTCAATGCTGGCCCACTGGCCTATGCGCGAGCTTTCTTAGATGACACAAACACAAAGCGATATCCTGACAATAAAGTGAAGCTGCTTAAGGAAGTTTTCAGGTAAAGCACACTGAAAGCATCTTTTTCTCTTCAAGTATTGAGCATTTCTGCATTCATTCGGGAGAGAGATGCTGCTGGTCGGACTCATGCCTTATCCTCTGCGTGCCTTTGTTTCTCCCGCCTGTACCATTCCAGGCAATTTGTGGAAGCTTGCGGTCAAGCCTTAGCAGTAAACGAACGTCTGATTAAAGAAGACCAGCTCGAGTATCAGGAAGAAATGAAAGCCAACTACAGGGAAATGGCGAAGGAGCTTTCTGAAATCATGCATGAGCAGGTAAGGGCCACGCTGGCTCCAACAACTTGGAGTTCTTGGTTAGGGGTGTGAAGTACACCCTGTCGTGACCTAGGCCACCTGATATCCTTCCAGAACCGTGGCATCTGAAGGAGAATGTGGCATACCACACTCCTGCCATGCTCTAGCCCCAGGTCATTTGGGAACAGCTAACAGATTGCCCATACGCTGTGATCCACGGCAGGCAGGGGAGAGAAGGCCCGCCTCCTTGTGGCTCTAAGAGGTGGCCATGTTTCCTAAGCTTTCTCTCTCCCCACCCCATCTAGCCAAAAAGAAAAGGAAAAACTCACACGAAAATATCCATACTGTTCTGACAACTTTATTCCTTTAATCCTTTGAAAAAAGCAGGACTTGCCAACCTGGTTTAAGGAATTATCTGTTGCATTCAATGTTTTTGCCATTTAAAAATACAGACCGATTCCATTTTTGATGACGTACAGCGGGCCGTAGCACCCCAGTGGATTCTCCTTTAAGTTCCTTGTCACTACGGGCATCTTCCTCGATTATTTTGCTGTTATCTCCTTCCTGTGGGTTTCTTCAGTAGGATTCTGTGTGTGGGCTCAGCTGTCACAGAGGAGATGGTGACCCGTACTCAGGGAATGCCTAGAGCAGCATCCACATTGTTTTTTTGTTTTTTTTGTGAGGGGTCTGTCTCAGTCACTGTCCTTTCTCTATAATTGACATTAGCACCTTGATAACACAGAACTGCTCTGTCTGGCCCCTCCATTACCGTCCTTCAGTCTGGCACAGTGGAAGCCAGGGCCATTTGTGGAGTTACCCTATCCCCTGACAGTTTAGTTAGGACATTTTCATTGCAGGAAACGAACGTCAGTGTGTGAGCTTTAACTCACTTGCTTTTTTTCTCCTCCATGCTAACATGTTCAGCTGGGATGGTAATGTCATTTTTAAATTTTATTTTTCTGATAATCTGACTCAGAAAAAGCTATTACTTTTTTGAGTTTGAGCAACTGCAGACATTGGCATAATGACAGTACATGGGCAGAGGAAAGCACCCTCTTCTGGACATTTTAAAAAGTAGAGGCCAGACGTGGTAGCTCACTCCTGTAATCCCAGCACTTTGGCAGGCCAAGGCAGGTGGGTCATCTGAGATCAGGAGTTCGAGACCAGCCTGGCCAACATGGTGAAACCCCATCTTTACTAAAAAATACAAAAATTAGCTGGGCGTAGTGGTGCACACCCTAGTCTCAGCTACTCGGGAGGCTGAGGCAGGAGAATTGCTGCAGCCCAAGAGGTGGAGGCTGCAGTGAGCCAAGATTATGCTGCTGCCCTCCAGCCTGGGCAACAGAGCAAGACTCCATCTCAAAAAAAAAAAAAAAAAGAAAAAATTGAAACGATTAGAGGAATGAATGTCTGAATAATTAAGCAGAACAGGAGGGACTCATGGGAACCAATTTTTGGAGAAAACTTGAGATCTTTTCTGTGGAGCCTCCAGATTCCTATAGAATGGAGAGTTTGGTCAGTGGGTGCTGACATTGGGCACTAGAGAAGATGGAAGTAGTAAGAGATCATGGGCTGAAACTGTCAAACTCCCAGAGTACGGGGATATTTAATGCACTTGCTGTCAACTGCACCTTGAACTTTCCATTATGCCAACAGCTGTGAAGACTGAGTCCCTTTGAACCCCTGAAGGGCTGTGGTGGGGGTAGACCTGCTTTGGTGTTTCCAGGGGAGCCTCTGCTGGAGGTCAAGACCTACACTCAGATCCTTCCAGGCACCACTGGGCATGGAAAAATACTTGTTCAGGGTCAGAGGAGTAGCCATCCTCTCCCAAGACAAAATCTGTAAGACCCTGAGAAAAGGAGGCAGGAGAGAAACACAAATGCTCCAGATTTATTTTTAAAGGCTTTTTCAAGGTCAAGGCTAGGTTGTGTCCCAGTCAAGCACAGGTAGGTAGACCTCATGCTGCCTTATGATCTGGTGAGCCTAGAAGGCTCTCCATTCACTAGCTTTGTAAAGGAAACAAAATGTGCCGTTCTTGACTCTCTCCTAATAATCCTCACCTGAGAACAGGCATTCACTAGATAAGCTGCAGGTCTCCCTCTGTAAACCACCAGCCAGGCTTTTCGGGTGCTCATCACTCATGTGATGGGGTGAGTGTAGACTTGTGTGTGTGATGTGGGGTGCAACACTTCGAGAAGTATCTGCTTGCATCCTTACACTCAGTAACATTGTGTTGCACGTGGCAACATTGCCTTAAACTCTGTAACATTGTGTTACACTTGGTAACACTGTGTCACACATGGCAATATTGCATTGCATATGGTAAGATTGTGTCACACATGGCAACATTGCATTGCATATGGCAACTCTGTGTTGCACTCAGTAACATTGTGTTTATGTCCTCGAGATCTGCCCCCTGGAGGAGAAGACAAGCGTCTTACCGAATTCCCTTCACATCTTCAATGCTATCAGTGGGACGCCAACAAGCACAATGGTTCACGGGATGACCAGCTCGTCTTCGGTCGTGTGATTACACCTCATGGCCCGATTGTGGGGACTTGCTTTGTCATTTGCAAACTCAGGATGCTTTCCAAAGCCAATCACTGGGGAGACCGAGCACAGGGAGAACCAAGGGGAAGGGGAGAGAAAGGAAATAAAGAACTATGTTATTTCTTAACAGATTTTCTATAGGAGTTGTAAGAAGGTGCACATATTTTTTTAAATCTCACCGGCAATATTCAAAGTTTTCGTTGTGTCTTAACAAAGGTGTGGTAGACACTCCTGAGCTGGACTTAAGATTTTATTCTTCCTTGCAGAGTAGTGTTAGAATAAATGGCCTACAGAAAAAAAGGTTCTGGGATCTGCATGGCAAGGAGGGCCGCACTGACATTGATGCCTGGGGGACCTTTTGCCTCGAGGCCAAGCTGGAAAATCTTGAAAATATTTTTTTTTTCCTGTGGCACATTCAGGTTGAATACAAGAACTATTTTTGTGACTAGTTTTTGATGACCTAAGGGAACTGACCATTGTAATTTTTGTACCAGTGAACCAGGAGATTTAGTGCTTTTATACTCATTTCCTTGCATTTAAAAAAAATATGAAAGCTTAAGGAATTATGTGAGCTTAAAACTAGTCAAGCAGTTTAGAACCAAAGGCCTCTATTAATAAACACAACTATGCTGAAAAGTACAAACTAGTACAGTATATTGTTATGTACATATCATTGTTAATACAGTCCTGCCATTCTGTACATATATGAATTACATTTCTACATTTTTAATACATGAGCTTCTGCATTAAGTTTACTTGTGATAAATCTGTGCTGTTCCAGTATATGCAATACACTTTAATGTTTTATTCTTGTACATAAAATGTGCAATATGGAGATGTATACAGTCTTTACTATATTAGGTTTATAAACGGTTTTAAGAATTTCATCCTTTTGCCAAAATGGTGGAGTATGTAATTGGTAAATCATAAATCCTGTGGTGAATGGTGGTGTAATTTAAAGCTGTCACCATGTTATATTTTCTTTTAAGACATTAATTTAGTAATTTTATATTTGGGAAAATAAAGGTTTTTAATTTTATTTAACGGGAATCACTGCCCTGCTGTAATTAAACATTCTGTACTACATCTGTATTAAAAAGACATTGCTGGCTCTTTGGGAGTGGCTGCTGGGTGTTTATTGTTCAGCACTCCTAAGGGAACAGGATACCAAAGTCCTCGAGGGTGAAATCACACGGGGTCGGAAATTTTCTTTTCTTTTTTTGAGACGGAGTCTCGCTCTGTCGCCCAGGCTGGAGTGCAGTGGCGCGATCTTGGCTCACTGCAAGCTCCACCTCCCGGGTTCACGCCATTCTCCTGCCTCAGCCTCCCAAGTAGCTGGGACTACAGGTGCCCACCACCGCGCCCAGCTAGTTTTTTGTATTTTTTAGTAGAGACGGGGTTCTCCGTGTTAGCCAGGATGGTCTCGATCTCCTGACCTCGTGATCCACCCGTCTCGGCCTCCCAAAGTGCTGGGATTACAGGCTTGAGCCACTGTGCCCGGCCTGAAATTTTCTTTAAAATACTTGAGCGGGGAAAAAAAGAGTGGGTAGAGACCACAGGACTGACAGAATGCTCGTCATTGTTGAGGCTGAAGTTGGGTGCATGGGGAAGCATGATACCCGTTTCTCTGCTTTTGTGGAAGTTTCCATGATACGGATTTCCCAAGCGGGTCACGTCTTCAGAGGACCTGGATGAATGCTTTGTTGGACCGTGGTCAGGATCTAAATCATACCATTTACTCCCAAGTTCACGTGGATACCTTGCTACCTCTTGCTTTTTCCCCTTTGGCTGTAGCAAGACGTCCATCTTTCTCCCCTCCCTTACTGGCTTCCGAGATGAGAACACTGGGATAGTGCATAGGCAGCCAGGCGCACCCTCTGTGCCCCACATGGTCAAGATCCCTGAATCGGGTCACATGATGGCTCCAGTTGCAGGTGCTGTTCCTGTTTCTGGTGTGCCTGGTGGCCCCAGCAGGTAGGTCAGCCCCTTGTCACTCAGCCCCATATAGTTCCATTGATGGAACTACATAAAATACTGAACAAAATAAAATAGCTGGGGTTTTGCCTTGAAGGGCTGTAAAGGCTGTCTTTTTATGTGACCAGTTAAGGAAAGAAAACATGGGGTGCTGTGCACCCCTTGAGCACCAAGAAGCCAAGGGTCTTGTGACATCTGAAACATTTGCTCCCTACCAATGGTACGGCAAGAGGTCTTGGGAAGAGATGAAGAGGTGGCGAAGGGTCGCCATGACCCACCCGAATCAACAGCCCACTTATGCACTCATGACGCCACTGGGACTCACCCAGCATACGTTTGTTCCATGTCGCTGACATCCCAGCCCAGGCTAATAAACCTGAAGGCAAACATCAGCAGGTAAGCGAGAAGAGCCTGGTGCTGAGCTGGACTGTCTAGTCATGAAACGCCTCATCTAGAAACCCTAAAACTCAAGTCACCGTGTAGTAAGATAAATGGAAGTCTAGAAAGAGCCCATATCAGATAAAGGTAAGTCTAGAAGGCAGCCAGCCCTCGCTGATGACAGGAGTGGAGAGGGGAGCCATCTCTAAGTTGGGAACATCCTGCAGGGAACCATTCGTATCAATTAAATCTTCCCTTCGTTACCTACAAACCCTGGCAGAGCATTTTCTTGGGAATTTGTATTGCTATTCTTCGGTAAATGGGGGTGGTTTTCCCATAGGTCCTACTTATTCTTTCTTTTAATTGAGGTAAAATATACATAAAATGTATCAGTTTAACCATTTTTAAGTGTAAGGTTCATTGGCATCAAGTAGATTCTCATTGTTGTGCAACCATCGCCACCCTCCGTCTCCAGATATTCGTCTTCCCAAACTCACACTTGGCACTCATTAAACAGGAACTTCCTTTTTCCCCCTCACAACACTGCTTTTGAGGCGACACTGGAATTAAAACTCTAGTTAGTACCTTATCTGAGCTATTAGCCAGGTGGGAACAAATAGAGCCAGCCCCTAGCACAGAAAACAGCTGCTGAGAGCAGGACTGCAAGATGGCAAGGTAACCTGAGAGATGAGAAGCAGCCATCCGGAACGGTTTAATCATATAACTCAAAGCAGTGACTCCATTCCAAGAAAATGTGATCTCCATCCATGGGGGATCGTTTGTATAAACCATGGTACATCCAGATAGTGGAATACTGTGCAGCTGTAAAAATCTGCTCATTTAATGTACATAATTTGGCTGGGTGCAGTGGCTCACACCTATAATCCCAGCACTTTGGGAGGCCAAGGTGGGCAGATCACTTGAGGTCAGAAGTTCGAGACCAGCATAGCCAACATGGTGAAATTCTGTCTTTACTAAAAATTCAAAAATTAGCCAGGCATGGTGGCAGGTGCCTATAATCCAGCTACTTGGGAGACTGAGGAACTAGAATCACTTGAACCCGGGAAGCAGAGTTTGCAGTGAGCCGAAATTACACCACTGCACTCCAGCCTAGGTGACAAGTGAGACTCTGTCTCAAAAAGTAATAATAATGTCTACAATTTGATGAGAGCAGACACGCATACACCTGTGATACCATCACCACAATTGAGGTAAAAAAGCATAGTAAATATATCCATCACTTCAAGAAGTTTCCTCGTGCTCCCCCCTTATTTTGTGGTAAAGACACTTAACACGAGATCAACCCTCTTAACAAATTTGTAAGTGCACAGTAACAGTAATGTGTATAGGCAAATAACATGTTTTACAGTTGTTACCTACAGCAAGGGAGAAGGAATGATGTACAGGGGACAGGGCTAGGAGATACACTTGCCTAATATCATTTGCTTTATAGATTTGGCTTTAGAACCATGCAAATACTTACATAATTATCAAATGAATTTTTAAGTTTCTAAAAAATTGAAGGCAAAATGTGATAAATGAACCTAACATACAGAAAGGAATTATTTCAAACAGCTTTAAAATACAGCAATTTTACTGTGCTTTCTTAGCGTGATATGCCCTCAGGTCAAGAAGAGTGACAGTCAATAAATAAATGCTTGATTGATAAACAAAAACTAGTTTCAGTAATTGAAAAGTGTTGCATTGGTTTTTATTCTGAGACTGTTTTATGTTTATTGCCAGAGAGAGTAAATGAGTATTTATGCTGGTATCATTGGGAACCAGGTTTTTACATGGGAAAAGAAAAGATGTGTCTATAAGACCAGCAGAGTTAAATTAAAACACTTTAGTCTGAACTTGATATGGAAATAACAACTGGGACTCACGATGTATTTTGTCTTAAACACACACTTATTTCCTAACTTGGTTCACTAGGAAGGACCTGAAAACAATGACCACCCCAGCAGCTACCAAGCACCACTAGTGCCCAAATTGTGAACCAGGCTCCCTGGAGAAGGTCTGATTCTGGATTTAGGAAAATGTCCAGGACAAGCTGAATTTTTTTTTTTTTTTTTTTTATTTTTATTTTTTAGACAGAGTCTTGCTCTGTCGCCCAGGCTGGAGTGCAGTAGCATGATCTTGGCTCACTACAACCTCTGCCTCCCAGGTTCAGGCAGTTCTCTTGCCTCAGCCTCCCGAGTAGCTGGGATTACAGGTGTGTACCACCATGCCCAGCTTATTTTTATATTTTTAGTAGAGACAGGTTTCACTGTGTTGGCCAGGCTGGTCTGGAACTCCTGACCTCTAGTGATCCACCCACCTCGAACTCCCAAAGTGCTGGGATTGCAGGTGTGAGCCACCACGCCTGGCCAACATCTTTTCATACTGCATATCAAGGGTGCCAGCAAGGATACTTGGGGTCATGTGAGAAGGATTTTAAAGAAGCTCCCCCTAGCAAGCTGCGCAATGGGCATCAGTAAGAATAATTGCAATGCAGTGAGAGTAATCGTGCCACTGCATTCCAGTCTAAGTGACAGAGCCAGACCCCATCTCAAAATAATAATAATAATAATAATAATAATTGCAATGGACTGAAAGTATGTAGTTAAGTCTGTGAGTTCATGGTGGTGCCAGAAGAAATGAAAGGAAAACTGCTTGGTAACCATTGAAGGAGCTGACATTACCAAGAAAGAAGAGGCGTTCTCGTGTCTCCTGGTAGAAGTACACACCACCACCTATGGTGCAGTCTTGCCGAAAACTTGCATCTGACTCAGATCAAGCCTCTGACTCGACCTACCCATTCCCCACGACACACAGCGCACAGAGGAACGCCGTAAGTGACACTGCGGAAAATGCAATCTGCAAAGTCCATCCTGTGGAAAGCTCTGTAGGATAAACAAGCTGGTTTCTTCAATAAACAAATTTCAAGAAAAAAGAGATGGAGAGGGAACCCATGCATTAAAATTTAAAAAAAACTTTGGGGCTCTCCATCTAGGAATATGAAGTAGACACACTTTTCTCCATGTCCCCACTAAGTACAGCTAAAATCCCTGCACACTAGGCATCAACAGAAGACCCTGGAAGGTGGAGTGAAGAAGGCCGACCCGCTAGAGGCCTTGGGCCCAGAGAGTGATGAGTTGTGAATCCTCTGGTTTTCTTTTTGCTTCATACATCCTTATACTTGGAGCCAAAGAAACTAACCACATGGAAGTGCTAATGGGCAAAGACATAAAAAGGTCAACACCCCTTCACACCTATTATGATGGCTATTATTTTAAAAACACAGCGAAATGCACGGGTGAGAAGGTAGAGAAACTGGAATCCTATGCACTGCTGATAGGAATGGAAAATAGTGCTATGAAAAATGCTATGGAGGTTCCTCAAAAAATTCAACATTCCTTATGGTTCAGCAATTCCACTTCTGGGTATAAATATCAAAGAATTGAAAGCAGAGACTTGAACAGATACAGGATGTTCATAGCATTATTCACAATAGTCAAAAGGCGGAAGCCACCCAAGCGTCCATCAATGGATGAATGGATTAAAAAAAAAAAGGAGTCTCAATACAATGGAATTAGTATATGATTCAGCTTTTTAAAAGGAAAACAATTCTGACACATTCTACAACGTGGGTGAACTTCGAAGATATTACGCAAAGTGAAATAACCCAGACACCAAGGAATAGATATTACGTGATTCCACTTATATGGATACCTAGAATAGGCAAATTCATAGAGTCAAAGTAGAATGGGGGCTGCTGGTGTCACCAGTGGAGGGCGTCCAGGTTCTTGGTGTCTTGAATAAAGAATTGGACAAAACACACAAACAAAGCAAGGAAAGAATGAAGCAACAGCAGCAGAGATTTATTGAAAGTACACTCCACAGGGTGGGAGCGGGCCTGAGCATAGGGTAGGGGCTCAAGAGCCCAGTTACAGAATTTGTGGGTGTTTAAATACCCTCTAGGGGTTTCCACTGGCTACTTGGCATACGCCCTATGTAAATGAAGAGGATGAAGTAAGGTTATAAATTCACTGACTCGGCATACGCCTATGGAGAGGATATTTCCTGTCGTAGCTGAAGTGTGAATCGGCCGGCCTTATGTTCCCTGCCTCCAGACCCTATTTTCCTTCCTCACTGGGGAGGGGGAATCGGGAGTGTGTGTTAAATGGGTGCAGAGTTTCAGTTGGGTAAGATGAAAATGTCCTGAAGTGGGTGATGGTGATGGTTGTGCAACAATGAAGTGCATGTACTTAACGCCTCAGAACTGTACACTTGTAAATAAACTTTGTCACGTATGTTTGATCCTCTAGGAATTTCCATTGGCCAGTCTGCGGGAGGTCCAGTGAGGCCTCTGATCAGGGACACTGGAGGGGGACATGACTGAGAGCCAAGCCCCTTGGGGGATCTGAGGGGAAAGGCGTTTCAGCAGAGGGAACAGAGGTGGGTGCTGGCTGTTCACAGAGCTGACAGGGGAGGGGAGGCATGGGGGCAGAGGGAACAGGAGGTGCCCCCCAGAGGGTCCTGGTGGCCTGGGCAGGACTCTGCATTTTATGTGAAAATGGAAAGCAATTGGAAGGTTTTGAACACAGAATTGACACGACCAGACTTAGGGTTTTTCAAAGAACAGTTGGCTTCTGTGGAGAAGAGGTTGCTGGGAGCAAGGGGTGAAGCAGGGGCCGTGGCCCGGGGGTGGGGGCTGAGGTTGGGTGCAAGTGTGCAGCGGCTGAAGAAGGACTAGATTCTGAAGATGCACAGAAGGGAGTGCTGCCAGGATATGCTGGGGACTGGATTAGGGGAGAGGAACAGGCGAGGGACAGGAGTCGGGGGATGCAAAATTTTGGATCAACCACTGGGAGAATGGAGAGGGTGAAAAGGAGGAGGACTGGGAGGGTGCGGTGATGCGAGCAGGCCCCCTTTTGAGGGCACGTTAAGGTTGAGAGGGCTCTGAGAGTGGCGTCGTCAGGAAAGCGGGGGAGTTAGAAGTTGAAGTCAGGGGAGCGTCTGGGCTGGAGGAGGCGCCACTATGTAGATGATAGTAAAGCCATGAGGACCAGCTGGGGCCCTGGTGAGCGCGGACAGAGAGGTCCATGGTGGAGCCTGGGGGTTCTGCAGTGCTGAGAGGCCACAGAGAGGAGGAGGAACCAACAACGCAGACCATGAGAGAGAAGCAGAGATCTGGAAGGGCCAAGAGAGGGGCGTTCAAAAGCCAAGTGAATAAAGTATTTCAAAAAGGCAGTGACCCAATGAATCTAATGAGAATAAAATGAGGCCCAAGAATCTGCCGCTGGATTTGGCAAAGTGGAGGTGTATTAGTCCGTTCTCACACTGCTACAAAGAACCACCTGAGACTGGGCAATTTATGAGGGAAGAAGTTTGACTGACAGTTCTGCAGGCTGCACAGGAAGCGTGGCTGAGGCCTCAGGAAACTTACAAGCATGGCGGAAGGTAAAGGGGAAGCAACGACCTTCTTCACATGGCGGCACAAGAGCGAGCAAAGGGGGACGTGCCACACACTGTCAAACCACCAGATCTCGTGAGAACTCGCTATCACGAGAACAGCGAGGGGGAAATCTGCCCCCATGATCCAATCGCCTCCCACTAGACCCCTCCCTGACACGCGGGGATTACAATTCGAAAAAAGATATGGGTCAGGACACAAAGTCAAACTATATCAGGAGGTGACTGGAGGGAGCCCTTGACAGAGTGGTGTGGACCAAGGGCTGATGGGAGTGGGTTCCAGGAAGGAGGGGAACGCTGAGTGTGAGCACGAGCACTTCGTGTTTTGCTTTATAAAGAGGAGTGGAGAATCTGATGATATTGAGGGAAGTTTTAGGTCAGGTAAAGAGAGGACTCAGGTTTTTTCAATGGCAGAATGACAGCAGGTGTACAGACGGATGAAAATAGCCCGGTAGAAAGGGAGAAAACTGATCACGCCAAAAAGAGTGATGTCTTCCAGCAGGCAGGAGGGAGGAGATTGGGCACGAGAGGGCAGGGGCGCCAGAGCTGGGTCTGGAAACGCAGAAAGAGGCTGTGCTGGACACAGGCTGAGGGGTATGCGGTTCTCTGCTGGTTGCTTCTGTTTTCTTTGGGAAATGAAAAGCAGAGTCATCCACTAAAAGAAAGAGAGAGGGACAAGATGTAGAGAGAAAAGACATGCACGACTTATATTTTCACCTTTGCACATGTGTCTCTTTATCTCCAAAGGGTACATTCTTAGCAACGGAATTGCTGGGTCAAAGGGAAGGCGCATTTTAAATTTGACCAGCATCACCAAACTGCTCTCCACAAAATAACAAGGGAACCGGCAAAGCTCATTATTTCATCTCCTTTAATCCTTGGCATCTGTATTGGGTTTGTGGCGGTCTTTGAAGGTGTTCCGACGGATGTTCTGGTTACCGTGCACTTTGCACTCACAGCCTGTGGAATCTGCCTGGTACAGTTTGACAGTATTATTTAGACTTGAGCAAACAGAAAAAGACAATGAAATTAAGCCACCAAGGGTGAGTTGTGTCTTCATGCCACGCTTTCTGCTTGTTTCACCTTGGGCAAGTTATTCGACTTTCCTTTGCCTCAGTCCTCTCATCTATAAAATGAGATGGTAATAGTCTGCAGCACCTGGAGCGGTCCTGAGGAGGAAATAGGCTAAACGCTGCTGACTGGCTCATGGTAAGTCCTGAGTAAATGTTATTATTATTATTATATTTTTAAACCAGAACTCAGCACAAATAAGAGGAGACAATTCAGCATTCATTCTTGCTCAGTACTCTCTTTGACCCATGTTTTCCCCCAGGCGTTCTAGGGAACATTACCAGTTCCAAGGACATGGGATGTTAATAGGGACATTGAGGGACAAAAAACTAAGAGGTTAGGTTTCCTTGTTGTAATAAGTTAGATGAAGCAGCTTCTCCTTTAGTATCTCTCAAAGCCTCTTGGATGAACTTTGCTTCCAAGACAGGTGCCTGCTGATGACTGTTTTCCCAAATCCACTGACAGGCACACCTGCTCCTCTAGAGCCTGGCCCGGGGCCAGGGCCCCACAAATGCTCTCTGAGAAATACTCCAGAGACCACACAGACTGGGCCTCTGTCCTGCCTCCTTGGCTGCGGTTCATCCCTAGTGGCAGACGGTGGCTCCCAAGGGTGCTCAGTTAGCAACTCCAGCCAGGAGCAGGGATGCAGCCATCACCTGCCCCGCCTGGGAGGCTCCTTGCCAGCCTAGCCAGACGCCGTGATTGAAGGGGCGCAGGTTGCCCACCCCAGTGGGCTGAGCCTGCACCCTTGATGTACGAGGTTGCCCGGCACAGGTTGGCTTGATGTCTGGTAATGGTCTGGGCTTGTCATGCCACGCATACATTGGATGAGGATGTAGCACGGGAGTCTGGAGCTTGCACCTTTTTGTCCACATGTGACTTGGGCAGATTCATTTTCACTGTGATGTCTCCCCCTGCAAGTCAGGGGAAAGCCCGGGCATCCCCTGCCTCAAGGTGGGGAATGAAATGCATGCTAGAGGGGACCCCAATAATGTGCTTTTCCATTTGGAAGAAACAAGAACAATGGCTACAGTCGTTTTTTGAAGTCTGTGTCAGTTGGAATTTGCCTGGAATATGGTGGCATGCTGGTGGGAGTCACCTGGAACTGACCCTAGAGCTTTCTGAGCCCTGCAAAAAAGCCACAGGTGAAGACACGAGGCTGAATTGCGAGGCCCTAGAAATGGGCAGGACCGCCACTGAGGTTAGACCCAGATCCAGATCTAAGAGTTGCTGAGAGGCCAAGGGTGTCAGTGTCTCCAGACAAGACACTGAGCTGAGCTCCAGAAGGTGCTCAGTAGATGCCAGTGTGAGGCTCAGGGAGGAGGAACCCACACAGCCCCGGGCAGACCTTTGTCCTGGTGTGACTGACCCACCAGCTCAGGAGGAGAGCAGGCAGGGCCTCCTCCTCACAAGGCTGATCCCTCTGTGTCAGGGACACTCACCACACTTTCCTGCACTCCCTCTCAGGTGCCAGCACTTTCCAGCATGGCCCTGAATCCTCAGAACAATGCTGCCAGGTGGGCAGCGGCTTCCTGTGAAGAAACCATGGGCAGAGAGCTGGGGGAAGTTGGCGTAGTCACATGGTACATGAGGCGATTCATCTGACCTGGGGCCTGGTCGGCCAAGGCGCTCAGCACCTCCAGGCCACGCCGGCCACTGCAGAGATGGGGGCAAGCCCTGCAGGCTCCACTGTGCCCCCACCAAATTCCTGTGTTGAAGTCCTAACCCCCAGCACCTCAGAAAGTGACTGGATTTGGAGTAGGGTCTTTAGAGAGGTGATTAAGTCAACATGAGGTCAATAGAGTGGAACCCAATCCAACAGGACTGGTATCCTTGAGAGAAGAGGAGGTTTGAACATAGACTCACACAGAGGGAAGGTGAGTGAAGACACGGGGAAGATGGCCATCCACAGGACAAGGAGAAAGGCCTGGAACAGATCCCTTCCTCAAGGCCCTCAGAAGCAGCCGCCCCTGCTGATGCCTTAATCTTGGACTTTGGCTTCCAGAACTGTGAAGCAGTGACGTCTGCTGCTTGAACCGCAGCCTGTGGAGCTGCGTCGTGGCAGCCGAGGGGACTAACACAGCCACACCGCACACTGCACAGGGGGATGGGGCCACGGTGCTCCAGGACATGTGGGGAGACTTAGGCACTCAGAGAGACAGATGTTTGAACAGAAACATCACCAAACCAGGACAGGATGAGGACAGCAAGTTTCTGGAAGAACTAGCCTTGCTCTGAAACCAAGATTGGGAAATATTGTCACTGTTGGCTGTGGCAGCCCTGTCCAGCTGGTTCTGAGCAGGTGCTTCCAGGAGTGGGGAAACAGCAGGGCCCACATTGCCTGGTAAATGACTTCCCACCTTCCCAGGTGGGCGTGACCGGAAGTGAGTGGGAGGTAATATGGCCCCTCTGTCACCATCCATGATAAGCTGTCACAGACAGCCACCCAATGTCCTCTGCTTAGCTTGGCAGCATGAAAGGAGCACTGGATGAGGAGTCTGAGAGGCTGGATTCTAG
Organism: Colobus angolensis palliatus; assembly: GCF_000951035.1. NCBI lineage: Eukaryota > Metazoa > Chordata > Mammalia > Primates > Cercopithecidae > Colobus > Colobus angolensis. The sequence goes on along the minus strand of NW_012114252.1, from coordinate 9,270,434 downwards.
CTCAGTGGCCCAGGTGTGGAGTCCAGCACCATCTGAGCTCTAGCTTTGACACCCGTAACTGAGGAAAATCCCTGTTCCTTTTGACTTCACAGTTTCTCTGTCAAATAACATCATTTACTGTTACTATACCCCCAGCCAAAAGGATTATAGGGGCTTGTTATAAAGACATAATAAAATAATTCAAGCAAGCATAAAATAATGGACATTAAGGAAAGAAGGGAAGAGATGGTTGTTATCCTTAACAACAACACAGACTAAGCCCCAGATTTAGCTCTGAGCATCCTGGCAGTCAAGAGAAAAAGGGAAACACTTTCAAAAGTAGGTAAAAAAATGTTTGAAGTTTAGAAGATACAGCCTTCTTTTAAAGTAAACATTGTACAGAATTTAAAATGATAATTTTCTTTCAACGTGTACATTCCAAACATGAAGAACAGAATCCACGGCCAGGCTCTACACTCAGATTTCCTACATTTCTAGATGCTGTAGACTTCCTAGATTTGTGTAGCTTAAAACAGAGGAATTCATCACTGTTGTCTCTATCCAGTCACAGTCTCGTGTTCTAGGCAAATCCAGTAAACTTTCCCCTTCCTCTCTTTATAAAAATCGCCTCTGTACTTTTTTCTACTTATGAAAGCGGTACTTGCTTCTAGTAGAACGTGTATAAAATACTGAAAAATAGAAATGAGAATTTAAATATCCACAGTCCTCCAGCCCTCATCCTTTCCAGATAACTGCCATCGATGCTTCACTAGGCTCCATTCCCACGTTTTCTCTGTCTTCTGAGTTTCCTGTTGTTTCTTGACCCACATAGTTGAGGTTGCCTCAACTCTGGAAGTTTTGGTTCCTGGTAAATACTGTGTAGGAGCACCTAGAATTACCAGATCTTCAACTGACTCAGAGCTCATTTTCCTTAAGATAAAAATTGAGCAAGAGGTTTCTGCCATCTTTGCTCTGTCCACCCACATGAGCCTTGGGTCCACGGCTGTCTCTGCAACAGGAGCTCTGCACAGCTGGTCCAGAGTATCACTCCAATTCCCACCCCACCATATGGGCTCTACTTTGCAGATGGTAAGAGCCCCTGGTGGAGTGAGAACTGTAGTTTTGATCCACTGTAACTTCTTCACCCATTATTCCTACTGTCTCAGTGAGTATTTACCTGGAGACAGGGTGAGCTTTGAGAAAGGATGTCTCATCACCATGCCAGAAAAGCATCCTGCGCCTCTCAGAATTTCCTTGTCCTTTTCTATTTCACCCCATGAAATTCCACCAAAGGCGGTTCACACACATTAACGCGTGTCATTGAAAAATTCCATCCTAAGAGAAATCTGCTGCATGGATCTTGTGTGGATTGTGTCATCACACATAATATTAGCTGCACCATGGGAGGGGTCGCCATACTGAAGGGAGCAAGAGACATCATTTTAGAACTGAGTAGAGGGAAGAAATCCTCTGTGCGGCTCTGTAAGGAAAGTCCACATGGCCCCCTCGGGTGGCTGGGTCCCCGGGACACAATGATGCGGCAGGAGGTGCCTGAGACTCTGCCTGCTTCACCGGTGCCAGTGTAGACCTCCTGCCTATGGATTCCAGGTTCTCAACCCCCTTCTCCACCAACCTCCGTCACTTGAGCAGGTCACCTTCCTTGAGTGTATGCGGAACATAAGGAACTTGCTCTCCATTCCTCCTGAGTTGTCCACATGGCAGTTGCTCGCTCTTCCTGGGCCACCACACATTTCCCTGGGGCCAGCGCTTGGGACTCCTGGAGTCAGAGGAAGCGTCTACCTCAGTGTGGCAGGAGGTGGGTGACAAGGTGCAGGTTGTGGGTCCCTTCATTCCCCACAGCCCCCACAGCAGCCTGTGCCTGTGCCTCCCGTGTACCTCTAGGGAGGGGCAGTGGCCATGATTGGTGGGAGGTCCTCAATCCCAACAAGGCACCCAGAAAGCTAGCCTATCTGGTCCCGGGGACCCGCTCTGAGATATCCCAGTTCTGACCATGCTGCTGTGACCTCAACTCTACTGTCCTCTGACAGAAAGTGAGTCCTTTGCAAAGCTCCATGTCCCTAACCATCACAATGTCCTGCCAGATCAGAGCTGTCATGGCCATGCTTGGAGCACGGATTCCCCCATCAACCCATGATGCTCTTGCCAAGTTTTCCAGGACCTGGTCCTCAGAGCTTGCCTCACCTGACAAGCAGCAGTGTGGGAGCCAAAGCTTGCTCCACCCTGTGTACCATCCTCACTTGGCTGCACACCCCTCCTTCCTCCCTCACACCACAGCTGTTCCTCCTGTGCTGCCCAGCGTCTTATTTCCTGGGTCCCCTGGGCTCAATGCTCACTTCTTGTGGCTTGACTGATCTCATTCATATGCTGACCATATGAAGATGTCCTTCATCTGTGTGATGACTATAATGACACCCATCATCTATGTGATGACGTCCATTGTCTATGTGTGGACTACATGATGATGATCATCATCAATGTGATGACAGTGATGACGTCCTGAGTGACAGAGTGATGTCCATCATCTATGTGATGACGGTGACAACATCCATCATCTGTATGCCGACTATATGACTACATTCACCATCTCTGTGATGACCGCCCTCCGTGTCTATGCTAACTGTCTGTTGACATCCATCATCTAGGTGATGAATTTGAAATGCACCTCTCTGGCACAGACCTCTTGAAACTCCGGACTGTTATGTTGCCCTGTCTACTTAATCACTCCACTTGGAAATGGACTCAGATCTGAAATTCCACATGCACCAAAGCAAAGCACTCAACAAATGAAGCCTTTCTTGGCCCAGCTGATCATCATATAAGGATGATGTGTGTGGAAAAAACTGGCTATACAATTGTATACAATAGGACTAAGGTCACACAGCTAGGAGGTGGGATTTGAAACTGTGAGCTTGGCTTCAGAGTCTGCATGTGTATCCATCGCATGATTCTCCAAATTCAAGCCATCCTAAATGGTCCTTGCTGCTTCTGTTCCTGGTTATAACTCACGAAACTGGTACATACTGAGCGAGCCAGAAAGGAAATTCAAACAAAGGCCAAGACACTACTTCTTTTGGAGCTTAGGATTCCTATATGTGCTTGACTCTGATCTATGTGTTTCCTCTATATG
>NW_012114252.1:9240624-9266812 GCF_000951035.1 Colobus angolensis palliatus | reverse complement strand
AAAAATACAAAAATTAGCTGGGCATCGTGGCTGGTGTCTGTAATCCTAGTTACTTGGGAGGCTGAGGCAGGAGAATCGCTTGAACCCAGGAGGCGGAGGTTGCAGTGAGCCAAGATCACGCCACTGCACTCCAGCCTGGGCAACAGAGTGAGACTCCATCTCAAAAATATATATATATACACACACATATATATAAAATATATGTATAATATATGTATATATGTATCTATATTATATATGTATATATACACACACATATAATGAAATAAATAAAAATTAAAAAGAGACAAAACTGCCCGATGCCTCCCCATGAACCATCCCACTTCAGCCATGCCCAGTGCTTAGCTAGGTCCCCTGCTGTGTGGCTTGAAGCATATCCCAGACATCACCTCATTCCATCCCCTCATATTTCAAGGCATATCTCTAAGAGATCAGGACACTCACTAGACTTTAAAAATTCACAGTTATCCCCTGATGTCATCAAACCTCCAGTCAGTGTTCTCTCCAATTGTCTTTTGATGCATACTCATTTTCTTCAGTTTTCTCGTCAGTACTCGTATTTTCAGTGGGTATTTCTTTTAAGCCTTTTCTAACCTATAAATTTCCCTTCCACCTTTGAGTTCCCTGAAATGTATTTGTTGAAGAAAATGGGGCATTTGTCCTAGGGGATTTCCTGCTGGGTTTCTCAGATGGCATCTCTAGAGTGTGTGTCTCTCTCTTTTTCTCTTTGTGGACAGTCTCGCACTGTCCCCAGGCTGGAGTGCAGTGGTGTGAGCTCAGCTCACTCTGAGAAACCTCTGCCTCCCGGGTTAAAGCAATTCTCCTCCCTCGGCCTCCCAAGTACCTGGGATTACAGGCGTGCACCACAACACTTGGCTAATTTTTTGTAGTTTTAGTAGAGATGGGTTTTTGCCATGTTCCCCAGGCTGGTCTTGAACTCCTGACCTCAAGTGATCCACCCGCCTCAGCCTCCCAAAGTACTGGGATTACAGATGTGAGCCACCACGCCTGGCCAGAGTCTGCCTCTTAACACTTTCCTCTCTCCTTTGTATTTCCTATAAATGGATCATTGGATCTAGAGGCTTCACCAAATTTAGATTTGGATTTTTTGGGCAAGATTACTGATAATATTGGTAGATGGTGCTGTAGTCTTCCTTCCAAAGGCAGATAATGTCCTGTGGGGCTGCTATGATGTTTGATTCCATGATTACAGGCGCAAAATAGTGCTGTCTGCCTCCACCTAGTAACTGCAGTACTCCTGGTGAGGAAAAGTTCCCCTTATCTATACCATTTGGTCAGCCACCAGTACAGCCACCACAGGATGAATACATAAGTGTTTTCCTTTAATTTCCAGTTCGCAAAACAATGAGTCAGTTCCCTGCATCTCCTGCAGCGACCAGTTTGTTTTTCCCTTTCGTGCCAGAATGAACTTAATGGATTTAAACATATCCGATGTGTTGCACTGAGTTATTTTTATTGATGTTTAAATGATCTCGTCTTGGCCAATGGGTGCTTCTCCAGGTTGCTCCTGGGCCCTGTTGTCTTGACCCTCATGGTCTTTGAGAACATCTTTGCTATTGGATATGATATTGCAGCTCATCTTATACATTTCCTGGCCCAAACATGGACTCAGCTCATTCTCCAAGGATGCCAGGGTTTTTTTTAAGTTAGAAATTTGCAAGGCACCCTCTGGACATGGCTGAGAGTTGGTCATGGATTTTAAGCTTTTACAGTGGAAGAGCTAGGAAATACACATCTGTAAAGTACTTCTGACCAGGTACAGTGGCTCATGCCTGTAATGCCAGCCCTTTGGGAGGCTGAGGTGGGCGGGTCACCTGAGGTCAGGAGTTCAAGACTAACCTGGCCAACATGGTAAAACCCCATCTCTACTAAAAATACAAAAATTAGCTGGGCATGGTGGCAGGCACCTGTAATCTCAGTTACATGGGAGGCTGAGGCAGGAGAATCGCTTGAACCCAGGAGGCGGAGGTTGCAGTGAGCCAAGATCACGCCACTGCACTCCAGCCTGGGTGAGTGCAGAGTGAGACTCTGTCTCATAAATCAATAAATAAATAAAGAAAGTACTTCCGACCCCAGGAGCTCCCAACCACACTTCTAACTCATGTCCAAGATGGCAGGGGTTCCTCTTCCACCTTCTGTCTGTATCCCCTTTCTCCCACGCTGATATTCATGTCTTTCAGGACATCAGGAATAATAGGATTAGAATATCACTAGTGACCTACTGCTTCATTCCACGTTAGATACCTGACAACCGCAGAATAACAATACCAGCACCATCTCAGCAGGGTTTTAGGGCAGTGAAACTACTCCGTATGGTACTATAATAGTGGATACGTGTCATTGTACATTTGTTAAAGTCAAGGGCTAGCCTGAATGTGAATGATGGACTCCGGCTGACAATGATATGTCCATCGTGGTTGATGGAGTCAGAGGATGTGCAGCCAGCGCAGGTCGTTTACAGTGGGGGAGGGAGTTTGTGGGGGTTGGGGAGTGGGAAAATGTAAGAATTCTCTGTACTTTCCCCTCAATTTTGCTGTGAACCAAAAACTCCTCTAAAAAACAGTCTATTAGGGCCAGGCACCATGGCTCATGCCTGTAATCCCAGCACTTTGGGAGGCCGAGGCAGGCGAATCACCTGAGGTCAGGAGTTTGAGACCAGCCTGGCCAACATGGAGAAACCCCGTCTCTACTAAAAACACAGAATTAGCTGGGCGTAGCGGCACATGCCTGTAATCCCAGCTACTTGGGAAGTTGAGGCAGGAGAATCGCTTGAACATGGGAGGCGGAGATTGCGGTGAGCCAAGATTGCACCATTGCACTCCAGCCTGGGCAACAAAGAGCAAAACTCCATCTCAAAAACCAAAAACAAATTCTGTTAATTTTTTATAAATTCATGACCCCAAATCCAATTATGCAAGAAAACAGATGTTAAAAAGTCTAGGCTGGGTGTAGTGGCTCACGACTGTAATCTCGGCATTTTGGGAGACTCAGGCAGGAGGGTTGCTTGAGCCCGGAGTTGGAGACCAGCCTGGGCAACATGACAAAACCCCATCTCCCCAAAAAATACAAAAATTAGCTAAGTGAGGTGTTGTGTGCCTGTAGTCCCAGCTGCTCAGGAGGCTGAGGTGGGAGGATCAATTGAGCCTGGGAGGTGGAGGCTGCAGTGAGCTGTGATTGTGCCACTGCACTCCAGCCTGGGCTAAGGAGCAAGAACCTAGCTCAAAAAAAAAAAAAAAAGTCTAATTTTTGTGCTTGTTTTCATTATTCTTCTCTACTCCTTATATAAAACAAATTTGAAAGGTTCTGAATTCTCCTTCCATTTTATTTCCATGTCATGCACACATTCATCTCCTCCATTCTTGGCTCAGTGGTGGCACACTGTCCCCACTTAGCACTCCGCCTGATGGACATTTCTCCACAGGAGTTGTACGTGCGACTTTGCATCTGGAAACCTGTCTTTGTTACTGGAAGCACAGTAATTTACCCAACTGTTGAAATAGTTGAAACATTGCTTCTTTCAGAGCAAAGAAAACTAATGTCACATTTTCAAGGAAGCATGCACCAGTGTATGCAGTGGCCTTGTGCAAATTGACCCCTCCGGGTGCTCTCTGCAGCTTACCATCTCCCAGGCAAGTCTCCTTCCCGGGCGGGGCCCACATGCTGATTCCTATCTCTGGAATCAGTGTTCGGCAGTCCTATGCGACTCTGATGTGCACTGAGTCATCATGTAAAACCTTCACACACTTCCCGGGTCTGTCAGATCATGGAGCAAAGTCCCCTTGTAAAGGAGGGGACGATTCCGCTGAGGCACAAGATGAATTGCCCTCTTGCCTTTCGAGGAAAGCTGCGGTGCTGAGCTGGGCGGAGGATACTTGTTCTAGCTGGTGGGCTCCCCAACATGAAACACCTGAGCCAGAGACCCGGCATCCCGTCCCTATCCACTCTCTCAGTCAGGCTGCACTCCAGGGTCCCTTAGAGGATGCAAATGCCACTGTGCCCAGCCTTTGCCGAGGGGCTGCTACATGCGGCCGTTGTGAAGACAGGTTGAACTGGGATTTTCTCTTTTTAAGAGGACATTTAGAGTTCAGCTGTGGAGTTATCTTTTTCAGCCTTAGAGTGATGTGTGCTTTCCAACTAAGAGGATTTGATATGGACTTTTGATCATAAAAAAACTGGACGTGGGAGAGTCTTTGAAAGTCTCCTAATTGGGGGTTCTCAACACCCCACCCCCATGCCCCAGCCCCCCAGGGGGTGCAAACAGAAACGTCTGAGGACATTTTTGGTTGTCCTGATTGAGGGTGGGAGCACTACTGTAATCCTGTGGGTGGAGGGCTGGGACGCTGCTGAACACATCACAGTGCACGGGACAGCACCCACAACAGACAGCGATCCGTCCAGGACGGCAGTACAGCCACGGCGGAGAAGCCTCCCTCTAAGCGCTTGCCGGTCAAGGGGTGGCCTGCAGCCCAGCGGCCGCGAACAGACAAGCACTTAGGAGCTTGCAGGCAGAGGGTCCTCGTCCACACCCAGAGCCACCGAGCGTGAGTCTACATTCCGACAAGTGCCAGGGGATTCTCTGCACATTAGGGTGTGAGAATCACTGCTCCCTTTGACCCCATTGCCAAGAGGGGCCTGACAGCAAAAGTCAAGTGTCCCACCTGAACACAAGGCTCCAGAGAAGCTCTAACTAGCCAGCTCATTGAGCACCTTCAAGATTGCAAAGAATGATCTGCCCTGATGAAGACACACAGAGGTGCTAGAGCATGTGTAGAGACAGAGGCCAGCAGCATTTTCATTTTTAATCTCAAGAAGATTTCATAAACCTTTCAGTAGCAGATGCCAGTGTTTTGAAGTCCCCTTATGGCTCTTGGTGGCAACACTTGCTGGCCAGTGACAGAGGGCATGACTTTGAAGCCCTCCACCCACTGCCCTCTGTGGTGTCCTGGTACCTGACTAACCTGCCCAGGAACAGAGCTTCACCAGGACAGAGAAGAGGTCTTGTCCTCGCTCCGGTTCTCCTGGGGCCCAGCCCCGTGCCTGACAACCAGTTAAAGCTTGGCATCCATTGGACAGATGGACGTAGGAGAAGCAGGGAGAGAGGGGGTCCTGGTCTCTGACCCCAGATGTCCTGAATGAGAAGGGAGATGTTCTCCTTCACATGGGAAAATGGCCACCTAGCTCCCAAGCTGGCTGTGTTGGGGGGCAGGCACGTCTGAAGGGGTCTGGTCTCTGTGCGGTCCTTTCCCACCTGCAGAAAACCAAGTCTGAATGCTTTGGCTTCTCTGTCGTTTTATTTTTATTTATTTATTTTTTTCTTGAGACGGAGTTTTGCTCTTGTCGCCCAGGCTGGAGTGCAGTGGCGCATTCTTGGCTCATTGCAACCTCCGCCTCCCGGCTCAAGTGATTCTCCTGCCTCAGCCTCCCGAGTAGCTGAGATTACAGACGTGCGCCACCACACCCAGCTCATTTTGTATTTTTAGTAGAGATGGGGTTTCACCATGTTGGCCAGGATGATCTTCAACTCCTGACCTCAAATGATCTGCCCACCTCGGCCTCCCAAAGTGCTGGCATTACAGGCATGAGCCACGGGGCCCGGCCCTCCATTCATTTTTTCAATATTGGACGCACACACACACTCAAGGCAGGCCAGCCCCTCTATGAGACTCGCAGGCCACAGTATCTGGAGTCCAGGAGGATGAAGCCCCTAAAGTGTGACCCCACATTGGTTGCTCCCACACGCAGCAGGTGGCCAGTCCCCGTAGGCCACCCTCAGGCCTCAGAGTTGCTTGGACATTTTTTGTCCGGAAGTCACCAGCTGGGGCCTGGACATTTCCCTGCACCCACAGTGGTGCACCCCTCCCGGGACAGCGAGCTCCAGGACTGGCCAGCACGAGTGTGGACCTGACCCTGATCGCCTACCCACCCTGCTGTCCTTCCTGGAGACTCGTTGGCAGAAGCCCAGGGCTGGCAGCCACTTCCCCTGGGAGCTGCAGGGCAGCTCAGTGCTGGCTCCCATGCTGACCACACACCCCACCTGTAGCCTGTTCCTCCTCAGCCCTTCTCAGCCTGGGCAGCCCTTGCCTGTCATCTGGTTCTTCCTCAGCCCCTCTCATCACCCTCACAGGAGGAGCAGGCTCAAGGGGCGAGGTCCTGGCCTGGTTGGGGCACTCTCGGTCCTCCAGGCCAGTGCTCCCTGGTTCAGGACCAACAGCAGAAGCCCCATGGGATGTGAAAGAAATGACAAAGAAAGAAAGGAGAGACCTTTCCTAATGAACATGAGGGCTCCCATTTTTAAACTCACTGATTTTTTAACTCATTTCACATTGCTCCATAAATAATTTCAGGCCAACTCTTAGATGGAAAGTGGATGGAGGGAGGAAAAAAACCATCCAGGAACAGAAATCAGAGACAAGAGCGGGGCTAAGCCAGAGACTCCTGTGATTCCAGACCTAGACGTCTGTTGCAGGAAAGGGACGCGGTGGGCTTTCAGTTACTAGTGGAAAAAGATATGCAGTTTTCAATCAGTGAGGAAAACCTAAGTGGCCCTGAACTAGGACAGGACGTGAGCATCTCTTTAGGCTCCTGAGAGAATGGTGACCTCAAAAGGCTTCCAGTAGATGTTATGGTCAAAGACAGCCAAGGGTGGCACCTCCAAGGGCAATTGCATCAAACGAGTGCACGAGGGGCCCGGCACCACCGCCCGGCACCCACCTCTACAGGTCTGGTTCCTTCCAGGATAGACCCCAGTCACCAGCCAAAGGGCCCAGCAGAACATGCCTGTCACTTGCCTGCTCTCCAGCCTGGGGTCCCAGGCTCTGAACCTCTCAACTCAGAAGAACAGCTGCTCCTTAAACTCCACATCTTCCCAAGGGTTGAGGCAGCCCTGCTTTGCCTGGGGTCCCAGGCTCTGAACCTCTCAACTCAGAAGAACAGCTGCTCCTTAAACTCCACATCTTCCCAAGGGTTGAGGCAGCCCTGCTTCGCCTCATCCTCGTCAGACACAAAAGTATGGCAAAGCATCCCTGAGCAGCTGGACAGCTTGGGACACACACAGCCTCTGCAGCCGAGGGGCTGGCCTGGAATTCTGGCTCTGCATGCGTGGAGTGTAATGCCCTGGAGCCGTGAGCTTATCTCCCCCTAGGAAATGGAGGTAGAAAGAGCACCTATTTATGAGTTTGCTTTCCTGTGAAGAGTGAGATGATTTAGCCATTCAACAAGTATTTCCTAAACTCCTGTGAAGAGCCCAGGAGCTCAAGCCTGCAGTGAGCCGTGATCGTGTCACTGCACTACAGTCTGGGTGACAGAGCAAGACCCTGAGAGGTGAAGATGACCATGTGGTCTCTTGATTATTTTGAAAAAAGCAGATTCCATATTAACAACCTTAAACAATGTGCAACAATTTCAGCTGCGCTCTTAGCTCCTCACCTCTTCATGCCCATCCCTGATGGCCCCAGCCTCCACCCCAACCTCTTCCCTGCAGCTCTAGGGTGCCTTGGACATCTCTGGGGCCGTGTGCTCCCCCTCCCTGCTGGGTTCTTACCCACCTGACCTTTCTGCTTGGAGGCCTCCTTCCCCGCTGGAAGCCCTACACCTGGCTGCTTGACATCTGGGACTCTGTTGAACGGTTATTCCTCTAGGCAGAACCTCCTGGCACTGGGGCTACACCATCCCAGCATGTGGTCCTGTGTACAACTTTCTGTTTACTTGGTCTTGAATAAACAACCGATAACCCAGTAAAAACTCTGGCAAGAGTCTGGGTCTTCATAAACAATGAATTTGTGACTTTGAAAGTAAGCTCATTTCACATTAAATCATTCTGTTTGAGGGGCACACGATTGCCCAGGCAGCTGTGAAACATGCCGTCTTGTTAATGAGCTGGAGCTGACCGTGTTTTCAGTAACTGTTTTTATTATTATCAGTCGTTTGGAAAAGTCTAATGCTATGCTCAAGGCCAGAGCCACCACTCCTACATCCAATTCATTCCACCTGGCAGTCCTCCCTTCCCACTGCCCTCTCTCAAAGCAAACAAGGAAACCAGGAGAAGGAAATGGCCTGGGTCATAGTGAAATGAAACCACCCACACTAGCACGGCCACATGTTGACCACACAATTGCCTCGGGGATCACCCCAAGTCCTCCTGCCTCTTATGATCACAAATGCTGGCCACCCACTATGGGCCATGTCCTGTCCTGCACTGTGGGGACCCCTGATGACAATACTATGTCATCAGTGTCTGTACCAGAACAATGTACACCACACCAGGAAGAGTCAGGCCAACTTAACAAAGACAGACACTTCAAAATAGGGGAGGGTGTTTCTGGCAGACGTTGCAGCCTGTGCATAGTTCTGAGATATTAAAAACCTGGTTATTTGGAGGGAGCATCATGCTCAGAGTCTGAAGTGACAAGAATGGGTGCTGGAAACCAAGCTGGCACTGCTGTGTGAAGTGTGTTATGTGCAACCTTCAGAGTTTGGGGTTTACACCTGTGGCCAGGGAGAATCCCCTGAAGCTTTTGTCATGGCAGTGGGATGGGAAGAGAGGGAGACGTGATCACCTCTGAGTTCTGCAGAATAACTGGAGTAGCCCAGCAGAGGTGGGGCTGTGAAGAGGCCGAGGGCTAGACCCACCGTGTATGTAAGTCAGTTCAGCTGCATCATTTCAACAAGTTTTTTAGTTTTAATCAACAGCCCAAAAGACATTATGGCCAGTCAACAAGTGAAACTCCTGTTCTAGGGGGTTTGTTATCTTCGGATAAACTGATCCTTCTGTGTGCCCATTAGGGTTCTAGAGAGTTCTCATTATGCAAAGTGCATGTCAGGTGAAGAAGTAGTTCTGCATTGTGTTGAAATTGAAACCTGAGGCCTAAGTTTTCCACTTAAAATATTTTAAATTTCTCAAATTGTCACCAAAAGGTCTTGGATCAGGCTGCCAAAATGCTACAGCACGAGAAATGTAGCCAATCCATAAGTATTGGAACAGAAGTCTTCAATGATAAGCAAAATGGAATTGGAGGCTGTAGAATGCAGGGGGTTCACTGGGTTCCTGAACCACATGATTCTGTAACAGCAAGAAGGTCCTAGTTCAGTTACCATAATAAACAGTGCCTACATTTGGAGATGTCTGATGGCCTCAGGAAAACTTCACATTTCCGGTATTTCCTCTGGAGTCCCAACTATCCCAAGGTCAGCTATTTATTCAAGATGCAACTGCCAAGGTCCTCTCTGCCTAGAAATGGCTGAAATCGATGTTTAGTAGTGCATGTGGTTTTAGGTTATCCTGAAGGCCTAGTCCCAAATTCCCTAAAACTCATCATACTATACATGAATAATGGATGAATTCTATTGTGTGTAGATTTCCCCTTAATAGAGCTGGAAGTGTGTGTTTGAGTGTCTTCATCTGAGGAATCTCAACGGGTTGTCCTAATCGTCGTCTTCTGTCCCCTCACCGATAGGATGGAGATGAGAACTCCTGCCCCAGGCAGATTGTGTGACAGTGTCCATGAAACCACTTGTCATGGCACCTGGCACAGGTGGACTCTCAACCACCCATGACCCAATGTTGGTGCAAAGATGAAAAGACATCTTTTTCAGCTTTGCACTGGGCTGGGGGAGAAACAAAGGAAGAAAGGGAAGAAAGACATGTCCTTCCCAGGAAATTTTCAAAGACAGGATCAGAGCACATTGATGAGGTTGTTCCTCTGCCTGTGAATCTGGCCTACTGTTTTCACCCTCAGTTTGGTGGGACAGTTTATGCCTGTTCTCCGTCTTATAGCCTGAGAAACTGGGACATGTGAGATCGGTAGATATCAGCGCATGGATGCTTGTTTAATCTCTGCCAGCTCCACTGTCCAGTGCTTGCCACTGGAGCCCCGGATGCAGACATCATCTGACTGCCTCCTGGATCACGCAGAGTTCCTACCATGGGACTGAAACCAAAATAAGAGCTCCGAAGACACCTGGGGACTAACTGAACACAGCAAGAGTATTCCACAGAAGATGAATTCTATCTGGCGACACAGTTAATGCAAGAGAATTTCATGGCAGGAGAAGCAGCTGGAAGTCTGCCTTCACAATGAGGCCATACATTGCAGAGGCCGCAAGGATACAGGTGTGGGTCACATGGCCCATGCAGGTGGCACTCTCTGTTGTGGTTTGGCTGTGCGTCCCCACCCGAATCTCATCTCGAACTGTAATCCCCACATCTCGAGGGAGGGACCTGGTGGGAGGTGATTGGATCATGGAGATGGTTTCTCCCATGCTGTTCTTATGATATGAGTTCTCACAAGATCTGATGGTTTTATAAGTGGCAGTTTCCCCTGCTCTGTCTTTCTCTCTCGCCACCATGTGAAGAAGGTACTTACTTTCCCTTCGCCCTCAGCCATGATTGTAAGTTTCCTGATACCTCCCCAGTCATGTGGAACTGTAAGTCAATTGAACCTCTTTCCTTTATAAATTAGCCAGTCCTGGGTATTTCTTTATAGCAGTGTTGCAAACGGACTACTATACCATCTCCATTTCTCCGGGAGATTGTGTCTTCTGTCTTGCTTCATTTATTTTATAAAATGTATGGCCACAGTCCTGCCTTTCTTGACATATTGAGAACCACATATTTTTATACTTTTGCTTTAAAGCATTCCCTTGGAACTCTGATATTTTGCAGTTGGGTGTATAAACTGGTATAGACACTTAGGAAAGGTATTTGGCATTGTACACTAAACCTTATTGTCCACATATCTTACAACCCAGCAATCTGCAGAATACATGCAAAAGGAATATTGTACATACATATATCAAAAGACATGCACGAAAATGTTCGCAACACTAATAGCCAAAAGCTAGAAACAAACCAAAAAGTCCATTTGCAGTAGAATAAGCAAGTAAAGCGTGGCATGGAACAGAATGGAACTCAAAATGGAATTCTGTCCCACAATGGGATGGCCATGTTCTATGCACACACAACCGTATGCACGAATCTCACAGCACCATGTTGGATGAAAGAAGCCAGGCGTAAAGACAGTATATTCCATGTGATTTCATGAAGTTCAGAAACCACCCAAACTCATCTTTTGTTACCCTTTGGGTGACAGTAGTGACTGAGTGCCTGGGAGGGGGTTCCAGGGGTGCCTCTGGGGCTCTGGGAATGTTCTAGTTTTAATTGAGGTGAAGGTTATGTAATGTGCTCCCTTGGGTGAAAATCCCTTATGCTATCTGCTTATGATTTGCTGAGAACCTCCAGTGCAACCTTTCTAAATCATTTTAGAAAGATTTTATATGAAAAAGTTGAATTTTATATGAAAAATTTGAAAATTCAACTTTTATGGTACACAATTCAGTCGTTTTTAGTATAGCTGCAAAGTTGCACAATTCTCACCACTACCTAATTACAAAATATTTTCAGCTCTCGAAAGACAACTGTACCTAATAAGAGTTGTTCCCCCTGCCCCGTCCTGTAGCCCCTGACAGTCATTAATCTCCTTTCTGTCTCTGTGGATTTACCTATCCTGGGCACTTAGATAAACAGACCCATACGATGTGCGGCCTTTTGTGTCTGGCTTCATATGCTCAGCAGAATGTTTTGAGGTTCATCCATGTTGTAGTATGTATCAGTGTTTTCATTCCTTTTATGCTAAATCATATTCCATTTTATGAATATACCACATTTTCTTTAACTCTCAGTTGATAGACATTTGGGGTGTTCATTGTTTGGCTATAATACATAATCCTGCAATGAACATTCATGTACTGTTTTTGTGTTTTCATCCTCATACAGAAGGCTGGCCATGCTCTGGGTCACAGACTGAATAGGTGGTCTAATTGTAAGTACAAGTTCCTAGATGGGTTCCAGCACACTCATAATAGGTCTGGTATAATAGAGTTCTAGTGGCACTGTTCCTTGACCATGTAGTATGTATACAGTGGGGACACCCTTCTACGGGTGCTTCTTTTAGCATGGTTAAAGGGGTAACAACGGCAAAACAATGTACAACTATCCATATCTGGCAAGGACAGAAGAGGTTCTTACCCAGGGGAGGAGGTTGAGCACAGCAACAGAAAAATAGAAAAACAGTATTACAAGGAAAACTGCTAGTCTTAAGATTTCTAACCACATTTACTTGCTTGAGGAGTCCTCAAGCTTCGGCCGTGCGTAGACTAGTCAGTTTCTGCTGTGTGACTAGAGCAGGGCTTGTTGTCTCCTCAAGCTGCAGCCATGCATAGACTGGTCAGCTTCCAGAGTGACCAGAGCACGGCTGTTGTCTTCAGCAGCAGCTCGGTCTCATCTCAGGATCAGCCAGGTTGGATGATCTGGGTCCTGCTGGCTGGTCTACTTGTCCTGAGCTGCCAGTTTCAGCCGACTGCGGTGGATCCAAGGCACAACACCTGCAACTTTAACAGCAGTGGGAGTGGACAAGATTACAGCATAGGGCCCATCCTGTATGGGTCCTAGAGAAGTTCGATTCCACTTCTTAACCCAGACAAAGTCTCCAGGTTTAAAGGGGCGTACTGGGTCTGTCAGACTTGTAGGCATTCTTTCACGTTCCCAACTATGGACATTTTGCATGGCTATTCCTAAAGCCTGCATTCGCTTTCTTAAAGTTAATTCCTCTAGTGATTAAAAGTGATCACTTTTAATTTGACTTATGATTGGGGGTGGCCAGCGGAACAAAATCTCATAGGGTAAGTACCTAGTTTGTTTGGTGGGGGTGCACCTGACACGGAGGAGGACCATAAGCAAGACCTGATCCCACCTCAGATGAGTTTCCTGGCAACATTTCTTCACTAGCTTCTTGAGTGTCTGGTCCATGCGTTCCACCTTTCCTGAACTTTGCAGCCAATAGGCTGTGTGCAACTTCCATTTTATTTTTAACAGGCTTGTAAAATCTTGCACTATTTGAGCTACAAATGTCGGCCCATTGTTGGATCTTAAAGTTAAAAGCACTCCAAACCTGGGGATAATGTCTCTTAACAGTACTTTAGTCACTTCTCGTGCTTTTTCTGTCCCGGTGGGGAAAGCCTCGAACCGTCTGGAAAAGGTGCAGATAAGCACTAGCCTATAGTGATAGCCCTCGGCACAGGGCAGTTTGGTAAAGTCTATAAGCAAGTTTTCACAAGGCATGGCTCCTACTTCCTGAATTCTTGGGGGCAGAGTGGGCTCCTGTCGCACGTTGTTCTGAGCATAGGTTAAGCATTGTTCACAAACGGGTCGGGTGATGGCAGAGAGCCACGACATATAGAAATGGCATTTTAGTAGCATTTCTAGTGCCGTTTTTCCTATATGAGTTCCTTGATGAATTTGCTTCACAAACTTAGGAGCTAACATCTCCAGAATAGCTAATCTCTTATCGAAGAATTTCTACCACCTTCCTTTAATATATTTTCCAGCTTCCTGGGCAAACCAGGCTCTTTCATTTGGAGTATAACTTGAGTCCTCTTGGAGAGCAGGTTCTAGGAGGAGAGGCATAGCTGAGGCTTCCTCTGCTTCGTCTAAAATGCAGTGTAATTATTGCTGCCCAGTTCGCCTCTCTGTCTGCCTTTCTATTTCCTTTGGCTTCTGGCATTCTTGCCTTTTGGTGGCTTCTGCAGTGCATTACAGCTACTTTTTCTGGAGCCTATACAGCCTCTAAGAGCTGCAGAATTTCTTCTTTGTACTTTACTTCTTTGCCTCCAGCTGTTAAAAGTCCTCTCTCTATATATATAGCTCCATACAATGTAGTAAAAGCATACTTAGAATCAGTGTAAATATTAACCTTCTTGTCTTTTGCTAGTAACAGTGCACTTGTCAGGGCTATTAATTCTGCCCTTTGAGCTATGTTCTATTAGGCAGAGGCTGAGCCTCTACTACTGAGTCGAATGTTACTACTGCATACCTGGCACGTTCGAACCACTTCTAGCACAAAACTACTTCCGTGTGTGAAGTACTCGACCTCTGGGTCTTTGAGGGGTCAGTCTGTAAGATCTTTCTGACTGGAGAATACCTCATCTACTGTTTCGACACAGTCATGAAGGGGAACTCCCAGTTCGACAGGGAGCAGAGTAGCCAGGTTGAAGGTGTTCACTGTTTCTAAGATAATGTATGTGTTTTCACATAGAAGCCCTTGGTACTGAGTCATTTTGGGGTTTGATAACGAATGATGCCCTCTTTGATCGCTCAAAGTTATAACTGAGTGTGGCTCCCAGACAGTTAGCTGCTGTCCCAGAGTTAATTTGCTAGCTTCTTGTGTTAACAAGATGGTAGCGGCTAATGCCTTAAGGCAAAGAGGCCATCCTAGCACCACGGAGTCTAGTTGTTTAGATAAATATGCCACTGGGCAATGCCAAAATCTTGTAACTTGAGTCAGAACCTCTATAGCCATTCCTTTTCATTCATGAACTCACAGAAATAAAGGCTTAGTTATATCTGGTAGTCCTAAGGCTGGGGCCTGAGTTAAAGCTTCCTTGATCTGTTTGAATGCTATTTCCTGATTAGTTTCCCAAAGGAGGGGCTCTTTTTCTCCTCCTCTTGTGGCTTCATATAACAGCTTAGGCATCAGTGAAAAATTTGGAATCCCTATGTGGCAGAATCCTGCTGCCCCTAAAAATTATCTTATTTGATATCGGGTGGTCAGGGTTGGAAGTGCACAAACGGCTTGCTTTCACTCATCGCCAAGCCGGCATTCCTTGTGGCTCACTATGAAACCTAGTAAAGTCTTCATGGCAAATTTGGGCTTTCTTTTTAGATACTTTGTAACCTGCTTTCCACAGAAGATGGAGGAGGTCTCGGGTTCCTTGATAACAGTCCTCTCAGGTTGGGGCCACCAAAAGAAGGTCATCCATGTACCACAATAAGGTGCAGTTAGTTATCATTTCGTGGGGTATAGGCTTTGAGGTCTGAGGCCAATGCTTCCTTAAAGATTGTGGGAGAGTTTTTAAACCTTTCTGGGACCCTAGCTTCTTTGTCCTACTGAAATGCAAAGATAGGCTGGCTAACTGGTGCCAAGCAGATACGAAAGAAAGTGTCCTTTAAGTCCAAGACTGTAAACCAGGTAGCACTTGCTGGAATGAGTCCTATTAAAGTAAATGGGTTGGGGACCACTGGATGGATGGTTACCATGGCCCTGTTCATGGCACGCAAGTCCTGCACTGGTCTGTACTCATCAGACCCTGGTCCTGGCAGGGGCTTTTGTACTGGTAAAAGTGGAGTATTCCAGGATGACTGGCATTGGACTAAAACCCTATGTTTGTAGAGCCACTCTAAGTGTTTACAGATGCCTCATACAGCCTTTTGGGGAACTGGGTACTGACGAACCTGAACAGGAGTTGCTCCTGGTTTTAATTCTGCTACTACTGGTGCGTGATTGACAGCGAACCCAGGTGGATTGTCTTCAGCCCATATACTAGGAATTTCTCTGACTAACTGAAATAATAATTTCTCTTCATCCTGCATACAAGGCTGCACTGGTGCCTGTAGTTTCTTTCTATAAAGTCTCTACTCCTCAGCCTGTGGGATGGTAAGGGTTAACACCATGGCCTTCAGGTGAGTTAGATTTAAAGTCGTATCTCCCTGCAGGCCAAAAGTAATCTGTGCTTGCAGTTTTTGAAGTAGGTCTCTCTCTAACAAGGGAATTGGACAATTTGGGAGGTATGGGAATTCATGCTGAACTTTTCATCCTCCTATAACATACCTGCTTGACTGGAAGAAGAGCCTCTTCTCTGAAACTCCAGTAGTCCCTACAATAGTTGTACAGTTCTTGGATAGAGGCCCTATGGGTCAAGTTACTACTGAGTATTCAGCCCCAGTATCTACCATAAAGTCCATCAATTGGCCTCCAGCTTCTAAAGGAAAGCCTATGTGAACACAGGCTCCCGGAGGCTCAGTGAGAAGGAGCCCAGTCTGTCCTCGTCTTCATGTCCTTCAGCCCTTGCCAGCCTGATTAGATCAGTATCTGGTTCTCCTAGGGTGCAGCAGCCCCTGGTCAGTGACCTCTTTGTTTTGTGGCGTTGGCCATTTCCTTCATTGCCTTCTGGACGTTCATCTTTCCAGTGTCTCTTCTTTTTACATCACGCACATTGATCCTTCTCTAGTCTTGGTCAGCTCTCGAATCCCTGTCTAACTTGACCTCTTCCACGTCCATGTCCGCGTCTATGTCTTCTCACATTGCTAGTTTCTCTTCCTATGAGGGCTGCCACTAACAGATCTGCCTTCTTTTTAAGCCTCCATTCTGCTTCCTTCTTTGCCTCCTAGTCACGGTTAACATGTACCTTGGTGGCTACTTGTGTAAACTGAGTGGGGTTCATGCCTGAGAAACCTTCAGGTTTCTGAAGCTTCCGTTTAATATCACCCTAGGCCTGTCCTACAAATGATGTATTTACCATACACGGATTTTCAGCAGCCTTAGGGTCAAACGGGTGAAAAGCTGGTATGCCTCACAGAGTCTTTCATAAAACTGGCTAGGGCTCTCATCACCTCCCTGAAGCGCCTCTGAGATCTTTCTTATATTGATTGCCTTTTTTCTACCATCCCTTAGGCCTTGCAGAAGTGCTTCTTGGTGCCTCTGCAAACGCTGAAGCTGGGTAGCATATTCTGGGTCCTAGTTGGGATCTTGGTCTGGGAGCTGGCCCTGAGCTTATGCCTGAGCATTCACTGTGTCTGCTGGTGCATGGGCTTCTAGCCAGCAGAGAGCGGCCTGTGTGACTCTCTGATGCTCCTCAGTGTTAAACAGTGTGAGAAGAATCTGCCTGCAGTCTGGCCAGGTTGGATTGTGTGTCAGAAAGATGAACTGCATCAGATCTATAAGAGCTTGGGGCTTCTCCACATAGGAGGGAGTATGGTGTTTCCAGTTTAAGAGATTGGTGGTTATAAAGGGCTGATAGATGAAAGTCCATTGCCTGCCCTGGACTTGGCCTTGGTCTTCATAATAAATGAGTCCTTGCGTCTCCCTGAGAGACATTTGCATAGCTCAAGCACAGCCAGATCTGAGATGGCCTGCTTGACCATCTTAACTTCCTTCCCTGGCCTCTTGAGTCTCCGATCCTTCCCTTCAGGGTGAGACTTGGGGCATGCTAGCCCCTGAATTTGGTTCCTGGAGGCTGTTGGCATCGGTAAAGGGGGGTAAACTGGGACATATGGAGGAGGAATCTCTGCTCCCTCTGGTGGCTCCTGTAAGACTGGCCTGTCTTGCTCCCTCTGGGACTTTCCCTTTAACTCTGCGTCTGCCGGAGAAGCTGCTCTTACTTTCATTTTTGGCTCAGCTCGGGCCACAAGTGTTTTTACAATAAGCTGATAAAACAGGGCTGGATCCGTACCAGTCTTGTCCATGCTATATTTAACCAAGAGTCAATATGAGGAAATTGATCTGGATGCCCAGGCTGTCCTCCGACCCCTGTCACCACCTTAAATACACGGCCAGTTATTTCCCTGTCTATAATTCCTTCGGTTGGCCATCCAACACCAAAGAGGCCCATTCTAATTCACAGAGAGTTCGCAACCTCTGGGTGGTCAGCTTGACTCTATAATCCCCTGTATAACCTTTCTTAAAGTTCTGTAACATACACTCTAACAGAGTAGGTTTTGATGACTTTCCTCCTGTTTTCCTCTTTTATGGTGCAGTGCTCTCACTCTTCCTTTTGTTTCAAACTGACCATACTGTCTCCTATTATGGGAGTTTTCAGACGCTGCTTGGCTTTGGAGAGGTCTTTATTCCCACCACAGTTCTGAGCCGTGGGGCAGCTGTATGTGGTTTGCCACTAGTCCAGGTCAGCCCCACTCTTCACTCAGAGCACACAGTCCATGCTAAGAGATCTGTGACTCCCCACGTCACTCCCCACGTCACTCCCCACATTGGTTCCTCCTGGAACCGTCTCTTTTACACACCTCCCCACTCCCAGTTCCTGTGTCCCTAATTGGGGTGGCAAGCCACTCTTGCCACCTCCAGTTTTCTTTTCTTAACTGACTTAGCAAGCCACTCTTGCATCCTTTGTTGGTTGGGGTGTGAGTTTGATCCAAATTGGCGAGCCACTCTTGCCGCCCCCAACCTCTCTGGGTCAGACTACTAGTTACACCATGGGAGGTGATCAGGCTCCCCTTCCATCCTTATGGGATGGGTCCTGCCTTGGGCCCCAAAACCTCACCACGGTCCAGTAGTGTGCTGTTCCTGGTAATCATCCTGTCGCCCCTCTCAGGTTCCATTGTGTTGCTGGGTAGGGGTGCCAGTTCACAGGAAAGCTGATTTCCCCTTCAGGCTGAAGTTCTCCTGGCAGCACCTGGGGTCACAGGTTTCCCTTGACGTGGGGCTTCAGCCCCACAGGCAAAGGAGAAAATAAACCTGCCATCTCCACTCCTGGCTGGTTCACCAAAATGTTGTGGTAAACTGAGGACCAGAGAGACCCATATGGGAAAACAGGAGGATGTTTATTTTAAGGTACTCACTGATTCAGTGGATTCACATCTAAAAAGCTGAGCATTGAACAGAGTTTAGCTTGTATAGGCTAGCATACAAGAGCAAAACAAAGACAGTAAATTTTACAATGACAAGTCACATAATCTATAGCATAACTGCTAACTTGGCATAACTTATGGCCTTGCATAGCTAGTGGCCTTGCAGCTGTGAGAAAAACACACACACACACAAACAAAAAAACAGGAACTTTGCAAATCTTACTAAATGTAAGCATTGGCAAACATAGTCACAACTAATAGTTCAGTACAGGAGAGACAGTAAAGGAATTTGTTGTTCTTGTTTTAACCTTGTTCGGGGGTGTGTGGAGCTCGTTTCTGCAGGCCGGGTCACCATGACCTGTCTATAGCCTTGCCTGCAGTAGAAGAAAACTTGTGTTTTTCGCTTAACCCTTACTTTCCTTGGAGTGAATAAATGCAGTATTTATTTTTCTTTAAATTTCTGCCTCAGTGAGAGGGAGGTAGGAAAGTCAGGATTGGACAAGAAGATGTGATGGTGAAAGCAGCAGAGAGCAAGGAAGCTGCTGGAAAAGGCTATGCCGCTGGCCTCGAAGATGGAGGAGAAGGCTGCACGGTCCGGCATGCAGGTGACCTCTAGAAGCTGGAAAAGCCTAGGCAATGGCTCTACCCCAGGGCCTCCAGAAAGGACGCAGATTGCCGACACCTTGAGGTTAGCCCCATAAGACCCTTTCTGGTCTCGCTCTGTCACCTAGGCTGGAGTGCAATGGCACAATCACAGCTCAGTGAAGCCTTGACCCCCACCATACTCGGGTAACTTTTTGTGTGTACTTTATGTAAAGACAAGGTCTCCTAAGTTGCCCAGCTGGTCTCAAAATTCTGGGCTCAAGCGATCCTCCTTCCTTGGCTTCCCAATGCTAAGATGGCGTGAGCCATCATGCCCAGCCTATATTTCTTTCTTTTCTTTCTTTCTTTTTTTTCTTTTTTGAGACAGAATCTTGCTCTTTCGCCCAGGCTGGAATGCAGTGGCACCATCTCAGTCACTGCAACCTTCCCCTCTGGGGTTCAAGCAATTCTCCTGCCTCAGCCTCCCGAGTAGCTGGGACTACAGGCACCCACCACCATGCCTGGCTGATGTTTGTATTTTTAGTAGACATGGAGTTTCACCATGTTGCCCAGGATAGTCTCGAACTCCTGACCTCAGGTGACCCATGTGCCTCACCCTTCCAAAGTGCTGGGATTATAGGCATGAGCCACCACGCCCAGCCATATTCTCTTCTTTCTTTTCATGTATGTTTAAACTTTTCATAATAAAAAGTAAAAAGAAAAAAATGCTCCCTGATAATAATACCCGTAGCATTATAGTGAGGAAGGAATTCAATGAGATTGATCACAGGATCGACATACACCAAGTGTGCAATCAATATTGATCGTTACTGCTAACACTAGAGACAATCAAGGTTGAGAACTAGATTTACAAGCAAAATCTGCCAAATAAGTTTTAATTTAGATTAGTTTGGTGCTCATGGTAATGTCCTTATTTACTATGGATCACCTTGTCATCTAGATGCTATAAATAGGACATCATGGCTTGGAAGCCCCCCGATTCCATGTTCCTGGGGCTAGACCCTTAATATTCTGAGGCCTTGGGGGTTCACATGCCAAGACCTGTGAATTTTGTCCACCAGCTCTTGGTTCCCAAGTGCCTTTGAATGAGTTTGAGTTGCTTACTGGTCTTCCTCCTTCTCCACTGGCCTTCCTCCTTCTCCTACTTTCCAGGTAACCTTCACATCTTTATTCCCCTCCTACCTCCTCCCCCGCCATCTCATTACATTTCCAAGGTTCTCTCTCTTCTCAAATAATGGCTATGGGATTCACTCTTATTGTTTATTCCTCAAGTCCCTTCCTTAACCATCAGCATCTCCATGGCAACTCTAATTGCTGTACATTTGACATCTGCTCAATTTCTCTCTGAGATGGAATGAAAAGGTCTTTACAGCCAAGCAATCTGAGGGACAGAACTGGAGGAAATGACACTCTGTTACTCCAAAAAGTTTGCAAGCCACCTTTTCAAGGTCACATTCTTCCTAGAATAGACTACTAGGTTACCTTGGTATTGTTTAAGCGTGCCAGTAAGAAAACAAGAACAGGCCTAGTTTTGAACAACAACCCTGACTGCTACTGCTGAGTGCTGATCTCATTATCAGAATATTTGCCTAAGGACAATTCTCTGAAGCCAAGCAACACCTCTGTGTCTCCAGGACCAGCCAGCAAGTTCTGTACACTCCAGTTCTAGACTTGGGGCCCTCTGGGGAGTATAGGAGGCTCATGGTGCCCGCCTGGAACGTGGGCCTGTTTGGAAAAAGGGTCTTTTCATATGGAAGCAAGTTAAGGATATGGAGATGAGCTCGTCCTGGATGAGGGTGGGACCCAGCTCCAATGACGAGTTCCCTTATAAGGGAGGAGAAGGAGACAGGACACAGGGCAGAAGCCATGTGGAGACAGAGGCTGAGATGGGAGTGATGCTGCCACCAGCCCCGGGTCACCTGGAGCCACCAGAAGCTGGAAGAGACAAGAAGGGGTCCCCCCAGAGCCTTCAGAGGGAGCATGCTGCTGATACCTTGATTTTGGATTTCTGACCTCCAGAACTGTGAGAGAACACACTCGTGTTTTCATAAGCCTCCAAGTCTGTGGCAGTTTATTACGGCAGCCACAGGAAATGAATATAATACATAGACTCTGTTGCCCAGATGGAGGGTGTAAAAACTAAATCTACTGCTGACGAACACAGTCGAGCTCCGCAAAATATTTGTAGAGATTTGTTATGAGCCAAATGTGAGTGACCAAGGCCCTGACACAGCCCTCAGGAGATCCTGGGAACAGGTGTCCCAGGTAGTTCGGGCGTAGCTTGGTGTTACACATTTTAGAGAGACATGAGACATCAGTCAAATACATTGAAGAGGTACATTGATTCAGTCCAGAAAGGCAGGACAAACTTGAAGCACTGGGGGGAGGGGGAGTGCTTTCGGATTATAGGTAGATTTAAAATTTTCTGGTTGACAATTGGCTGAATTTATCTGAAGAGCTGAGATCAATGGAAAGAAAATGTCTGGGTTGCAATAAGAGGTGGTGGAGACTAAAGTTTTATCATGCAGGTGAAGCCTCCAGGTAGCAGGCTTCAGAGAGAATAGATTGTAAATTATTATTATTATTATTATTATTATTATTATTATTTTGAGACAGTCTTGCTCTGTCGCCCAGGCTGGAGTGCAGTAGCGTGATCTCAGCTCACTGCAAGCTCCGCCTCCCGGGTTCATGCCATTCTCCTGCCTCAGCCTCCCGAGTAGCTGGGACTACAGGTGCCCGCCACCTCGCCTGGCTAATTTTTTGTATTTTTAGTAGAGACGGGGTTTCACCATGTTAGCCAGGATGGTCTCGATCTCCTGACCTCATGATCCGCCTGCCTCGGCCTCCCAAAGTGCTGGGATTACAGGTGTGAGTCACTGCGCCCGGCCTGTAAATGTTTTTTGTTAGACTTAAGGTCTGCATTGATGTTAGTGCCATGCCCAAGAGGTACAAGGAGGCACATCCAATCCCCACTTCCCGTCATGACTTGGAGCAGTCTCTCAGGTTAAATTTTAAGAGTGCCCTGGCAGAGGAGGAAGTCCATTCAGATGGTGGGGGTGGGGAGGTTCTTAGAAATTTACTTTGGTTTACACTATTATCCCCTACACAGCCTGCCAGGGAGCAGCCCTGCGAGACACAGGTCTCCAGGGACTGGCTGATCTAGTCAGGATCTGCAGAGCCTGTCTCTTTGACCCCCTTCATTTCTGTTCTTCATTTAGGCTTCTCCATCTTGAGTCCCTTGCCTCTTTTGGCCATGCTTTAACGGATAAGAATGTGAGCTCTGTGGGCACAGGCCTGTCTCTGCCCAATGCCATCACTAGCATGGTAGTTGGCACTGGGAGGTGATAAATAAATAATGCCTGCATGAAGGATTAAATAAGCATGTAGAAGAAACAGCATTTGTCTCGCAACTACTGAGAAGTTGCTGCACCCACTGCAGAAGTTCTGATTCAGTAGATCTGGGGCGGGGTCTGAGAATATGCATTTTTCTCAAGTTCCCAGGTGATGCTGATGCTGCTGGTCCAGGGATCACAGTTTAAGAACTGCTGGCCTAGACCAAGAGTGTGTTTACAGGAGTCCGGGATTCCAGGGTTCATGAGCTCAGCCACAGAAATACCACCCTGCAGAGAAAACTTCGACCTAAACAAGCCATCGCAAGCCCCGCCTTTCTACTCCCGGCATATCTCGCAGGGTAGCAACTGCGAGTGTACTTCCAAACGTGTCAGAGAAAGTTTTCCTTTCCTTCAGCCGAGGCTGCATTTTTCTACCTCATGAGGTCCTGTGACTTGCAGTCCCCATTTCTGGAGGTAACATTGACCGCTCCCTTGTGTGTATCAATGCTGCAACTATTGGAAGAGTTTCTTACTCTTCAGCTGCAGTGAAGAAATCCTGGGAAGGGCAGGCTCAGGCACCTCTGTGGAATAGCGGTCTCTGTTTCTCCCTAGGCACCACAATCTTCCAGAAAGGCTGGCTGGGGGGATGCTGAGACTCAAGAGATAGTAGAGTCAGGTGAGCGGATAAACCAAGTGTGTTGTAGACACACGACAGAATATTCCTCAACTTCAGAAGGAAGGAACGCTGAGGCACTCATACCACGGATGAGCCTGGAGGGCATTACCCAAAGTGAAAGAAGCCAGACACAAAAGGACAAACACTGGAGATTTCTTCCCTAGACACCAGAGTTGTCAGACTCATGGAGACAGAAAGGAGAATGGTGGGTGTCAGGGCCTGGGGGCCAGGGTGGATGTGGAGTATTGCTTATTGGGTCCAGGGTTTCCATTTGGGAAGATGAAGAAGTTCTGGAGCTGGTGTGGGGATGGTGGGACAACAATGAGAATGTACTTCATGCCACTGAACTGTGCACTTCAAATAGTTTTACATTGTAAGTATTTCAGCATGATTAAAACAAAAAGACTGAGAAGTTGCTGCACCCACTGCAGAAGTTCTGATTCAGTAGATCTGGGGTGGGGCCTGAGAATTTGCATTTTTCTCAAGTTCCCAGGTGATGCTGATGCTGCTGGTCCAGGGATCACAGTTTAAGAACCGCTGGCCTAGACCAAGAGTGTGTAACTCACCTTCATTCCGCTTTTTAATGTTCCTCTCTGTGTTTGCAGAACCTCCTGAGATCAGGCAAGAAAACAGAACAATAATCTAGAGACAACCACTGAACTATTATTTTTGTTTTGTGATTTTTTTTTAAATTATGCTTTAAATTCTAGGGTACATGTGCAGAACATGCAGGTTTGCTACATAGGTATACATCTGCCGTGTTGGCCTGCTGCACCCATCAACTCATCATTTACATTAGGTATTTCTCCCAATGCTATCCCTCCCCCAGCCCCCACCCCCCGACAGGCCCTGGTGTGTGATGTTCCCTGCCCTGTGTCCCTATGTTCTCATTGTTCAACTCCTACCCATGAGTGAGAACATGAGGTATTTGGTTTTCGGTCCCTGTGATAGTTTGCTGAGAATGATGGTTTCCAGTTTCATCCGTGTCCCTGCAAACCACACGAACTTATCCTTTTTTATGGCTGGCACAGTATTCCATGGTGCATATGTGCCACAATTTCTTAATCCAGTCTATCACTGATGGACATTTGAGCTGGTTTCCAAGACTTTGCTATTGTGAACAGTGCCCCAATAAACATACGTGTGCATGTGTCTTTATGGTAGCATGATTTATAATTCTTTGGGTATATCCCCAGTAATGGGATTGCTGGGTCAAATGGTATTTCTAGTTCTAGATCCTTGAGGAATCACCACACAGTCTTCCACAATGGTTGAACTAATTTACACTTCCACCAACAGTGTAAAAGTGTTCCTATTTCTCCACATCCTCTCTAGCATTTGTTGTTTCCTGACTTTTTAATAATCGCCATTCTAACTGGCATGAGATGGTATCTCACTGTGGTTTTGATTTGCATTTCTCTGATGACCAGTGATGATGAGCATTTTGTCATGTGTCTGTTGGCTGCATAAATATCTTCTTTTGAGAAGTGTCTGTCCATATCCCTTGCCTACTTTTTGATGGGGTTGTTTTTTTCTTGTAAATTTGAGTTATTTGTAGATTCTGGATATTAGCCCTTTGTCAGATGAGTAGATTGCAAAAATGTTCTCCCATTCTGTAGGTTGCCTGTTCACTCTGACGATAGTTTCTTTTGCTGTGCAGAAGCTGTTTAATTAGAGCCCATTTGTCTATTTTGGCTTTTGTTGTCATTGCTTTTGGTGTTTTAGTCATGAAGTCCTTGCCCATGCCTATGTCCTGAATGGTATTGCCTAAGTTTTCTTCTAGGGTTTTTATGGTTTTAGGTCTAACATTTAAGTCTTTAATCCATCTTGAATTAATTTTTGTATAAGGTGTAAGGAAGGGATCCAGTTTCAGCTTTCTACATATGGCTAGCCAGTTTTCTCAGCATCATTTATTAAATAAGGAATCCATTCCCCATGGCTTTTGTAAGGTTTGTCAAAGATCAGATAGTTGTAGATGTGTGGTGTTATTTCTGAGGTCTCTGTTCTGTTCCATTGGTCTATATATCTGTTTTGGTACCAGTGCCTTGCTGTTTTGGTTACTGTAGCCTTCTAGTATAGTTTGAAGTCAGGTAGTATGATGCCTCCAGCTTTGTTCTTTTTACTTAGGATTGTCTTGGCAATGCAGGCTCTTTTTTGGTTCCGTATGAACTTTAAAGTAGTTTTTTCCAATTCTGTGAAGAAAGTCAGCGGTAGCCTGATGGATAGCATTGAATCTATAAATTACCTTGGGCAGTATGACCATTTTCTTGATATTGATTCTTCCTATCCATAAGCATAGAATGTTCTTCCATTTGTTTATGTCCTCTTAAAGAAAGGATGATTCATAAAGAAAGGAAATGTAGAATCCCCCAAAAATGCTTTCAAAGATTGAATCTCAAAATAAAGCCACGCACACACTCTCTCATACACACATTCTCACACACAAACAATATATACACACATTCTCACATGCCCTCACACTCAGTCCTCATTCACACACATGCTCACACAATCTCACACACGCTTGTGCGTGCACCACACACACATACACAGCTGACCACTGTCCCACCGTGTTTTACCTCCCCACCCAGAAGCGTGTATTCCTCCCACAGTGGTTTCCAAAGTGTGATCCTGGGTCCGGCAGCAACAACCTCCCCTTAGACTTCTTAGAAATGCACATTCTGGGGCCCCAGCCCCGAGCTCCTGAGTCAGCTGGCCTGGGGTGGGCCTGGGAATCTGCGTTTAGACCAGCTCTCCCGGGGCCTGCCACGCGCTTCCGTCGGGGAATTCCCGTCCGCACCTGGGCCGGGGCCCACGCGCAACAGCTCAGAAGCACGGACCTCTGCTCCCCGCAGCACCGCCCTTCGGGTGGAGCCGGCGGCCCCGCCTCGCAGAGCTGGGACTGCACCTGGGGCGACGGGGCTGGACCTGGACGCCAGGTCGGAGGAGCCGCACCTGCCAGGAGCACGTCCCACCAGCCGGTCGCAGGAGTCCTGGGAGCCGCCGCCATGGGTACGCTCGGCGGGCGGGGGGCCACCCGGGCTAAGGACTCTGCTCCCCGCAGCACCGCCCTTCGGGTGGAGCCGGCGGCCCCGCCTCGCAGAGCTGGGACTGCACCTGGGGCGACGGGGCTGGACCT
Organism: Colobus angolensis palliatus; assembly: GCF_000951035.1. NCBI lineage: Eukaryota > Metazoa > Chordata > Mammalia > Primates > Cercopithecidae > Colobus > Colobus angolensis. The sequence continues at coordinate 9,240,629 of NW_012114252.1, read as the reverse complement.
GGACG